>NC_141546.1:46285000-46585000 GCF_021556685.1 Rattus norvegicus
AACACAATCCTTAGCTGTATTCATTTTGAGCCAACTTTCTTTTTTTTTTTAAAGATATATTTATTTATTTTATGTATATAAGTACACTGTAGCTGTCTTCAGACACACCAGAAGAGGGCACCAGATCCCTTTATAGATGGTTGTGAGCCACCCTGTGGTTGCTGGGGATTGAACTCAGGACCTCTGGAAGAGCAGTCAGTGCTCTTAACCACTGAGCCATCTCTCCAGCCCTTGAGCCAACTTTCTTGTTCTAGCCCAATGTCAAATTCTTGCCAAATTCCTAGAAGCACCCTCCAAATCCCCACTGTTACAAATGTTACAAATGCTTCTTCTCTTATCATATTAGAATAAAGATGTCTGTCAGGGTCCACCAAGACCTAAGACAGCTGTCCCCACAGTGGACTCCCAGGCCATTGTGCCTTCTCGGTCGACGGCCTTACTTGCTTCCTTCTTTCCACCATTTGAATTTTCTCACTCTAATCTAGATATAGGTTGGAGGCAACCAGATTTATTAGGACCATTGTTTTTGTCGTTGTTGTTGTTTAAGAATTATTTATATATTTTATGTATATGAGTACACTAGCATTGTCTTCAGACACACCAGAAGAGGGCATCAGATCCCATTGTAGATGGTTGTGAGCCACCATGTTGTTGCTGGGAATTGAGCTCAGGACCTCTGGAAGAGCAGTCAGTGCTCTTAACCACTGAGCCATCTCTCCAGCCCAGGACCTTGTGTGCTGAGTTATTCACTCTTTTTTATTTAACCTGACTTAGCACATGGTAGGTTGGAACTGTGGGTGTGTGGCAAGTAGAGTCTCTTCATCACTTGCCTTGAATGCCTAGCACTTGTAATCCCAGCATGCAACAGGTCCAGTCTACTGTGGCTGCATGGCCAGGCTGAGCTACAGAGTGAGGCTGAAGGACCCTAGTTCTTACTGAAGTGTAAGAGCTATTAAGAGGCTTGGCCTGGTAGAAAGTGGGTAGGTTATGGGGTCACGTGAAGGACCCTAGGGGCTTTCGCCAGCCTTACACTCACAGCCTCAGGTAAAGATTAGACCAAGCACCAGCTTCCCACCTCGGGTCAAGGCTATGCCAAGTTCCATTCTCCACCCACAGTTCTTGGAAGGAGCAGGGACATTCTTGAAAAACCTCAGAATGTACTGATAGTCACCTGACCCTCTGGTCCCAGATAGAATTCGAATGCCTGTCATATGCTTGCTAGCCAATAGATTCAAAGGTCAATATGATTAGCCAATAAGTTTAAACTGTAACCTTGCTGATGTAACCTGTACCCCTAAAAAGTATAAAAACTGCTTGTTATAGCCATTTGGGGTCGCCTTCTGGTCACTCGCCGTGAGGGGCTGATTGAGGGTAGACCCCCAACATGCCAGAAAAATAAACTTCTTGTGTTTGCATCGAACTCTGTTCTCGTGTTTCACTGGGGGGTCCTCCCAGTAGTTAAAACTCACTTCGAGCCTTACAAGACACTGTCTAAAAAACCCAAATTGCTATATATGAGTATTGCTAGGCATGGTGGTATATTCTTGTAATCCTAGCATTTAGGAAATTGAGGCAGGAGAATTGAGTGTTTGTGTGCAGTCTATGCTGTATAGAAAGTATCAACCCTGGGAATATAGTAAGACCCTGTCTCAAAACAAAACTTAGTAACATGCTGTCATAGTTGAGGGAAAACTAGAGTTTAGTTTTGAATTTTATTACTATGGGGACTAAAACAGAATATTAAAATTCTGTTTGCTTATATCTATGGAGATGGCTCAATGACTAAGAGTACTGGCTGCTCTTCTAGAGGATCCGGGTTCGATTTCCAGCACCACATACGGCTCACAACTGTTTGTAACTTCAGTTCTAGAAGATCCAATACCCTCTTTTGGCCTTTGGCCTCTGATGGGCACCAGCTATACACATAGTACATGAACATACATGCAGGCAAAACACACATGTACATAAAAAATAATATCTTTAAAATTCTGCTTTCTTTCCACATAATCTAATGGGCAAGGTAATTTAACAATATGACGTTTAAGGACAGTAAGAAACAGGACACCCTAAGGAAAAGCCACATTAATATTCATCTTTGTAGTTCTTAGCATTCACTGCCCTGTGATATTTTTCTCTTTTGCCCTGTGGTCTCAGTTTTCCTTTACTTTTGAAGGCCAAAGAGAAGCCAGATGTGGGCACTACAATTCTTAGTTCTCGGCCCAGTGCACCGGCCACTAGGCAGGGGTGAGAAGACCAGCTTTAATCCCTCTGAGTTCAAATTCTAGAAACTGATACACTGGTACATTTTGATCACAAACAAACAGGCCAAACAACTGTGTGGCCCTGGGGTAGATGGCTTGTCCACCTTCTCCTAACAGAGCTTAGCATGCAAAAGTTCTGCTGGGCTACCTCAGGCCTCCTATGGGAGTCTTCTCTTCTATGATCTCGAGGTCCAGCTCCTGAGAAAAAACTGATCTGACCACCAGAGGTAGTCTCTCCTAACAGTCTTTCCTGGAGCTGCTTTGAGCAGAAGTCACTGGTGCATTGCCGCACTGTCCTTACCCCAGTGGATCATAGCCTTGCTGCCTTTCAGGGTCATCTGGAGCCCTTTGATGTACTCTCTGATGTCTAGGCTGGACCCCAGACTGATTGTTTCAGTTTATCTGGGGAAGGACGCAGGCATCATCATCATGCCGCCAAGGTCGGCAATGAATTCCACTTTATCAAGGATTAGCGGATTTCAGAGAACAGGAGAGACCATGACCTCAAGGTTCTTTTTCATTGGCAGACCAGTCCAAAAATAACCGTGGCCCTGAGATGAGGAAGCCTTCTATCTGACTTCAGCTCTGGACTGGTGCTGTCATTTTTAACTTCTGTGATTTTGGGAACTTGCTGCGGGCTTCCACTTTCTCATCTGTACAATAGGGATTAAAACATCTCCCTGCCCTGGGTTTTGTTCATAAATGATATGTCTATAGTGGGTATTCAAATGCTGACATTATTAATAATAAAAAGTAATTATTCTTTAAAATTTGAAAAGATTTTATTATTATTTTAATCTATCAAATGTTTGTCTGAATGCATGTCTGTATACTACATTCATGCAGTGCCTACAGCAGCCAGCAGAGGGTGCTAGATACCCTGGGACTGGAGTTACAGATGGTTGTGAGCTACCGTATAGGTGTTGGGAATTGAACCCAGGCCCTCGGGAACAGCAGCCAATGCTGTTGACTGCTCTCCACCTCTCCAGTCCTGGTGCTATGTAGCTCTGCTATCCTGGAATGCAGCTCACTGTGAAGATCAGGCAGGCCCCGAAGTCACAAAGATATGCCTGCCTTGGCCTCCCAGCTCCCTATAATTACTCAGGACATAGGAGGCACTTCCCCTCTCTGAGATTCAGGCTCTTTTGCTTGTTTGTCTTCTTGGTATGTGTCTTTCCTCATTGAATCTGGTAATGAGATTCAGAGGGCTGGGCATGGAGGCACATGCCCATCATCCTAGCACTTGGATGGCTGAGGTGACGGAATCACAAGTTGAGGACAGCCTGAGCTACATAGTAATACCCCATCTCGATAAAAAAGATGGGGGCTGCGGAAGACACTCCCCGTCAGCCCCGCCACTCAGTGTAGGGTGGTAGGCTCCAGTGCGATGAACGAATGTGTGTTGGAGAAGTAGGAAAGATAGAAAAAATAGAGGGGTATGTGTGCTATGGAGAGAGGTGGAACTGGAAGGATGGCGGTGACAGATGAGAAAGAGAGAGCCGAGGTGGAGAGGCTGTCATTGTCCTCTGGTCAGCAGGGTGGTGGTCATTAGCCTGGAACTTACGTAGACACAGACTCAGGCCCTGAAAATTCTATCCAACAGCAGGACCAGCCCGGTTCTGGGCAACCACAGAGGCCTGAGATAAGGAAGGGTTCACTTTCTGGATTGGACCTTCTTGAAGGACCTTTGTGGTTTGTGATGCCACCAGAGGCCATGTTAGTGTCTGTGGTCCATGTTGCAGCCCTGAAGAAACCTGAGATCCACGTGGATGTGAGGTCTATGCTGCTGTCTGATGCCTTGGTGATGTCCTCAGGCTTTGCTGCCTCGGGAGGCGGGGCATGCTGACAATCAATCAGTCAGTCAGTCAATCACTCACTCACTCACTCAATCAATCAATCAATCAATCAATCAAAGATAGGGACTGGCAGAAAAATGGAAACCATGTAAGCTGTTACTTACAATTCCCTCTTCTGCTGTTAGCTTTTCACATATAATATCCAGTCCAAGCAAGTTAGCAAGTCTTTTCACAGTTTCACAAGAAACTTCACTTTCTCAGCCTGACCTGAATATGTTTATCTAATTATTGAGCTTTCCTGGTCACACTTAAATAGGAGAAGAATTATCGAGGTAGAAGCTGTGGAAATCATGACATATTCTGGATACTCTGGTCCAGACTTCACACTCTTTTTTTTTTTTTTTTAAGATTTATTTATTTATTATATATAAGTACACTGTAGCTGTCTGCAGACACACCAGAAGAGGGCATCAGATCTCATTACAGATGGTTGTGAGCCACCATGTGGTTGCCGGGAATTGAACTCAGGACCTCTGGAAGAGCAGACAGTGCTCTTAACCACTGAGCCATCTCTCCAGCCCCAGACTTCACACTCTTAAATAGCTTCAAGGACATTTATCAGAAATATAGATACAGGACTAGAGAGATGCTCAGAGGTTAAGAGCACTGTCTGCTCTTCCGGAGGTCCTGAGTTCCATTCCCAGCCACCACATGATGGCTCACAACCATCTGTAATAAGATCTGATGCCCTCTTCTGGCCTGCAGACATATGTGCTGGCAGAACACTGTATAAATAATAAACGAATTTAAAAAAAGAAATATTGATACATTGTACATATACCTCTCCTGAGTGTGCCACAAAGCCCCAACCATGTTAAAAATCTGGCCATTTCCTGGCTGGGGTTGGTAACTTTGAAGCCTATGTTTATCCATTTGACAGGTGTATTTCTGGAAACACTATGTACCTGTGCATGTACAACTCCAGAGGCTATCCTGTGTAACTGAAGGTGTAGGGAGTATGGATGATCTGTGATTACATGCAAAAGCTGGAACTTATCCAACCTCAGTAGCATTAGCAACCTCGACTAAGAGCTTGCAATATGCCTGGAGTTACGCTAAGTACCTCATACGAATAATTTCATTTACTTCATGCACTGTAACAATACTGATTTTAATATGCAAGGAAGTTAGAATCAGAAGGTTGGTTTGTGATTAAGTGAGGATATGGGCCTCTACTCTGCCTGATGCTAGATTTTTCATTCTTTAAAAATCATACGGGCTGGAGAAATGGCTCAGCGGTTAAGAGCTCTGACTGCTCTTCCAGAGGTCCTGAGTTCAATTCCCAGCAACCACATGGTGGCTCACAACCATCTGTAATGAGATCCGATGCCCTCTTCTGGTGTGTCTGAAGACAGCTACAGTGTACTCGTATACATTAAATAAATAAATGAATAAATGAATAAATAAATAAATCTTTAAAAAATCATACAAAAACTTTATGTATTTACTTATTTATGTTGAGACAGGGCCTCATTGTACAGCATGGACTGGCCTGGAGCTTGCTACATAGGCCAGGCTGCCCTTGAACTTGCAGAGATCTGTCTGCCTCTGCCTTCTAAGTACTAGGATTAAAAGTGTGTGCCGCCAAGCCCAGCTATTACTTATTTTTTAAGATAGGGTCTTTCTACGTTGCTCAGGCTGGCCCAGCTGTTGCACTTGGCTTGCTTTTCTTTTAAAGACAACTTCAATGGCTGATTCATATGCCATACAATTTGACCACTTAACGTGTCCAATTCTTCACTTTCCCCTGTTATGGGAAGTGGAACATGAATGCTTAAGTAACTAGATTTGGGATCTAGCTGGATTTGAACGATCTGTGTTTCTTCTGATCCAACGTTCCTTGTAATTAAGAGGTGGCTCATGGGATCGGACAAATGGCCCAGTGGTTAAGAACACAGGCTCCTCTTCCAGAGGACCTGGGTTCATTTCTCAGCAACCATGCAGCAGTTCACAATTGTCTATAGCTCTAGTTCCAGGGGATTGGACAACCTCCTATGTCCCTGGAGGGCCCTGCATACATGGGATACATAGATATTCAAGCAGACAAAACACACACACACACACACACACACACACACACACACACACACACACACACACACAAATAAAATAAAAAGGAAGGGTCTAGCTTCTGATTTTGGGTGGCCTCCATCATCACAGAAGGAAGACTGGGAGGTGAACTGACTGCCAGATTCCTGGACTTTTGCAGTCTATAGTCATACATTAATCCTCCAAATACTGTTCTATCCCCTTGCCTGTTCAAGGACCCTGAAAGACTTCAAGGCCTTCTAAGAAGCCTGGGGTGTTGTTGTTGTTGTTTTGGTTGTTTGGTTTGCTTTAACTTTTTAAAAATTATGACTGGTAGCTATAAGCAACAGAACATGGTTTCTGGGAACTGAACTGGGTCCTTTGAAGAACAAGAAACACTTACCTCGGTAAGCCATCCTTTTGGCTTGAGACCCGAGTCTGTCCTAACCTGACATTCAAGCAAGGGCTCTCGAGCTCTCTCTGCCTCCTTCACCCCACTTCTCAGTAGGCATCTGGGAGTTGATCAGACCTAGGGTGGATCTCACCCTGCCGCTTGCTTCCTGTTTGACTCTGAGTCACTTACTTAAACCCTTAAACCCCCAGCTTCCTTAACCGTGGAGCAAGTTTGCCTATGCTCCCTTTACAGAGACACTTGCAGACATCACATACGTCATGCTCAAACCCTTGGTAGAATGCTGACACAGAGACCTGATGGACTAGAGTAGTTATTTCTTTACAGATATAAAGCCAACAGGTTAGTAAATAGAAATATGGAGCGCCCACTTAAATCTAACTTTCAGTCCATAAATACTTTTTAGTTGACCCTAACTATTCCAACTTACCTGGGTTTCCTCTATTTTACCTGGCAATCTTCAGTGCACCGATCTACAAATGGGAGTCTGCTGTCTCTGCCTCGAGTGGCCCCCACTCTCTGAAGATGGATGTCCCATGTCTTGTGTGCCTCTGAGCCCTAACTGTCCTGAGTTAGGGCAACTTCTGTTTTCTTTTTCCATATATTATCCCCCACCCCTGGGATCAGGAGCACATGCTCTAACAGGCAAATGATTCGGCTTTTAAGAGTATTGATCTGAAATCTGCTAATTTAGGAGAAAGGGACGGAACTGCGCTCTCTCTCTCTCTCTCTCTCTCTCTCTCTCTCTCTCTCTCTCTCTCTGGGCGAGAAAATAAGAGTTTATTAAAATGAGAAAGTGAAAGAAAGCCTTAGCATTGGCAAGCACTGTACACAAAACTAAATAATTATTACTGCCTGTGTGACTCAACCTGGCAATCCAATGCATTTCCAATCTGTTCAAGTAGCTTCCCACAGAAAACAGGAGACAACCTCGCAGCACTGTATGCAGAAGGTCACTCCCTTTGTGTACTGCAATTAATTCCCATCACCCCGCCCCATCCACAAGTGCCTGAAAGCTGCCCGTTTGCCTATAGGTTCAAGCAAAAGGGAGAGATCTCTCCCAAAATAGTCCACCCCCTGAGACAGGACCTGAGAAGGCCAAGGAACTGTGTGGACATTTTATGTAGGTGTCTGGCCTGGGTGTCCTGTTATGTGGAAGGCATCTCTCTGTTCACTCCTGTCACCTGCTCATCTTGTGGTAATCTTCTATTGATCTCCGCCTCCTGTCTCGCTTTCTCTGTCCCTCCCCTGATGCACCCTGTCCTGTTCCATTCCTCTTTTACGGTGCTAATTCAATGGTTTCTAATTGGATCCTCTGCCTGGCTAATGGCTTCTGACCAACCGGAAAGGCTGGCATTTACTTACTTGGTTTCTACCCCTCCTCCCTCTGTTTCCCTGGCCTCTTTATGAGCAGAGTTTAAATTAGGCGGGGTGGGGGGTGGGGGGTGGGGGGTGGGAGGGTGGGGGGGGGTGGGGGGGGTGTCAGCTCCTGCCCTTGTCTTTATGTCTGCTCTGGCCTCTTGTGATTTGGGTGGGGAGAGAGGAGCGAGTTCATGGAATCCTGCACTGAATTATCCAGTGCTGACCTGCAGCAGAGTCAACCTGCTCGCTCTGTGTGTGTGTGTGTGTGTGTGTGTGTGTGTGTGTGTGTGTGCTGTATGCCATATGTGTATATGTGCTGTGTGTGTACCATGTGTGTGTCAGATCTGTGTAGATGCTAGAAGAGGACAAAGAGTCCCAGATCCCTTGGAGCTGGAGTTACCAACTGTTGTGACCTGCCCTCCATCTCCTCAGCCACAAGTGACAGTTGTCTTAGCGGCTTCATGGCCCATCCCCTTCTCTTCCCTGATGGGAAGCCTCTTTGCAGAGCTGGGGGAAGGAATCCTGAAGGGATGCCACACTGGAAACACAGTTACCTTTTTATTGACCTCGCACCCTATCGTCCTTCTTTCTTCCTTCAGAGCTGGGACGTCCAGCGTAGGACCTTGTCTGTGAGAGCTGAGGGCTCTGCCCCTGACCTCCACCCCACACCGTTCTCGTGATATCCTATAAACCCAAATAAAGCAAAAAAGCTGGCACCCTGAACTATTTTCTTAGACCGGAGAGTCCCAAATTGAGTTTAAAGCTATCCTCAGACATGCATGGCTTATTACATTTATGTTCATCGCTCCATAGAATGAGACAAACTGCAGCCTAAAAGCTCTCCCAGGTCTGGGCTCACGTGGCAGCAGGAGTCCAACCTCCAAGGTCTCCTAGGCCATTCAGGTAAGCTGCTAGCTCCTGGCCAGTCCTCAGGGGCATTTTTTCTTGATTTACTTGATTCTTACACTCCTCTAGATTGCTGTAAGTGAGCGCACATGCACACCCCTCACACTGGCGTGCACACGCTTCTCTCTAATTGAGCTGTAGCCCATCTTTGTCAGGCATCTCTAACATGCAGCTCACGGATCATCCTGGGTCCGCTGAGATAGATGATTGCCTCTGTGGACCAACGCTTCATTAAGAGTGACAGCCTGCATCCAATAGTCACCGTTGCACTCTGCTCAGGGACCAGAGCATAGCTCAGCAGGAAGGCTGGGAGACAAAGGGATAGTGGTCGTGAGTACATGGGTGATGGAGGGTCTTGTGGGATAAGAAGCAACTGGCCTGCAGGTCACGGTCTTATACTCGTTTTTATGATGTTAGAGCTAGCTAATACAGGCAACTCAGTTACACAGGCATTTCCCCCACAGCTGGCAGCCCCAAGAAACATCGAGGATACCTGAGTCTACATAGGAGGTTCACTGCTTGCAAAATCAACACAGCTTGCAACAGCATGACCTCCCAGTGCAGTCCTCTTGGCTCCGGGAATTCCATTCTCTTCTCTCTTTCTTAGGGAGAAAGCCAGGGACTAAGAAAGGAAAGACCACTCCCTATGCTGCGAGGCTGATTTACTGGGTTACATAAACTCACATTTATACAAATCAGGATGTAGAGACCGGGGTGTTCTCAGTGGTATAGTGCTCTGAGTTCCATCTATAGCACTATAAAAATACACTGGGCTATAATGTACATACAGTAAACACACGGATAAATATTGGATGGCTTTGATAAGCCTATATACTCTGGGATCACTACCTCATCGAGTACAATTGCTTCATGCCCCTTGGGAGACCTGTTCAGTTTATAGCTACTGACATTGAGGGATGGAAGGGTTACGGACAACTATAGAGGAAAAGGCCGTAAACCTGCCCGGTTTGAGAGCTTAGTGATATCGGTTTATTTACTCCAGGGCCCCGCCCACTGATCCCTTTCACAGAGGAAGACTTTCCACTGTCCCATCACTCAATTAATTGGAGGGGGATTTCTGGTTTGCAGTTTTCTTTTTCTTTTTTTTTTCCCTTTCCCTGACCCTGTTTTCTCCTCAGAGATTCACCCCAGAGAGAAAACTCCCCTGACATAGAACTAAGAGTCCTCAGTGAAATGTCAGTAAGAAAGAGAAACAGACAAGGGAACAGGTGACCGGACAGTGCAGGCTTTTATTTGGGGAGCATCCACAGAGGGGGGCTTGTCAGAACCAGCTGACCATTCACGTACAAGGTAGGCAGTTAGTTACAGGGTAGAGGGGGGATGGGGTGGGGAAGAAGGTTGAAAAAAGTTTCGCTTTTGGCCTGGGTGTGACCAGTGAAGTAGTTTAAGAATGTCAGTAATCTATACATGTTTTACCTGTATGGACATGACTTGGGGGTCCACAAGGCAGGACATCAAGAACTAATGTAGTTTTAGAAATCAAATAACTTCAGTTGCTGAAATTGTCACAATTTGACTAAAATGGAGGAGCTATATCAAACGGTGTGGCCCTAGCTCACACTCAGAAGGCAGGTACAGCCATATGTCCTACATCCATGTCAGCTTGTGTTCACCCAGTCTAACTTCTTGAGTAGAAAATGTAGGTCTAAGGAGCAACCTGTTAAAGCCGGGTGGTAGTGGTGCATGCCTTTAGTTCCAGTGCACAGGAGGCAGAGACGGATAGATCTGAGCTGGGGGCCAACCTGGTCTACAGAGCGAGTCTCAGGACAGCCAGGGCTACACAGAGGAGCCCTGTCACAAAAAAACAAGCAAAAGGAAAAGGAGCAGCTTGTCGCTCACTCACTGAAGAACTGGCCTTTTCATCTGAGGCCCTTCCACTATCTCTCTCCCAGAGCTACGCTGGGCCAGTTTGACATGATGAGACTGACATTTTATGAATGAGTCTAGCCTTGTCACAGTTCCTTGGGGGTTGCTCACCCTCCCTGAACCATGATGACCATATATGCATAGAAGACAAAGATACAAGAAAGTCTGGTGTGAAAATGTAACCCTGTCCTGTACCCTCAGTCTCATAAGATGAAGCGAGCTGGATTAGCGCTGAGACAGAGACATTCTCCCTGGGTCTCATTGGTGGTCTTACAGAAGACAGCCCTTTTCTTTCTTCCCTGCATTCTCATGTATCTGCTGAGTAGTGCAACTCCCTGGCCTCTTGTTGACAATTTCCATGGCCATTACTGTCAGTGTGAGCATGTACCTCTCCTCACCACCTCTGCACAGAGCAGGCCCTGACAGCTGGGCTCAGAGAGAAGCATTCAGTTATTCAAATAGGGCTGAGCCTGAGGACTTCCCTCTTGTCCTGAGGGGCGTGTGTCAGGCATGCCGTGGCTCCTTCTTGGGTCAGCAAATGGAAACTGAGGTGGTTGATTATTTGTTGGTGGATAAAACCTTGGGGACCCCGCCCTCACTACAGTAGGAATCAGACTCAGCCAGCCCACACAGGAGACCCTCTCCAGCCCCTCCCTCCTTTGTCTTCTATAGTAGTCTCTGGATGTCCTTTGTCCCTCGGTCAGGTAGTTTCCTCTTCATCCATTTGTACCCAGGTACCCTGGGATGCTGAGAGCCTGCTGCTGGCAAAGATGGGTGATGCTGTTAGTGAGAGGACGAGGATCCAGGCCAGGCAGATGGTATGGGGCAGGAAGAAGTAAGGACCTTTCAGAATCCTATAAAATTGTCATTTCTGGGGGTTGGGGTTTAGCTCAGTGGTAGAGCGCTTGCCTAGTAAGCGCAAGGCCCTGGGTTCGGTTCTCAGCTCCGAAAAAAAGAAAAAAAAAGAAATTAAAAAAAAAAAGTCATTTCTGTCCTATCAGGCATCCTCTCTGGCTTTGAAGTGGACTGTTCCTCACAGTCTGGCTTTAACCCAGCTAACTGCATTCAAAGATCACTGTTCAGACTCACCACCATACAGCCAACATTCCATCTGGCTTCTGGTCCAGTTCAGTTGGCTTTTGGGTAACCTACTCTATATAGAGCTGACCTACACTTGAAAGGGTGTGCTTAATAAGAATGACAGACACACCACATGGTTCCTGTCTTTTTTTTTTAAATATTTTATTTATTTATTATCTATGAGTACACTGTAGCTGTTTTCAGACATACCAGAAGAGGGAATCAGATTTCATTACAGATGGTTGTGAGCCACCATGTGGTTGCTGGGATTTGAACTCAGGACCTCGGAAAGAGCAGTCGGTGCTCTTAACCGCTGAGCCATCTCTCCAGCCCCATGGTTCCTGTCTTAAACGTGTCCCAGCTAGTCATCCAGATAGATGGGTACACAGACTCTGGGGCTAGACAATCACACACCATTCTGTGACCTTGGAGCAAGTTGTTTGCCCTCTGGAAGACTCAGTTAGAATGGCAGTAATAACAGTACCTATGTTATAGGCTAAAGTACTCTCAGGTCTGGGGGTCAGTTCTTTTCATACAATAGGTAGTATATACTTATTAACATCACCATAATCTAGGGTTCTTATGAGTATGAAATTATATCAAAAAATTTCTCATGGTGTCCTGAATATCGGTGGTAGTTATTACTGTGAGAGGCTATTAACATACATATTTACCAGTCATAGAGTACAGACCATGGAAACACAGGAAAGATTACTCTTGTCTGTAGGGGTCACACCTGCCTCGAGTCAGTGGTGTTCAGACAGCACTAAAGGGTGCAAGAGGTTTTAACAAGCGGGGATGAGCACATAAGGCCCAGCACACAGCCACGGGATGGAAAGGCCTTGGCCATCAGCAGTAAGGCTGGAGGGAGCTCAGCTGCTCCCTATGTCATTTGGGAACCCTGCTCTTAAAGGCCAGGGCCAGCCAGTTTTAGGGCAGAATGATTTTAATAACCAGTCCCCAGGGACAAGGGGGAGTATGACAATCAAGAGAGCCAGAATGGGAGCCTGAGACCAGAGTTAGATTCTAGCTGAGCTTCACATTGAACTGGGTGTCACAAGGTTCATCTCTCCACCTCTCTACTTTCCCCATTCTTCCATTTGAGTAGGGAGCAATAAAACCCGACTCACCTCCCACCTGTACTACAATTATCAAACTGCAACACACGGACGTGAAATTTTTAAGTCAGCTTGTTAAGTGAAAAGTACTATTCTTCAAGATCAAGAAGTGTTAGGTGGCATCTCAGAAAGCTCCGGGGAAAATACAGAGGCAAAGAACATTTAAAAGGAAGCCTCAGATAAACCGTTGGGAACAGCGCCTGACGCCTACCAGAAGTGGGCCAGTAACCTCCCTCATAACTTATTAATTGACTATTCATTCATGCAGCAAATGTTTCTTGTGTGCCCTCTAAATGCCAGGCTTGGGGCTCCATATTGGGCAGATGGTGAAAGAGATGGATGGAGACCCTGAGCTGAGTTATCTTTAAGCAATTTGAAAAATTGGCAACCTGCAGTCTACTGGCCACTTTCCAGTTTTTCCCCAGGATTGTTGCTATTCATTCTGAGTCGAGCTAGGCTACCAAGCCCCCATCCCAGCATACCAGAACACCCACCCCTCTGCCCTCTGCTGATGAGCAGCTGAATGTGCTCTGCCACACAGCTCCAGAGGCCTCGCTCAGACAACCCAGCATCCCTGGAACCTCCCCTGACCCCAGATGAGGAAGTGCCTTAATATTTAAAGAGGAATGAATTTTCTAATTAGCACCCAAACACTAGAGCCTGACCATTCCTGACCTTTCCTATTTAAATGCAAATTAATCTTCCCAGAGGAAGGCTGATAAGCAAAGGGAACCTCAAAGGCTGATCAGAATTGTCACTTGTCCCTGCTACTGACTTTGCTGCCTGCCACCTATACTTCTTTCACCCAACACCAGGCTCTGAGGCTGAGGGAATTTGAGGCAAGACCTAAGTCCTTGTCCCCAACACCCAAACTCCTATTCCCCTGTTGGTTCAGGATGACCTGAAGGAGGTTATCTTAGATTAGTGGCCTAGAGAGGACATAGGCAATAGAGTCAGGTACACCAGGAATTTAGGGTTCTCTGTCTCCCCCTTCAACACATGTGTGTACACACGCGCGCGCGCACACACACACACACACACACACACACACACACACACACAAGTCCTTGTTTATATATGAAGATCATAGGGTAGCTTGCAGGAGTTGCCCAGTTCTCGGCTTCCACCTTGTGGGTGGCAGGGATAGGAATCTAGTCATCAGGGCTGCCAGGCAAGCACTCTTGTCTGCTGAGCCATTTCAGGATCTGAGCAGCCCAGGATGCTCTTTTCAAAATGGTTTTGGTGCTCAAGACCTTGCCCGTGTTGTACCAGCTAGCCACACCCCCCAGCCCCAGCTCAGTCTTCTAAGGGGCTGCGAGTGAGGGGGGAGTTCCTGCCGTGTCACTATACCTTCCTCGTGGAAGTGGGGTGGTTAGTAATTGTTTCTCTCAAGTCTGTTGTGAGAACTGTGTGGCAATGAGAAAAATTGCCCATAGACGTCAGTAAATGACCAACAGTGGGCGCTGGCACTAAGTGGCCTTCTGTTGCCCCTTGTAAGTGCCATAAGTATGGGACAAGTTGTCAGACAAAGGTAGCGTCCTCCTTGTCCCCTAAAATAGCTGAGGGTGAGGAGAAGGTTTATAAAGGGCCAGAGAGAGGATTACTTTATGCCTGTGGGCCCACAAGTCACCTAGACTATGTCACTCTGTTGTAGCTGGAAGGCTGTGTCAGACAACATGTGGGGCCGTGTTCCAACATAATTTACAACTATATTTATAGAGATTCGAATGTCATCTCATCCTCACATACCCCGGATCGTATTTCCTTTTGTTTCTTTTTTCTTAGTAATTAAAAACTATAAAGACTGCTGTAAGGTCACAGGCCAGCACAGGCCAAGTCCTTGTTCTCTGACCGCTAAGGCACAGTGGCCCCCATGGTCTGGGGAAAATTGTGCTAAGGAGTCTCCAAGAATGTTGGGCTCTTAGCTGAGGTTGAACGGTGGGGGAGGGACGTCACCCAAGGAAAGAAGCGGTGGGAACCAGAACTTTAGAGGAACAACAGGCACATAGGATCTGTGATGGTAGCTTCTAGAACACCAGCCATGCATAGGGGTCACTCGAACCCTTACTTAGTGACATCCAGGATAAAGAGTGAGTGTTCTTAGGCTCTGATCAGGGAGCCCCATAGTTCTAGTGACAGGCTCTGGCCTTGCTCTCTTTCCCTCTGAAAAACAATACAGTTCCCTTGGGGTTCCTCGAATCCCTCAGCTGCACACCTGCCTGGCCTGGGAGTGCCCGCTAATGAAGAGAGGCAGACCTTTTGATCCACCCACACCCCAGCCTGCTGCTCACCTTTCTGGATGCCCATCTATTTTTAGGTCCACACAGCCCACGTACAGCCTGCCCATGATGCATCGTCCCCCTGCCCCTCCTCTGTGTGCTTCATGGAGGAGACATAGGTCAGCGTACCAGATGGCAGCCTTGCTGCAGCAGCAGATTGTCTGTTTCCCATGGGATTGGGTTAAAGCAGGGTGTTGGATGAGGCCTGCTCTCCAGCCCCACCCCTCCTGCTCTCCAGCCCCACCCCCACCCCTCCAGCTGTGCTTCTCTGCTGTCTTTTCTTCCCTTCTGGGAAGGGAAAGGAGCATGAGTGTGTGTGTGTGTGTGTGTGTGTGTGTGTGTGTGTGTGTGTGTGTGTATGTGTGTGTTTTATGAAGGGGTAAGGTAAGAATAGAGCAAAAGGCCCTCTGCACAGACCCACCCCTGAACAGTTCTTGCTTGCTGTTCCTGTCTTGCTTGTGGCATGAAGAATAGCGGGCTCTTGGAGGACAGCAGAGGCACCCAGTAGGGAACAAGACTCCTGCCCCAAAACCCCTGGCATGAAGAGGCACAGGTACCTCAATGAATGACCACTTTAATTTCCTGGCTCTTTAGAGGCCTGGGGTAGAATGTCATCTAACATCAGTTCAAACTGTGGCCTCTGTCATTCCATTCCTAGCCCCATCAAATCTGGGGCTTCAACACCTTTCACAAGATAGAAAATGGGTGAAAGGGAATTAAGTCAGGAAGCCTCCTCCCCACCCCTTTTCTCCTTCCCTCCCACTCCTTTCCCCTTCTTTCTTCCTGTCCTTTCTCTTTTTGAGACCGGGTCTCCTGTAGCTCAGAGCAGACTCAAACTCACCCAGTAGCTGAGAATACCTTTGAACTGCTGATGCTTTTGCCTCCACCTGTTCAGTGCTGGGGTGGCAGGCATGTGATGTCATACCAGTTTTGAGCAGTGCTGGGGATGGAACACGGGCTTCATGCAGATTAGACATGCACCCTACCAACTGAGGCACAGTCCCAGCTCTAGCCCCAGAAACCTCCTCTTACAGTTAAAAAAAAAAATCTGTGGGAATGGCATCCTGAGAATAAGCAGGACCTCCAGACACTAGGCCTTTCTCTTTGGCAGGGAGACAACAGCCTTCAGATCTGAACTTTGGACAAGATGGTTCTGCTGGGATGAGGAAGTCCTGGTGGGAACTGGGAGGCTTGGTCTGAGGCCCAACTTCTGGCAGCTTCTCCTCTGACCTTACTAAGCTGAACTCTCTGGTACCGTGCAATAGGTCAACTGCCCTGCTCACTTTGCACCTACCAGTAGGAAAGCCATCCGGCTGCCCCTGCACACATATACACAAGCACATATGCACACTTTCACACATGTGCACTCACTAGCTAGACAGGCGGGCGGGCCCATCTGTCAATCAATCTTCCTTGCCGATTTCCCAGCTGGCGGCAGTGGAAGCTAGTGTGTAAATCATTCAGAGCCCCTCTCGGCTCTGCCAGGACACGAAGCACTTTTTAATTAAGAAGAATGGAGGGTGCTGCTGGCTCTGGAAGTGGCATTAACTTCCTAATGAGTCTTTAAGAGACGT
Organism: Rattus norvegicus; assembly: GCF_021556685.1. Taxonomy (NCBI): domain Eukaryota; kingdom Metazoa; phylum Chordata; class Mammalia; order Rodentia; family Muridae; genus Rattus; species Rattus norvegicus. The sequence continues at coordinate 46,301,764 of NC_141546.1, forward strand.
ATCTGGGTAGCCTGTGCTACCTGCCTTTGCAACCTCTGATGCTCTATGGAGCAGGCTTGGACCCTGAGGAAGACTCTGTGGGGTCCGGGATCGGGGAGAGGGGCTCTGCACTGGAGGTGGAGAGGAGAGAACCCCTCTTAGCTTCAGTACAGCCCAACCTAGTGAGCTGGAACTAACTGGTACAGTTTTCTCTCTCGAGAAAGGGCCAGATTGCAGCATGAGCTGAACCCTTGAGTCCTGCTAGATAGCTGTGGGACACAAGAGGCACCCCAGAAAGGTCAGAACACAGCAGGAAGCATGATTAGACTTCCAGACTGGTGCTTAAACACCACAAGGAGTAGACTACCATTAACCAACCAGATGGGCAGTAGCAGCCACAGGCCAGAGCAAGGCTCCCCTATGTTAACTAACGCTGTGAAGATGAATTGAGGGAACTCGATCTCTGTGTATATGTAGCTACTGGAAGAACACAAATGCCCACTCCAGAACTGCCCCCTTTTCACCATGACCCCTTCAGCCCTTTGCAATGTCCCCGGAAACAAAGAATGCTAAAGCTGGGAGTTTACTCCAGCTGCTCTCAGCCCAATTGTCCTTCTAGAAGGACAGCCACCACAGAAAGGGTGTGCTATGCCCATGGTTGCACAGCCCAGGTAGGTATGATAGACGTGTGTCCTGTGTCCTTCCTGCTCCTCGTGTCTCCCACGGGCAGCAGTGGAAGCGGTAGCAACATGGCCTCTCACCCCACCCAATGCTGCTGTTCTCAGTTTCTTGCACCGCTGGCCTCGAAATTCCTCCTGGTTTATAACTAACGATCTGGCTTTATGACAAGCCCCATTTCCTCTTCAATGCCCGCAATCAACACAGGAAACTAGCTCGGGTCTTTTATAGCCTTTGAGCTGGCATCCTCATTGGGTGCACTCAACAAGAGAGGAATGGAGGCTCCCACCCCTGCTTCTCAATTTCAAGGAGTCTGAAAACCAAGACGTTCCTGTCTCCACCCTGTGGGCAGAGACATTCCTTAACGGATGCTCATTAAATCCCTAAGTTCCGGATTCATGCTATGCACTGGGGTAGGGGTCAGAGAAGAAATTGGGGGAGGGAGGAGAAGGTCCGGAAGAAATGTACTTAATTCTTTTAGACCAAGACTGTATCCTAGCGACTGGACATTCCAACCTTCTCCCTCAAGTGGTGGGGCCACAAGATACAGGTCATGGCTCTGATTATCAACTCTGCCGTGCAGACTCCCATCTAGTCTGATTGAGCCCTAATCCTCCATTGGGATGGCTTCCAGACTGACAGGGTGGGGCTGGAGAGGCTACCCACCTTGTGGAGCTGGTCTGGAACACAGCAAGCCAGAGGTAGAGACACTCACTGCCTCAGAAAGAAGGAAGAAGCGTTCCTTCTTCGTGCAGTACCTGTGATGGGCCCAGCAATTTAACCCCAGCAGGACGATACTGTGTATTGCTGGAGAAGGAGGTTAGGGGGTTCCTTCGAAATGTAACCTACTCTTCATTCTTGGAATCTGTCAGTCCCACCACCAAACACATCAGTGGCCACTGCTCTGAAAATGGCTGGGTATTTACTGCCTCACCCCCTGCAGCTTCCTCTGAACAGACCTGGGTTCAGGAAGGCTGTTTTCCACAGGACACTGAGCAGTCGCCTGGTTAGGTGCTCAGTCAGCTTCCCCTGCTGCTTGCTGTATCCCTGCCCGCCATGATAAATACAAGGTAGGACTTTTTCACAAAGTGGCTGCCTGACTCTCTGGGGCTGAGCCTCTCCAAGCTTGACTAAGACTTCAGTATCACAATAAAACAAGTCCATACTACCACAGATCTATTCTGTGAGGGCATTTGTAGCAATTCTCTCCCCTCCTTGCCTCCTCCTATATCTAAGAGTCAAACTCCTTTGTTTTGATACTAGGAAGGTGACCCAGGGCATTGGTTGTGTTAACGACACCTCTGTCTTGATTGTCCCAATCAAAAACTTTATAAGTATTTAATTAGTTTACTTTATTATTTGTGTGTGGTGTGTGTGATGTGGTGTGTGTGTGTGTGTGTGTGTGTGTGTGTGTGTGTGTGTGATGTGGTATGTGTGGTGTATATGTGTGTATGTGATGTACGTGATATATGTGGGTATGTGGTATGTGTGGTATATATGTGTATGTGATATATGTGGGTATGTGGTATGTGTGGTGTATATATGTGTATGTGATGTACGTGATATATGTGGGTATGTATAATGTGTGTGGTGTGTATGTGGTATATGTATATGTGGTGTGTGTGGTGTGTCTGTGGTGTGTGTGTGTGTGATTGGTATGTGCATGTCTCTGTGTGTGGTATGTGATGTATGCATGTGGTATGTGTGGTGTGTGTGTGTGCATGCATGTGCATATGTAGTGTGTGATTATGTGTGTGGTGTGGTGTGGTGCGTGGTATGTGTGTGTGATGTGTTTGTATGTGGTGTGTGTGTGTGTGTGTATGGTGTGTATTATATGTGTATGGCATGGTGTGCATGTAGAAAACCTATGAAAGGTGGTTCTCTCCTTCCATCACGTGAATTCCTGAGGTTGAATCAAATTATGGGGTAAGTAAGTTCCTTTACTCACTGAGCCATCTTATCTCCCAGCCCCCATATGTACTCTTAAAGAGAGAACAGAAACCCATACCGGGTGCTATGTAAGATCTTATTGCCAGAATGATTTAGGTCTGACATAAGGAGGAACTTCTGAATGGGAGAGTGACTCCACACTAGAATAGGACAAAGAGGAATCAAAGGACACACAGGACTCCCCCTGGGCCTGGCAGTCCCTAAGGCCCAGACCTGATGCAGTCAGCCCAGGCATGGGAACTGCAGGTGACTCAGGGAATCTTAAGTGGTGGTTGCTAGGTTACAAGCTGCTTTACTGTGCCTCAATGTAAAGACTAAAGGATGTTACCTGGCTGGGAGGAGAGAGCAATGGGGGAAGGAGAGAAGAAAAGGCAATAAGCCAAACTTCCATAATTAGCAGCTGGGCTTAGCCTGGAATCAAACTGGCTTTTTCTACCTTTCCAAGGCTGAGTCTCTTGACCCCTGTGGTCTGCAGATGTATGAGAACACTGAGCTGGAACAGGGCCTGTCCAGGACTGAGCTCTGATGGCTCCCTAGGTGAGACACTCAGCAATTAGGGGTTCCTTTGGGCTCTGGGCACCTTCCCTCACTGCAGGTGGACAGATGGCCAGAGGCCATGTGAGAACAGAAACGCCCAGCCTTCTTACTAATACGTAATTTGTTCATTTGTCATTTGGAACCTTCAGCCCCGAGTCCTCTGAAGGAGTTGCCAGCTCTAAGCGAAGCACTTCCCGAGTGTCAGACTCCTCTAGAGACAGAGATGTTCACAGATGCCTGGCAAAGTCCCCACGGTGGAGGATGATGAGAGACTGGAGTTGCAAGGGCTGAGCTCTGGGAATTCTGCCCACCTGCTGGGAGGGGTGTGAGAACCGAGTTGGCTTTGCTGCTTCTGCGAAGGCTCCCAGCAAGTGAGGCTGACGACAGATAGATCCCAACAAACCCACTTGAGAAGGCCGTGGCTTCTATCCATCCCAGTTACCACAGCTAGAGCTGAGAAACTGATTCAGTTCGAGGTAAGGGTCTATCCCATATTCCTCTGGAAAGGATAGTTCCCTAAGGAGCTCGTGAGGTCCCCACCAGAGAAGACTACTTAGACATGGCTTCGAGCTAACAGAAAGTCTTTACTCATCAGCAGGCAAGCACACTCTGGGTGTTTGGGACCTGAGTGTAGTTCTGAGCCTTTCTTGGGTGAATTTATAAGCACAAGAAACACATCCTGCACTCTTTCCTCATATAGCAAGAACAGTTAGCTGAAAGTGGAACCACAGAAGGCACGACCCAAGGTTCGTACATTCAGGGACTTTCCCAGAACTGTGGACTTTGATGGATTAGGTCTTTGTTCTCACTCCGGCATGTGTGCTGGGTTCCAAGGCCTCAACGATGTTTCCATCATGGCCTCTGTTGTGCTAAGGTCTGGGGCCTGTTCCAAGAACAGGAATGGTTGGTATTGTCTAAACTTCATTAGTTTAGACTACACTCTTAGAATTTGTGAGTGCTTTCTGGATGGGGAGAACGGAACACAACCTTCTGTGGATAATCTAGGTGCTGATTTTGCAAATACAAGAATCTAAGCTTTAAAAATAAGTGGAATCGTTAGGTCAAGAGCTCCAGATGTTAAAATAGGTCTATTTTTAAGTTCGGGCTTCTATTTCTCCCAGAATTCAGAGTCGCAGTATGAGCGTTGGTAGGAATGTACTAAGTCCTGGTTCTGTGTCAGAAGGCAAGGTGATAATGCCTCCGTTACCTCACTTAACCTTCACAAAACCCACAAGGTTACATCCAAACCACAGAACACTATGAAGAAATAAAGGGGGAAAATCTGGTGAAGAGTCACATACTTTTAATCCCAGCACTTAGGAGGCAAAGGCAGGCAGATTTCTGTGAGAGAACCTTTCTCAATAAATGGGGACTTGGAGGCTATGATAGGAAAATTTTGAGCTCCAGGCATACTGAGACCGTGTGCTTCAGAAAGACAGAGAGGGGTTGAGGGGAGGGAAGGAGGGAGGGAGGGAGAGCAAATTAGAGAGCTATTGATTCTTTAAACGGCATGAATAATGATACTTCAGGAGTGAGTTCGGGTGTGGGGGGACGGTAAAAGGTTACACACTGTGTGACTTTATCCATATAACGTTCTTTTCCTTTTTGAGACAGGGTCCAAGTAGTCCGGGGCAGCCTGGAACACAATATATAGCAAGGATGACCTAGAACTTCTGACCCTCCCATCTCTGCCTCCCAAGTGCTGTGATTATAGATATGGACCACTGGGTGCTAAGTCACGCGGTTATATGCAGTGCTGAGGACAGAATCCAGGCTTCTGTGCTGGTTAGGCAAACACTCCGCCAAGAGAACTACAGGCCCAGCTCCTGTACAACATGGCTGAAGCGACAAGGTATCAGAAATGGACTGTCAGGGGCTGGGGAGGGAAGAGCAAGGGGGAATTATGGAGTCCTCTTACCAGATATCAAAAGGTGACATGGGACCCTTGTAATGAAAACGTGCTCTGGGGCTGGGGATTTAGCTCAGTGGTAGAGCGCTTACCTAGGAAGCGCAAGGCCCTGGGTTCGGTCCCCAGCTCCGAAAAAAAGAACCAAAAAAAAAAAAAAAAAAGAAAAAGAAAACGTGCTCTGCTGATGGCATTGAATTATAGCTTGGTAGAATATCAGTACTAGGGGAAAGTACATAAAGGAATACTTCTTTCTTACAACTTTTACAACCATGTGTGAATCTATAGTTTATCACAAGTTAAAGTTTAGGGCCTACCTTATACACATCCCTGAGATCCATCCCCAACACTGAGGGGAAATACATACCAACACACACACACACACACACACACACACACACACACCAACACATACACACACATCAACACACACACACCCCAACACACGCACACACACCAACACTCACATACACCCCCGTACACACACACCAACACACACACACCAACACACACGCAACACAAACACACCAGCACACACACCAACACACACACCAACACACACACACCAACACACACGCCAACATAAACACACCAGCACACACACACACCAACACATACACACACATCAACACACACACCCCAACACACGCACACACACCAACACTCACATACACCCCCGTACACACACCCCAACACACACACACACACCAACACTCACATACACCCCCGTACACACACCCCAACACACACACCAACACACACGCCAACACAAACACACCAGCACACACACACCAACACACACACCAACACACACACACCCCAACACACGCACACACACCAACACTCACACACACCAACACTCACATACACCCCCGTACACACACCCCAACACACACACACCAACACACACGCCAACACAAACACACCAGCACACACACACCAACACACACACACCAACACACACACACCCCAACACACGCACACACACACACCCCAACACACGCACACACACCAACACTCACATACACCCCCGTACACACACCCCAACACACACACACCAACACACACACACACACACACACACACATACACACACACGTTTTCCAGAGTGAACAACATTTCAATAGCAGTCTGTCACGTTCCCAAGCTTGAGTATTTCCCAGTGGTAGGAAGTCAAAGAGGAGGACCCTGTGGGCTTGGAGAGACACCCACTAGGTGGCCCCACATGTCATGGTCATTTGTATTACTGGGAACTACAGTTCTGTTGCTGGGTGGTTTGAAGAGATCATCCATCCAGTCTTGCGGTTACTGCCAAAGGCCAGGATTTGCTAATCAGGTTTGCCCATTACAGATGCGTGAGGGTTTGTAAGGCGAGGTCCTCCCAGCTTGTGTGGTATTGGTGTGTTCAGTTGTGGTTCTCCTGTTTGTGACTTAATATTTGAGCCTTTGTGGACATCTCCACTTAGGAGGGAAAGAAGGTTCTATGTGAATTACATGCACACGCGTGAGGATTGTTAGATCAGAGGATCCCTGCCACATCTATGTCTCCTAACTGGCTTCTGAGGTTAGACCATGTGAGCATACCTCCCCCCAAACAAAGCCAGCCTGTCACGAACTGGGTCTGTGTACTGTAGACAAACTGGGTAATTGGCCTCTCCGCCTCCTCACCCAAAACAAACACTCGCAAACGCCCGCCTCCACGCTGGCAGGATCTGCCTGTCATCTGGGCACCCCGCTCCTTCTCTGGCTGTCTCCGACCCTGTAGACGCGGTAGGCCTTGCCCTCGCTCGCCCGGGTCGCCACAGCCTCCGTCTCGGGAGCGCGTGGGCGTCTGCCAAGGTGTGGAAGCTGCGGGAAGGAAGTACGGGGAGCTGGTGTCCTCCGGCTGGAGCTCTGCTTCTGGGGACCGCTCGCCTGCGCGGGTGACGGCGGCCGGCGTGCAGGTTGGGAAGGGCAGGGAGCGCTGTCCTCCGCTCCGCGGCTGCCCGGCCGGTGCTGAAAGCCTCGCGCCGCTGTGGGCGCCGCCCGGGAGCTAGTGCGGGGCGAGCGCGACGCCCACGCACAGCGGGGTGGGCTCCGCGCTCCCGGGGACCGGGCGGGGCGGGGCGCATCCTACAAAGTTGACCTAGGGCGAGCTACCGCTGGCGCCCTGCTGCCCTAGATTCGCCCGGTTCTTTCCGCGGAGCCAGGCGTGGACGTCGCTGCCCCGCTGACACCCAAGGGACCGGGAGAAGCCAGCGGGCGTCGGCAGGAGCCCGTGCAGAACGAGATGGAGGCTGCGAGAGGGGACGTGCGGGCCGGCGCCGTGTAGCCCGCGGGCCCCGGGTCTGGACCTTGTCGGGACGCTTTGGGGGCGTGCGAGCAGGGCCCTCCCCCGGGCTGCCATGGAGGTGCCCAATGTCAAGGACTTCCAGTGGAAGCGCCTTGCTCCACTGCCCAGTCGCCGGGTCTACTGCTCACTGCTGGAGACCGGGGGGCAGGTATATGCCATCGGGGGATGTGATGACAATGGCGTCCCCATGGACTGCTTCGAGGTCTACTCTCCCGAGGCCGACCAGTGGACCTCCCTGCCCTCTTTGCCCACAGCCCGCGCTGGGGTAGCAATTACTGCCCTAGGAAAGCGGATTATGGTGATCGGGGGTGTGGGCACCAATCAACTGCCTGTGAAGGTCGTGGAAATGTACAATATCGATGAGGGCAAGTGGAAGAAGAGGAGCGTCCTGCGTGAGGCTGCCATGGGCATTTCTGTCACAGCCAAAGGCAAGTGGAGCCAGGGTTGAGGGTGGGCATTAGAGAAGAAAGTAAAGGGTTATGGGGGAAACGGGTGTAAGGCAACATGATTTGGGAGGCCAATACACACTCCCCATAACATTCGAGCCTTACCTTAAGCCCTAAAACTAGAGACCCACTGCCCTTACTTTACAGATTGGAAAGGGAAACTGAGCAGGTGAAATGTCTAGGAATTCCATCTGATGCCAGGAGTCAGCTCCAGCAGGCTGGGCAGGCCACTACAGAGGGAGAGCCAAGGTGTTAGCCACGGGGTTATCTGCAATGACTCTGCAGACCCTGGCATTCAGCCGAATGACATTTGCCGTTAGCCACCTGCCCCCCTCAAAACCTACCTATGTAGGTTCCTGAGGATGCTCACCCCATCCTTCTACCAGTACCAGGCCCTGCCAAGGAGGCTTTGTGACCTGATCCTAGGATCTTCCTTTGCTCCTGACTGCAGTTTCAGACTTAAGAGTGGAGGTCAGAATGTTCCCAAAGGTTGTTTCATGTTGCATATTGTCGAGATTCACCAAGTTCTCTTGCTTGCATGTGGTCTTAAAATTCTCTCTTCACTTTCTCAAAGCCTTCATTTTGCTTTTCTTGGGCCTAATACAGCCTGCGGTGGAGAGAGAGTCCAACTGTAGTTTTGCTAAAAACACAGAGTTTTACAAGAATGGGAGCTAAGAGACCCAAAGTTCACATACAAGTTGCCTCCTCATCACAGGCTTGCTGGGGTGACCTTCCTGTTTTCCACCCGTCCCTGTCTCTCTTGCTACTATAACCCAGCTGACTGGCTAGCATATGACCAGATCAGAAAACAACTTTTCTTAAGCACCTGCTTTGTCCCTGGCACAGTCTTTTTTTTTTTTTTAAAGATTTATTTATTTATTATATATAAGTACACTGTAGCTGTCTTCTGATACACCAGAGCTGTCTTCTGATACACCAGAAGAGGGCATTGGATCTCTTTACAGATGGTTGTGAGCCACCATGTGGTTGCTGGGAATTGAACTCATGACCTCTGGAAGAGCAGTCGGGTGCTCTTAACCACTAAGCCAACCCTCCAGCCCCCTGGCACAGTCTTAATCCCTGGGAGGAAGGAAAAGGGTAGAAAATCTGGGCCCTGAACATGACTGTTGACAAGCTGGGGCCCTGAACCCCCCCCCCCGGGCTGGGTAGACAGTAGCGTTGGTTTCCATGACCTTCTAGCTAGGAGGGTGAAAAGCCTGGTGCTGAAGGCTTGGAGTCCTGGCTACTCTGCAGGTTGAGGCAGAAGAGTGGCAAGTTCAAGACTTACCTGGCAAAAGGGCTTAGTGGTGCACACCTTTAATCTCAGCATGTGGGAGGCAGAAGCAGGAGGATTTCAGAGCCCGAGGCCAGCCTGGACTACAAAGTTTTAGGATAGCCAAGACTACACAGAAAAACTCTGCCTCGAAAAACAAAATAAAACAAAAACCAGAGACTTGCTTCAGCTAAAGCACAAGGATTATAAAATCAAACCACATAGAAAGACCCTATATAGAAAGACCCTATTTTTTTTTAAAGGTAAGGCCCAAAGGCCTCTGGGGACACAGAGAATGATGAGCAATGAACCACACCCCATCTCTAGCTTCAATAAATTATGCTGAGAGTGAAGAATTGAGGCTTCCCGTTGGTGCTTTATCCCTTTGGACGTCCAATATGTCCAATGAGATAAGTGCTATTTTCATTCTTATTTTAGAAGAAGCAGCATGAAGCCCAGAAAGGTTAATTCACCAAGGTTAAATAGATACTAAGCAATGACTAAGCCTGCTCTCCAAACTGTAAAGTCAAACGGGCTCAACGGTTAGGCTGGTAAAGGTTGAATGGCAACTGTTGGTCCTGGTTTCTTAGACAAACAGATCCCCCATCTACAGTGTATTGGGAGAAACATCAGGCTGGTATCAGTTACATGTGACTACAGAGCAACGGTGATACCATCACTTGGGAGGCACCCAGCCAAGTCCTCTGGGCCCCACTTGACAGCTCAGGGGACCCAGAGGAAGGATGGGTCAGAACTGAGCCCAGAGCTGAATGACTGTGGAGTGGTTGGGGTTTTTCCAGGAGGGAGTGTTTCCAGAAGAGAAGGTAGAATTTGTGCTAATCAGGTGCCTATCAATAAGTCCTGCCCCAGCCTTAGGCTGAGGGTTAGGATTCTCCTCCTGGGATGCCTGGAGCTGAAAGGAAATAAGGCTCACTTCCTGCAGTAGTAACCTCAAAGAGTCAAGGCACCACTGTGAGGGAGGGCTGCTGGGAGCCAAAACTCCATGCAGGAACTGAAGGTCCCTGAGAAAAGGACCCATTCGGCCAGGGTCTAGGGAAGCACAAATGTTGTTAGCCCATGCTCTCAGGTACAATGTGCTGAGTCCCTGAAAAGCTATCCACTGCCAAGAGCAGAAGAGAAAGGTGGAGACCCCCTGCTCTTAGGACTAGGTTTCTGAAGGGTCAGCTCTCCAAAGCCTCCTCATCTTCATTCAGACCTGGCCTCTTCCCATTGAGCACAGGTGTCTTCTGGATCCTGCAGGCTTCTATACCTGCGAAGGAGGATGCCATTTCCCCACTGCAGTAGCGGACAACTGACAACTCCGGGTGTAGAAGGCCAGAGAGTGGGGCTAGCTATAGTTCTAAAGGACATCACCTACTGGAGAATCATCTGAGGATTGCTAGGAGACAGGTCACTAGTGGAGGTCATACAAAAGCCTGGGCTTCCACTCTGGCTGCCCAGGAAGGAGGACAGTGGAGGGACAGACCTACAAAGAGTTATCTGGGCCTAGGCCTGGCTGCCATGTGTCTCTGTGCAGGGTTTAGTATACCGGGTTTTGCCAAGGACTTGACATAAGCCGGAGCACACAGTCCATCCACAGTTTCAGAAAGACTAACCGGAGCAGAGACTTTGAATGGTGCTGCCCACATCACCGAAGCGTCTGCGATTCGCTAGGCAAGCGAAAGCTGGGAACTTGTCATGCCCTGTGGAAGATGGTGGATGCTGTGGGGCCTGTCTCTGGGTGCCTGGGAGCCGAACCATGTCTCTGTGTGGCCTTTTTTCCTAGATTATCGAGTGTATGCCGCAGGAGGGATGGGCCTGGACCTACGTCCTCACAACTACTTACAACACTATGACATGCTAAAGGACATGTGGGTGTCACTAGCACCCATGCCCACCCCAAGATATGCTGCCACCTCCTTCCTCCGAGGCTCCAAGATCTATGTGCTGGGTAAGGACAAGCTACTTGCTCATTTCCCCTCCTTGCTCCCTTGGGTGTGTCCCCTGGAAAGTGACGCCAACAACCTGAGAATTCCCTTGGCCACAGGGGATAATCACACTGCCGCAGCCTAGCCCTCGAGGAGTCTTCCAAATGACTGAATAACAGAAAGGCAAGCCCAGTCCTCTCTGTTCTCAGGAATTGCTTGTTTTTTTTAATCCACCCTCTACCCTGTACCCTGCCTACCTCCCCACATCCCCATCTCTAGGGGGACGACAATCTAAGTATGCAGTCAATGCCTTCGAGGTCTTTGATATAGAGTCTCGGTCCTGGACCAAGTTCCCCAACATTCCCTGTAAGCGGGCCTTCTCCAGCTTTGTGACCCTGGACAACCACTTGTACAGCCTGGGAGGCCTGCGGCAGGGTCGTCTGTACCGGCAGCCCAAGTTCCTCCGGACAATGGATGTGTTCGACATGGAGCAGGGTGAGCTGGGTCCCCATTCCCTTGGCTCCTTGCTCTGTTCTCACTGGTCCCCACTTTCCCCATCATGACAATCTCCCTGGGGCTGCTTACATATCCAGGCAGCTTTCTCTGAAGTCTGAGCACCTTTCCTAACTCACGGATAAGCTTGGAGTCAGAATCTTTTTAAGAATCCTTTTGGCCCGCTTGTCTGTTTTCATTCACTATGGCCTCTCCTCTCCATCCCCTGTGTCTGTGCAGGGTCAGGTCAGGAAGGGTCTCTTCCTTTGCGGATGGAGAATCAGAGGTACCCTGATGACTTCTCTTATTGCCTTTAATCAGATTCCTTTCCCTTTTAGAGCTGTGGGAAATCTAAATAGAACAGGGTCCTCATGGGAATTATGTACCTTAGACTGGGACAAGCACCTGAGAAGGCCAAAGTAGTAGAGGGCATCATTTCAATCAACAGGGCATGCTCTCTGCACCCTGGATGAATGGGGTGAATGAAAAGGGCTGGGGGCAACCACCAGGGTAAGAGCCACTTGGGATTCAGCTGTATTTGTTAGGGAACATCAGCACCTAATCCTCTTTCTCTGTACTGTCATTATGCGTGACTTGCAGGGGGATGGCTGAAGATGGAACGCTCATTTTTCCTCAAGAAGCGCCGGGCAGACTTTGTGGCTGGTGGCCTGAGCGGACGGGTCATAGTGGCCGGGGGCCTTGGTATGCATCTCAACTGTGCTGTGTTGTGGCTCTGGGACTTGGTAGGTCCCTGGCACTGCACTGGAGGAACAGGTGGTACTGACTCCAGGCATACCTCCTGCTGATTCACTCCAAAAATTTCAATACGGTCCAGACTCGACCTTTCTGCACAGGTCCCACATAAGTTCTTTCCAATCGGAAACAGGAAAACGGAGATCTAGAAATAATAGAGGGCATATGGAGTCCTGTGCTGAACCCAGGTCCCTGAGTCCCTTTCTGGAGATAGCTGGGGACAAAGGTAAACCTTGACCTGTGTCACCCGTGGGCACTCAGCTCTTATTAGGATATAAAGCTCATGATCAAGTAAATGCTCTGAATTCTGGATTTGACCCCTCGCAAAGACTGCTGGTAGGCAAAGACCGCTGCTATTGTGAAGACCAGACCAGGACTTGGAGGCACACTGAAGTCATTAAGGCACAGTGATAAAGGCAGTGTGTGTGTGTGTGTGTGTGTGTGTGTGTGTGTGTGTGTGTGTGTCTGTCTGTCTGTCTGTCTGTCTGTCTTGGGGCAACCAAAGTTTACTCAGTGTAGACATTCTCATTCATGAACAACCATATGGGCTAGATAATGAGGGAAGCGTGTGTGTGTGTGTGTGTGTGTGTGTGTGTGTGTGTGAGTGTGAGTGTGTGTGTGCATGCACATGTGTGAAATCAGGAGGCAGTGGTATTCTAAAACCTTCTGATAACTAAGACAGGAAAACTAAGACAGGAAAAAACAATTCTGTTCTTAAGATGTAGAGGCAGAGAAGGGACAAGGGACAAAGCTCCGTGACAGGAATTCCTGCCCCGGGACAGTAAAGAGAGCCCTCCTGTAGCCATAGACAAGGAAGTTGCTTGGCTTTTGGGAGATGGTCACCATGGGATATGGCTTGGTGGCTGGGCTCCTTGGTCTAAGGTCTGATTCCCCTTTGCTTTCAGGAAACCAGCCCACTGTCCTGGAGACAGCAGAAGCATTCCACCCTGAGAAGAACAAGTGGGAGGCCCTCCCCCCCATGCCCACGCCCCGCTGTGCCTGCTCCAGCATCGTCTTCAAGAACTGCCTCCTGGCCGTGGGGGGTGTCAGCCAGGGACTGAGCGATGCGGTAGAGGCACTGTTTGTCTCTGACTCCTAGCTGGCCCGAGCAGCACCTTTGCCTGGACAGCGTCACTCCACTCCTGACATGAGGAATGGTCTCATCAAAGCACTTTGGACGACTTCCTCAGCCTCCAGGTCTTGTTAGGAGACAGCGAGGTCAAGCCCTGGGGCTCTCCCTCTAAACGTGCAATCTCAGAAAGTATAGCCGATTCCAACAGTCAGTGCTGGGCTGTGGACTGGGAAGAAACCTCACTCAGTGATCAGATATTGCAAGGCATGGGAAAGTTCCCTCCTCTCCCCTGCCTCCTGGGGTGGAGGGCAGTTGTCACCCAGAGGGGAAGCCATTGCTGTCCTTCCCTATCTCTGAGGTAGTCTGAGTGTCATGAGGTAAACTAACGAAGAACAGGGCACCCCAACCCTTGTTTCTCTTTGGTTGATGGTCCCATATAGAAGTCAGCTGTGGGCCTGCTCCAGATCTCACCTACTTATCAGGAATTGAGCTGGAAGCTAGGGCAGTTGGGTAGGAAGGAAGTTGGAGGCTCGCACACCAGGCCAACAGCTTGGGCAGAAAGGACCCTTCCTCTCAGGTCCCTGGTGATGGAGCGTCAATATCTTCTGTATTCTGTCTTCCGCCACCTTCTCCCAGCCTGAGGCCTGGCTACTCTGTGCCCAACAGCTCTCAGAGTGTTTCTGTGTGAGACTGTCTCATTTACACTGTGGCTTCCAAATCCACTAAGGGTGGATTAATTGCACCCTGGTTAATAACAGCAGCACAATTGACATCTTCGTCCCTGTCTTCTTTGGACCCCGGAGACAAGGCAGGAGTATTCTGGTTTATAGATAGAAAAAACCCCACAAGACCATCTCCCGCTGTGTTCTCATGCTAAATAGGGACCGATTGGCCACCTGTTCGTGGCCATTCCTGTTGAAGCGTTCTACCTTCCCTTGGGCACAGCTGTCCCACTCTCAAAGAGGCAACCGGTTTTTCTTCTCTTGGTACACACGTGTATGTTTGGCCAAGGTCGTGACCATTCAATCTTTGCTCAGTTATACCCATGTCTAACCTCGATCAACTCAGCTGAAGCTCATTTAGGCATATTCAAAGGATGAAGGAATTGTTCATTGACTTAAAAACAACTAGGGGGCTGTGAGGGGGGTCAGAAGGGTGGGTGTGCCTTCCCTGTAACCTGCACAGCAGTTCTTTGTGCTACTTCCCAGTCATTCATATTGGATTAGAACCTAGCTTGGGGAAGAGCACTTACCCAGCATGCTCAGGGACCTGAGTTCCATCCCCAGCACAGAAAGCAAACTGAACTAGCACTGTGTTAGCCCTGAGGACACAAAGAATGACCCCCTACTGAGGCTGTGGGGGAGGCAGGGAGCCCGGCTCTCTTCACAGGGCTCAGGTGATTAATTACCCCCGCAAGGAGCATGAACTGGAGGATGGTCTATTCCGGTCTGCGGGGTCAGAAGGACCTCTTTTTGGTGTGGTGGTAGGTGTTGTACTTTCAGCCGCATTTTCAAGGACCGAGTAAAACCTGGGTCTTTAAGGGATGGTGACTTATTGGCTTTACCTCGGGGTTCCAGGAGGACACTGCCACCTGCTGGCCTAGCAGTTTTTTCCTCACTGAGGTGAAGAGGAAGACTGTGGCCTCTGGTGAACAGACTGCAAAGAAGCCTCCGTTGCTTATGGTTCCAATACCGATAAGTACCCCTGAACAAACTATTAAAAAAAAGAGTTGGGGGGCTACGGAGGACAGGTGGCTTCTCAGAGCAAGCTGTTTCACTCTTCCGTATCCGACTTCCACTTCCGTCCTGTTCAGAGCATTCCCAACCCAAGAGGAGCCATGACAGATAGGGGAGCTCTCTCCAGGTATAATGGCCCCATATCTGAGGATAGAACCTTTTAAGATAGTTGGTAACTTAGGGGGCCCAGTAAGGTCTATGAGGTTGACTTAGACATTGACATTATCAGAGCAACTCAAAGCTGGAGCTGGTATCTGTGAGGGTCACCCCTGCCCAGGCTCCCTTGTGAGAAGACTAGGGATGCCTCAGTGAGCGGTGAGGGAAGCCCTTGATTCTGTGTTAAAGCGTGCAGTTCGATACCCCTTGCATCTCAGAGGCAGTACAGCCAATGGCCTGCCTTCAGGCCTCATACATCCAACTGCCACACCACACCACACTCTTCCAAAGGTCCCTTACCCTCCTGAATTCCCCAGTCGGTCTCACAAGGTGGTAAAGTACCTGCTTCCATTCTCTGGTCAGCTCTGAGGCAAGTCTCTTGAGCATAGGAAGGAGTTGATGGCCAGCTGAGCAACATAATGAGACTCTGGCTTTCAAAGTCAGAAGCTGCACATGACGCACACCTTTAGTTCCAACACTCAGGAGACAGAGGCACAGGGATCTCTGTGAGTTTGAGGCCAGCTTGGTCTACCTAGTAAATTCCAGGACAGGCAGAGCTACATGGAGAGACCCTGTTTCACCCCTGTTCCTTAAAATCAGAACTACTGAAAGGCTTTGGATATTGGGGAGAGCATGTGGAAGAATGCAGAGGTGTTTCTGGGGGCATGAGACTAATTCAGGCCAGCAGATCCAGAAGAGACCTCTTCATACCTTGTGGAAGAGTCTAGACTTCATGCATGCAGGAAATTAAGAGCAAATGAAGCTCATCACCATCATAGTCTGGTGAACAGGGTGGGAAACCAAGAAGTCCCTGAGTCCCGAACTTCCCGCATCAGCCCACTGTTAGAGCCGGGCCTCCAGAGAAGCATGAGGGCCTAAAAGCTCACACTTCAGGCACTCAGCTGGGGGAGGCCAAGGCAGGGTCTGAGCTGACCCTGAGGGAGCTGAGGCTTAGAAAGGAATGCTGGGAGCATGTTCTGGTGGTGCTCTTCCGGCTTTGTCCCTTCTCCACCACAGTGCCAGTGGATGGAGGCATGGTCCCAGGGAAGGGGGAGAGCCAACCGACTGCCAGAGCCAGATGCCCTGAGTGCCTTCCCCCGATGTCAAGGGCTGTGTTCTCCTCCGCACTGTGCTCCTCTTTGTTTCAACAGCTTGAACCCCAAGTCTGTTCTCTCAAACGCTAAAGTTACTCGGGCTGCACAGGCAGCGGCGTACCTGCCTTTCAGAAGCCCCCGGGGCCTTCATTTGCTCTGTGGAGCAAAATGCTTACAAGTCCGGTTTTCCCCAGCTCAGGAGGAGTGACTCTCGAGGGTGACCACTGCAGACATGCAGACTGTGTACTTGTCTGCCGTAAGCCAACTCCCGTCACTGCCTCCAGCGTGTGGGGCCCACCACCCTCGCATCTATACTGCCTGTACCCACCCTCCTTTCTCTCTCAGGCTCGAACCCCGCTCCGCTTATACATGTACTCATCATCCACCCTCTCGTTCGGACACGCCTCCCGGTGCATACTCTTCATGCAAACGGACACCCACACTCGCACAGTCTT
The DNA here is from genome assembly GCF_021556685.1 of Rattus norvegicus. Lineage (NCBI taxonomy): Eukaryota > Metazoa > Chordata > Mammalia > Rodentia > Muridae > Rattus > Rattus norvegicus. The sequence goes on from NC_141546.1 coordinate 46,318,551, forward strand.
TACAAACACATTATACACACCCCCTTATGGGCATCTGTCGCGCGCATAGCTTTGATTTCACACTCGTGTATACATGCTCTCGAATGTAGGTGGTAGCCAGACTTAGAATTCCCTCCCCCCTGTTTTTTGTTTGTTGTTTGTTGTTTGTTTGTTTGAGACATAGTCTTACTGGGTAGCCCCCACTGGCCTGGGTCTTGCTATGTAGACCAGGCTAGCTTTGAACTCATAGAGATCTACTTGCTTCTGCCTTCTGAGTGCTGGGATCGAAGGCGTAGATAGGCTGTCACCACTCCTAGCTCAGGATCCTAGCAGTTCAACCGTTTGGCCAGGCTTCTCAGGGTCCTTATCGTTTGAAGGATGGACTGCTAAAACATTCCACACTTCTTGCCAAGACAGGGTCATCAGTGGCCCGGCCCTGCACCCTCTGTATCACCCCCTGTCCCTAACAGTTCCATACCACAGTTCGCCACTAGGGCTAGAGGAACTCTTTGAACCACACTTGGGCTGAGAGCCTTCTGTTGAGGACCCGGGCCTAATGGTATTCTGGACTCTGACTCCTGAGAAAGCTGCGGAGCTCCACCAAGAAGGGACTACCTGGCCTTTCTCATCTGCTCTCTCTGCCTAGTACCTGTCTGGTACTTGGCATGGTGCCAGCACAGGCTGCAGCCAAGTATTGATAAGTGAGTAACAGATTGTTTCCTTTCAGATGGCTTTCCCTGGGTAGGATCCAGGGAGACCCAGGGCCTAAGTCTCACTCCCACCCTCCTTTGACAGGGTCTCTCCTCTTGCATAGGTAGCTTTTTCTTTTAAATGCAAATCTTGGGAGCCACCTCCATCCTTCAAAGAGGAAATAAGAGGGTCTCTGGGCGGATGGATGGGGGACAGAGAAGTGTCTGGACGTTCTGTGTGCGCTGGGCCTAAGGGCTGTGGGGAGTTAAAATTTGCCTTCTTGTTTGCCTGTACCATGGGGAGCAGCCAGGCTGGGTTCTAGGCTAGTGGCCTTGGAGTTTGTTAGAGCTTCTGAAGTGTTTCTTCTGGTTAGCCTCAGAATACATGACTGTGCCAGAAGGGCCAAGGTCACTGTTTTGAAGCAGTCTGCTCTCTCACCTGGGCAAGATAAGGACGCAAAATCATCATACTTACCACTCAACAGGAAATAGGCATTTGGTCCTCTCCTCAGTCTCAAAAGCAAACACATGGAAGAAAACAATTCTATATACCTCAAGTTCCCGGAATCCCCTGCTCCACACTCCCACTTGTAGAAGGGGAATGACTGGGGGCTTCCCTTCTATGTTGTTCCCGTTCGACCTGAGACATGAGCTTCTAGAGCCTTAGGGAAGCAGGCTCTACCCTAGACAGCCTCTATCCCTCACACAGTGACTGGCTTCCTTCAGACCCTCATCACCACACGAAAATATTTAGTACCCTTTCTGCCCAGGCTTTCCCTGGACTCCCTCTACCCTTCCGGAGATCTTGGCTATAAATCTGATTGCATGCATGGAAGCCAACCTTCTCTCATAAAATCCCCTGCCTCCGCTCCCCATAAAGGAGTTGCCCCCTCCCACTCAGTATTCCAGACTCTCTCTCTCTCCTTAGCCCTCCCCATCTACCTGTCCCAGCCACCCTCAACACCCCTCCATGTGTGGCAAATGTAAGCCACTCTCTTTCTAGTCCACTCGCCACAGTTTCTGAGGTCTCAGGCTGTGATGGTGGCACTAACCCATGTGACCCAGGACATCCCAGAGAGCCTGTCAGGTGGGAACTGGAGGTACAGCACAGTGCAGTTAGAGTCAGGAATTAAAAAGCCGGGAGACAGCACTCACTGTGAGAGGAAGCCTCACCCTGCCTGCTTGCTTTCTTCAATTCTTCCCCACAGAAGACAGACACAGAAACAGGTCAGAAACTAAGCAGAACTTCAAGTCTCCTTGCTTATGGATGAGTTCCCTCAGATCTTTATTTTAGGCTCTCATAGGAGTTCTAGGTCAGCGTTTTATGATCTCTGGTGATGGTGGCTCCTTAATTCACCTTGCAATAGCAACTCCCTAATACCAGACTGTACCGGTGTTATTCAGGGCCACGAGGAATGCTGGCTCCTACCTTCCTTTACTCAGGGCCAGGAGCTGCTGACCCGACTAAAGAACGTGCTTTGCTTGGGGTTAGCATTCCAGGATCAGCTTGGGAGCCCAGGAACTCGTGTTGGCAGCAAAGCCAATTGGGCAGAAGACAGAGGGGGGTACTAGACGTCTCCCCTCAAATCCAGGCGCGTTTCCCTCCTATGTATTTCCTAGTCCCTCCTGGGTCTCCCCTGAATGGAGGCAGGACTGACAGGAAGGAACTATCCCCTCATGTACATGAAGTGAAGCCACCAGGCCCCTGAGTGTGCCTTGCTCTAAGGCCCATCTGCGGAGGAGCATAGAACTCTACATCAAACCAGCTCCAAATTCAGGGTTTCATTAGGCCACTTAGGCCTAGGGAGACTCAGTCATCTTGTCCAGCCCTTTCTCTGACTCCCACACAGGCTGTTGTGCTCCCTGCTTCATTTGCATCAACTCCCCATGTACCCAGCACCTAAGCCAAGGCTCACTGAAGAGGCATTAAGGTTGTGTGCACTGGAGTGTTGACAGTTAGAAAGACGGGAGTTATTTTTACTGACTCCAACTCAGGCATCAACAGTCCCCGGTGACTTACTGCAGTGGAACCACACAGGGATGTGCGTTTAAAACCTCAGGGACCCACTAGAGGAATCCTGTAACTTTTAACACCTGCCTAAAGCTCAGACACCCGGTTTTGTAATGCCACAGAAGGGGAGTTGCAGAACCTCAGCGGTCAGAAAGAGGACCTGGGTCAAGGGGCAGAGAAGGAGGAAGATCATCAACAGGAAGGTGGGGAGCCTTTCGCAAAGCACTGACTGGAACCCCTAGAATTTAAGATAAAATAGAAAATAAAAATTAAAATAGACACCCACCCTTTTACCTCTTGGCATCCTGAGCTTAAAAATTAGCATGGGGGTGGTGGTTAGGAGTACCTTCCTTTCCCCTCTCTACACAGCCTTCTCCTGTGTGTCCTTTAGCTTCTCCTGTGTCCCCCAGCTTCTCCTGTGTCCCCCAGTTACCCTGTGTTCCCCAGCTTCTCCAGTGTCTTCAGCTCCTCCTGTGTCTTCCAGCTCTTCCTGTGTCTTCCGGCTCCTCCTGTGTCCCCCAGATTCTCCTGTGTCCCCAGCTCCTCCTGTGCTCCCCAGCTTCCCCTGTGTCCCCTCAGTTCCTCCTGTGTCCCCCCAGCTCCTCCTGTGTACCCCAACTTCTCCTGTGTTTCCCAGCTTCTTCTGTGTCCCCAGCTCCTCCTGTGCCCCAGCTCCTCCTGCCTGTGTCCTCCAGATCCTCCTGTGTCCTCCAGCTCCTCCTGCCTGTGTCCCCCCAGCTTCTCCTGTGTCCCCCAGCTTCTCCTGTGTTCCCCAGCTTCCCCTGTGTCCCCCCAGATTCTCCTGTGTCCCCCAGCTCCTCCGGTGTCCCCCAGCTTCTCCTGCATCTCCAAGCTCCTCCTGTGTTCCCCAGCTCCTCCTGTGTCCCCCCAGCTTCTCCTGTGTCCCCCAGCTCCTCCGGTGTCCCCCAGCTCCTCCTGTGTCCCCCCAGCTCCTCTGGTGTCCCCCAGCACAGCTCTCAGACAGCTTCAACAGTCACTCACTAACTCTGAGCTTATCTTCACACTGGCCTGGGTCAGATCAAACAGAGCTCAAGTGTCTGTTAAGTCCTTGTTGTACAGCTTCCCCGAAACACACTTGGATCTCTGCCAGGACTCTGACGGAAGGCCAGCCAAAACCCAAGCTACGAGGGCACTGTCTATCTGGTAACTTCATATCTCATTTGGTCCCAAAGCAAGCTCATGAAAGAGACATGTGACATGCTTCATACATGAATTCAGAGTATCAGGAGCCTGGGCAAACCAGAATCCTTACCCAGCCCCCATAAGCCTGACATTTCTGGTGCCATCTATGTGACCCTATAATGATAGTCTCTCTGTGACTTAGCTTACTCATTTGTGCAGAGGGTATAATCATATGCTAGTCCCTAGTGAGGCTAAGGCCAGCAAAGGCTGTCACATTCCTTGTAGGACTTGCTAGAATTTTAGATTGTAGCTCACTAGTTCCATTTTGCATTTGGGCCCCACAGGGGGTGTACGAGGCACAGCCACGACACTGAGATGATCATGTTTATTTACCTCCAGCTATGCTTCTTTCTAGCAGGTGACACTACATCTAGGATATTTAGATCGCAGGCCAGCTCAACAAATGGTAGATAGACCTTATACCACGCACAGGCAGTCACAAGCCCTGCTATACTCAATTCAGCCAGAAGAGGGCAGCTTTGAGCCAGATGTCTCAATTTTCTAAACTACCGGGCTATGCCAGCTCTTTGGAGTCATAGCTCCTGGTTTCGGAGAACCAGTTCTAACAGGCTGGTTCCTGTTCACACAATTCCACCAGCCCCTAAGAGGACAAGGTTCACATATCCAAGCCTTATTGTCCACCACAGAGTGGGGCTAAAAGCTGACTGAGGGCCATAACTCATCTGAGCTGTAAGGAACAGGCAATTTAACGACCAAGGTCTCTGGCTGGAGGTGGGTAGTGAGCTGGGTCCTGCATCTACTCTTCTCCCTGAGGAAAAAAAAATGCATCTGTCCTGATAGTCCCCGGGAGTAGACACTCTGGGGTCCTAGAGACTCCTCATGGCTCTCAGATACACAGAGAACAAATGACTTAGCTCTTTCCCTTCCTTCTCCCTACATCTCCATGCCATGCCTGAGACTAATCTATGTCTCACCCACCCCTTCAAGACCCAAGTGGCTTCCTCTGAGTACCCCCTGACCCCTGAACCCCTTCCTGAGTCAGACAATACCCAACTTTTCTCCCACGAACCTGAACTTCATACCACTTTGAGGGGTCTCCCACTCTCTGTCACAGATTATAGGGAAGCTTGTTTTATTTATATCTTCTTTATTGTTAGGCAGAAAACTTCTTGGAAGTGGGGAACTAATTAATAGTCATCCCCTCTAGATGTGCCTGACACCTGCCTTACGCCATTTGCCTTGCTGCCTCTCATTATGAGCTCCTGCCTACACTCTGAACTTAATACTCGTCATAGTCTCTCATTCTGAGGTGCTTTCACATTCCACCCAGTCCCTCGACATACAGAACATTGAGACTATGGAGTGCAGGAGTTCAGGAATAAAATCTTATCCCCAGTGACTACGCCAGAAGGCTCACTTTCTACAAAAGCCTTTAGACCATAGGTTCTCAACCTGTGGGTCTCGACCCCCTCGAGTCGCAGGATTATAGACCCCATATCAGATATTTACATTACAATTCATAACAGTAGCAAGATTGCGGCTATGAAGTAGCCACAAAGATAATTTTATGGTTGGGAGTCACCGCAATATAAGGAACTACATTGAAGGGTCATGGGATTAGGAAGGTTGAGAATCATTGGGCTAAGTAGTTGGTGATTGGGTGAGAGGGTTAGAAGAAATGCCTCCTCCTAAGACTAGAGCGTGAGGCAGACAGGACTGAATGGGGGTGGCTCAGCTCAGCTTAGATGTCCTGACAAATCCTCCAAGGATCTAAGCTCAATCTTTAAGTCACCGAGCCGTATCCCAGGTCCTCCCTACCCAGAATGAGAGTTAAGTTACAGCACTTGGCTGTTGTAATCAGTAGTTGTGTAAACAATTGTTAATTTATTTTATGTGTGTGGCGTTTGGCCAGTATGCATGTCTGTGCAGAACATGCATGCCTGATGTCCTTGGAGATCAGAAGAGGGCACCAGATCCCCTGGAACTGGAGCTTTGTCTGGTTGTGGGCCATCATGTGGGTGCAAGGGATCAAACCCCGGTCCTCTGGAAGAGCAGTTCAGTGTTCTTTCCTGCTGAGCCATTTCTCAGTTCCCTCGGTGGTCTCACTCCTCTGTGGCCAGGCCTGCTTGTTTGCCTCCGTTGCCCATCCAGTCATCGGCTCTGTATGAATCCACTGTACGCTTTGGTCTGCTCAGCAGTGCACCGGGTATCGGGGATGTTCAGGAACAGTGGTAAGTGTCTAGATTAAGTCATAAGGGGAAACCTTGGGATCCTCTGAATGTCTTCATCTTACGGGGAAATGTTGAGACAGCTAGTTAATGGCCACCAGGTCTTCTAGTAAGCTTTAAAAGCTATCTTTAGAAAGTCCTCCCAAACTATCCTCCTCTCGTCTGGGCTAGGGGGTCCCTCCTGTTCTCACGTCAGTCAGGACTAGAACCCAGCCAGGTCTCCCAGTCTGGAGTCTGCTCCTCTGACACTTGCTTTTCCTTGTCCTAATCTCCTGGACAGCCCCCCCCCCCCAGGACCTGACAGATGGGGAGCACAGGTAGTAGATTGGTTGAGCCTTTTCTGTTTTCACAGACTACTCAGAGTGGAAAGGCGGGCTGGCAGAAGATAGGATGATAAACTAGCTATACAGCTTTCGTGGGTCATCCACACTCAGTGGATCGTCTCTGGCTACCGTTTTCTTTCCCCACTGGAAAGATTCAAAAGGTGAACAGAAGTAGGAAAATGGGCAGATACTAGTTTGTTTTTTTTTTTTAATTTGATAGTTGAGGATGTAGTAGTCCTCTTTGATTTTTTTGCCAAGTCCTAAATTAGATACAGCTAGAGGTGAGGTCCTGCAGAGTGGGGAGGGATGCCCAGAATAGCTGGAATTGGGGAAGCCCTCTTGTCCTATATTCTATCTCTATAGGCCAGTGTCTGAAATCCAGCTCTGTGGCTTTCTTGTCAGCTGTGTGGCCTTTGGCAGAAGTAAACTCACTTTCTACATCAGAAAAAGGGGTTCTGGACATACCCTTCCAGGCCTGTCAACTGCAGCCAAGTCTCATGCCCAACCTCTCACTCTTGATTAAAAAAATCACTGGGAAGAAACCCTGGAACCAAGAAGCTCCTTACAGATTTAGGGACAAAAGGATGTAAGTCCTTGGAATGTGATCTGCTTTTCCCACAGTTTGTGAAAATCCACAAAGGCCACCACATCTTGAGGAAATCCACTCAACCCTATAAAGTAAGGATTTCCCAGGCCTGTTGGATTATGGAATCGAATTAAGGTTGGTGGAAGCCAGAGTGAACTTGCAGGCAGGACCGCTTTCTAACCAGTCAACCTCCAACCCATTCCATCTCCTTATTCACCCTCTTCTTTACGGACCTCAAGAAGTTATCAAATGGCTTTTCAGATTTTGAGCTTGGGAGAAACAATTTATTTACTGCGTGTGGAGAAACACTTTGGGGCTTTCTAGTGCTCTTAGATTGTCCCTTGCCAACTGAGAACACAGCACAATAGCACAAGGCTGGCGTCATTCAGAGACTAAAGCAATTCAGAGAGCTTTCAAATTTAAGGACTGGCACTTCGGTAGTAATTGACTGTGCCTCCTTTCCCGCATTCCTGGTTCTCCGGTCCAGGTGGGCGGGGCCCCATTCACACCTTTCTGCGCCTAGCCAAGGGGAGGAGCGGGGCAGGAGCCGTTGAACCAATGGGAGAGGCTTTGGTCACGAGTCGCCGGCAAGCTGGCTAATGGGACGCAGGGGCGTGGCCAGGACCTTCCCCCTCCAAACGTTTTATAGCAATTCGGAACGCGGGGCTTTCTAGCGTGCTCGGGTGCGGCTGTGACCTCTGAGCCTGCGGCTCTCCGCGCGCTGCTGCTGCTGCCCGACCCCCTCCGCCTCGCCGTCCCCGCACCATGGAGTCGGTGGCCTTACACCGGCGCGGGAACCTGGCTCCCTCGGCCTCCGCCCTGGCCACGGAGAGCGCCCGGCCGCTGGCGGACCGGCTCATCAAGTCGCCCAAACCTCTGATGAAGAAGCAGGCGGTGAAGCGGCACCATCACAAACACAACCTGAGGCACCGCTACGAGTTCCTGGAGACCCTGGGCAAGGGCACCTACGGGAAGGTGAAGAAAGCACGAGAGAGCTCGGGACGCCTGGTGAGTGTCCCTCGCGGCTCCCGGCTCGCCGGAGCTCATAGCGCGTCCCTTGTGGTGTCCTCGGCAGAGTTGCCCGGCGCGCGCATTTTAGATGTGTCTGTCGGTGCTTTTCAGGGACAGTGCTCACGGACTCAAGAATCTTAGCTGCAAATAGATGCCTGTGGTTTGGGAAGACGGGGCTTAACTTGAATTTTGACGGGAACAAACGTCAACAGAGTAGAATGGAAGGAGGAAGTAGAAAGCACCAGCTCTCTGTAGATAGTGTGGAGATCTTTAACTCTGACTTGACACTTCGGGGCCTTTCCAGACGAGATGAAGCAAAGTTTCGTTGTGATGGGCTTTTATTCTGGGAAGTGTAAAACCAGGCCCGAGTGCCAGGTTCACTGTACCTCCCAGCACTCCAGCCATGTCTTTGGGTTTGAGGCCTTTGGGGAACTTGCCCTTTTGATTCACGCGTGTGTAATCGTCATAGTAATCCATAACTCAGAGCGAGTTCCTCCATGTCTGTTTTCTGTTTCCCCTTCTGCAAAAAATAGGGAGAACACAGCCTGTCTCACAAGCTTGGAAGAGTAAGATAGAAATGCACGTGAGCCCTAATCATAGGTCCTGTGCTGAGAATGAATACTTCTATCTGGAGGTGTCCCCTTGAAAGGATAGCAGATTTACCAAAAGTTACACAATGTTTCCTCCGCACCAGTTCAGCAGGTCTGGGTATTAACTAGGTACCCAGCTCAGTTTAAAATGCTCAGTCTCTCATTTCCCACCAAGTATTTTTAAAAGATCCATAATCAGAGCAGGTAGGTGGTTTAGGGGTAACAGTTGGTGGATCCAGTGGATGCTGGTTGTGGTGGTGGGGGTGCGTGCCGCCATCATTTGCCCTCTCGACTATGGGAATGGTCCCCTCCCCTAATTGTTTGCTTTTGCAGCCAGTAGCTGGTTTGAAATTCAAGAAGTCATTTCATTGGTGAAGGAGAGTGGATGTTGGAGAAAGGAGTGGATTATAACCCCATCAATAGGAACAAGTATGTTTTTCCTGCTAAGGCCTGGCACGGTCCCCAGTTGCCCGCTGCCAGGTTACAGTTATTGGGCAATCGTGTACTTCCGGGCTTTCTTTTCTTTCTCTTTCTATAAAGTGCCAGGATCCCAGAGGCTCCAGGCTTGAGACTTCAGGGCCCAGGCTTTGTCTGGGGGCTTAGCTAGAAAATAGTTGCTTGTGGCTTGTGTCCCATGTCTCTTGTTGTGGGAAGAGCGGGTTGAGAGAACTAGAGTGTCTGAGAAACTGAGATCAAAGTTCAGAGTTCCCATCGGCTCCTGACTGAGGTCACTGCCTTACACACACACACACACACACACACACACACACACACACATACACACACACACACAGAGAGAGAGAGAGAGAGAGAGAGAGACAGAGAGAGAGATCACATTTGATTTTGAAGTGAAGTAAATCAATGACTCTTACATCAAAACAGAGAGACTCAGAAGGAATCCCCATGTGTCTTGCTGCATGCAAGGAGCCAAGATCAGCAAACGTGGAGAGTCTGCCCTGAAACTCCCCAACCAGACCACCCAGGATTGCTGCCTAGAGTTTGCTCAGGGTCCCCTCTCTTTCTTGGAAAGCAGCTCTCTGCTGTGCTAATGATTTCCCAATCCTGGAGCAGTGCCCTCATCCTCACCCACCCACCCACCCACCCACCCACCTACCCACCTACCCACCCCTACGTCTTAACTGCTCTCCCTAAAGAGCCGCTGCTTCCCATAGTTCAGTGGGGGAGAGGGACATGGCCTGGCTGCTTAGGTCTTATTAGAACTGTTGGTGGGAACTCAGTTCCCAGGAAAGCCTCCTGCCATCTGGAATTTCTCACCCCATTTGTAGCTTGCTTCCCACTCTCTTCTTGGAGAGATGGTTAAGCAGGGTCCTGTGAGATTATCTGCAGGGAGGGACAGGTAGGTGGGACTAATGGCTGCTCCAGGAGGGCATCAGAGGAAAAACAAATATTTGCTCTGGATCTCAGACACATTCCTGGTATCCAAATGACATTTCCTCCTGTGAGTCTCCCTGGCTCCCCTGACCAACCCCTCTCCCTAAAGACAAAAACACATGCTGAGGTCTCACCAAAGCCTTTGGTCTGATCTGCATGGCTGTCTCAATCACCCCTAAGGGGAGCCATGACGGGCAGGAAGGCAACCCATGTGAGTAGTTCTGAGGGGTCACATTGCTTCTGCTCCTTTTACATTTTTCAATTGCTTAGTGGGCTTCCACACATTGGAAAACCGTGGAGACAAGTTGCTTCCTTCGTTGGCAGATGAGGGAACTGAAGCCCAGAGAGAGGGAAGTGACGTGTCTTCTGGCTGGGCAGTGGCAGACCTGCAGCAAACCCTCCAGACTTGCCTACCATACGCCTTGGATGACCAAGTGCTGAGTCTTGGTCTACGAGTTAGCTTTGAGATGAGCCTGGGCTTGCCTCTGAGTGCTTTGTCATCCATCGGCTAGTTCCAACTGCCCTCCCAGCACTCCAGTCTAACCTCCAGGCAATGGTTAGACGGGGAGACATCACTGGGAGCCCCCTTCTCAATACCCTGCTGAAGGATCCTCAGTGAAGGAACCATACCATATTTCTGCAAAGCGTCAAGTTGTTCTTCCCACTGCTTACCAGATGCGTTACCTCTCTGTGTTCCTCGGTGTCCATACCTGTAAAGTCAGATTATAATGTTGTAGGTTTCCCTAGGATTGAATAAAGTAATATCTGTAAAATCCTAGCAGTGTCTCAGACACATGGGACATATTATCCCAGCCAGGGCGGCTTTGACCTAGGGAACTCTCTCTCTCTCATCCTGGACCTCTCCTGCCTCAGTAAGGAGCACAGATTGGGCTCGGTCCTCCTCTTGAGTTGAATCACTATGGTCTCTGCTTTGTTCCAAGCCCTCATCTCTTATTCAGCCAACTTCAGAGGACGGCTCCTGTTGGCCAGCTGCCAGAGGCTTGTTGGGCAAGATGCACCCTCCCAGCTCCTCCTGCACCTGCCTGCTTAGCAGCAGGGAGGGAGGCTGCAGGCGACTCTTGTCCTTGGGCTCCAGCCAAACCACACAAAAGGGCTGGGCAGAGAAGCTCCTTGCTCAGGAACCTGGCAGAGTGGGCTAGGAGGAGGCAGGGAAGAGGTGGTATTATATGGGACCAGGGGAGATGGCTCAGGTTACCCGAGCAGCTTCTTCCCGATTCCTGTCTAGCTCTTGGTAGGTGGTACATCCCGCTGCTCAGCCAGGACTGCCTACACCTAACCTCTCTGGCACTATCTAAGTGGGTCATCATCCAGCTCCTTGCCTGCTTCCCACAAAAGGGCAGAAAGGAGTCAAGGATCTTGGCTGTGACCAGAGATGCCCAACTTGGACCATCTCTCCTAGCACCCAGAACCAGCATCTCTCCGTTCCCCGCCCCTTTCCCTTCTTTTTCTTTCTAAGGCTTTTTGATCGCCTCAATACGGATCATTCCTAATCCGAGCTCTGGGAGAAAGGCAGTATTTACCCACGGAGCCTCAGCACCGACTCCTCAGGGTGTTGGCAAAGAGTGGGCATGTCTTAAATAGGAAGGAGTGGCACACACAACGTGGCCCATGGCAAGATATGGGCTGTCCCTTCTGCAGGGACGGGGTTAGGCAGGATTGGACACCTCCAAGAAACTTTTGTCTTCTGAGATTCTCTCCTCTGTTGTAGTCCTGTCCTGTGCATGGAGGAACTTTAGCTTTCAAGTTTATCTTTCTGAAGTGGTCACTGCTGGTTGGGGAATTAGCTTTGTTGCCTTTATGAACTCGCAGAGCTTCAAGGACAGGAAAACTCACTGGCATGGTCTCAGCAGGAAACCCTTATGCTCTGACAGTTAACATGGCTGAGCCCGATGACCTCGCACCAGTCCTTTGGTGGTGCCTTCCTGACACTGCAGTGACCCATTTCTGAAGAAGCTGTATACAGAAGGCTGAAGCACGGAAGGCAACTTGGAGATCTACCCCAACCTGCCTGGCATGCTCTGATTGCTCTCTCTTAGCTGAAAACCTCACCCATCCTTCCATATCTGAAACAGTTTTCTCCTGGGCTGGTTTCCCATGCTTTTCCAAGTAAAGAAAGCCACTCCCAATGTTCCCCAAGGCCTTCCACAAGCCAGGACGTTAAATCTAGACAACCAAGGAGTGCAGCGATAGCTGAGCTGTTAAGAGCACTTGCTGCCCTTGCAGAGGACCTGGGTTTGGTTCTCAGCACCCGTGTGGCTGGCCACTCAGAACCATCGGTAATTCTAGTTTCAGGGGATCCAAAGCTCTCTTCTGACCTCCATGGGCATTGTATGCATGTGGCACACACGCATAGCATGCAAACAAAATACCCATATTCATGAAGTAAAAAATAATTAAATCTTATCAAACAACCCAGATTCGCCTAGCTTTCTGTGCCTTGAGTTACATAGCTTGAGAGAAACCAGTGTGAATCAGCTGCCTGGGTTCACACAGCTGGCCACGTGTTCAACACACAGAATCATCCCTGGCCTGGTTTTCCTTCTTCCGCCTCAGAGTGTGGTGGCCATATAATACATTGATTGAATGTGGGTAATATGCAGGGTAAAGAGGGTGGCACTAGTAATTGTATCGGGGAGCTGAAATGATGGCTCAGTGGTTAACAGCACTTGCTACTCTTCCAGACCACTCAATTTCCACTCCCAGTACCTATTCTGTCACAAGCATCCATAACTCCACTTCCAGGGGTCTGATACCCTCTTCTGACCTCCCTGGGCACCAGACACACGCACACACACACACACACACACACACACACACACACACACACACACATAAAATTAAGACGTTTGCAAAAATTAAAAAAGAAATACGTCGGGACAAAGACCCTGGCCTGTGGCCAGCCTCCCCTTGGGTTTCGGGTACCTTCTTCCTGGGCTTCAGTCATCTCATTTTCATCCTTGGGCACAGTTGCCAGTAACCCTGTAGGTGAGAACAAAGGTCTCTAGAAATTACTCCTTGTAACTGAGGGAGATACCCGCCCAGGCCTGGGAGGGAGGGGAGCGGGGAAACTATCTGCTCACTGGTTCCCTCAGGCAAAGATCATCCGGAGACTTAACAAATAGATATTTGTAACGAGTGTTCACTAGTGTGCAGCTGTTAAAGGCCTCTGCACCCAGGACTCTTTCTAGTCCTGAGAGGTAGTAGATTGAACTGACTTTGATATAACCAGGGCTGGTAGAGTTTGGGAACAGTGGCTTAACCCCATCATATCAGTGGTAAATCAGTCCTTCTTGTCTGTCACCCTTTTGGGGACTGATGGAGGACCAATAACGAGCCTTGTTTCCTTCCTGGGAAGTGCTAGACTGGATCTCCTAGGACCTACTGTAGACAACTGGGGGGTTCATTGACCTGCCCCTCACCCCTCTGATGTCTTCTAGGAGAATGAGATGGGGTGAAATTAGAATTTCACGTCTTCTAAGGTTAGAAGTGGATCTTGAGACCTGTGTGCCCGCTAGCCATCCCAAATAATTCCTAGCACCCTCAAAAATCTGTTTTGGAAACTCATTTCTTTTGGCCCCTACTCCCTCAGAGCTCTGTCCCTAAGCCTATGACATCATCTCAGTTTTCTATACACTTGTGTGTACACAACTGTGCATCTGACATCTGCCTAGTCGTTGCCTGGATGCATTTTAAGCGCTCAGGTATTTTTAGTTGTCTAGATAGTGATGTGTGTTTACATACTGTTTTTACTGCCCATAATAGATCTTTTACAGATCTTTGTCTCTAAAGAGTTCACAGCCCTTTACTCATTGTCTGGTTTCACGAACAAAGACTTACAGAGAAGAGAGCAGGCCATGCAATCTCCCCTTCAGGGTGAGAAAAGCATCATGGAAAAGTGGTGTGTGGGAGTTTTGCTCTGTGTTGAATGGAGAAGAGAGAGGTAGCTCCTCGTTGAAGGAATAGTCAAGGCCTTTGCCCTACTCCCCAGTTCTAAGCCCAGGGGTTTTCTGCCTAGCTCTTTAGGGAGTGGGGTTAGGGTGGAATGTTGAAGCAGACAGATCTTCCATCTGCATCATCCCCCTGCATTGGGCCTCTCGGGGATGAGGCTCCATGGTGACCATCTGCCATTGTCCTCCCTGCCCTGTTCTGGGGAGGGCTGAGAATGGGGCCTGCCCCCTTTCAGCAATGCAGCTTTAGGGCCCGTTGGGGTGGAGGGCACGCCATCCCTGACCCGTTGCCGGGGTGACGGGGCTATGGGCATTGTGAGCAACTCCTCTGACAGGATTAGGGCTATTCCGCATTCTTGTCAGATGGGGAGCACAAACCGAAAAGAGCCTGCTGTCCAGAGAGCTGAAGCTATTGTCTCTCTCCAGAGCCTGTGAAAGGGTGGATTAGAGGCCCCGCCCCTCGAGCCGGGGTTTCCTTTCTGTCTCCTTTTGAATCCAGAGGGGAGGCCAGCCCTCCTGGGAAATTGAATGAGGAGCTGTTTATCTCAGTCTGGGCCTTCATATTTCTCATTACTTGCGCGAAGGGGAAGTCTTACCATTCTGTTGGTGTCCTTGACCAGAGCTTGCCAGGAACTGACTGACTTGGGACACCCAACCCTCACCCAGCCCGAGGACCACTGGCATTTGTACAGCTCATTTCACAGACCAGATCAGGAAAGGCCCTGAGACTACTTAGTTCAATCTGTTTATTTCACTGGAAGGCAACTGAGGTTCTGACAAGGGTAGGACTTGCCCACAGCACTAGAACAGAACAGGAGAACCAGGCATACTGGGTCCTGGCTCTGTGGTTTCCATTCTCTTCATTCTAGAGAATGCCATGGACCAGAAAGGTGGAAGCTCTTAGGTATTGATCTGTAACTCCTCTGTTTCCTCTGTACCTACCCTTCCTGAGCCCCTCCACACACCAGCTGGAGGTGTTAATCCTTTCCCACCTTTAAGACCCTGTAAGACTGTAAGCCCCAGAGGACTGTCTGTCTACTTGTTTGCTTGTTGTTGAACATTCCTTACCTGGACTTCGAAGACTGCTCACTGGAGGGTGGTTTTTGGTTTTTGGTTTTTGTTATTGTTGTTGTTTGTTTTTCTTGTTTTGTTTTTGACGATCTTTTTTATTACAGCAAATAACTCACTAGCATATTAGATATATCCGCAGTGTTGTAAACCATCACAATACAAAATAAAAATGCTTTCATTTAATATGTATGGCTGTCTTCTCTGGATGAGTGTTTGTACATCTGCAGAGGGCATCTGGTCCCTTGGAACTGAAGATTTACAGACAGTTGTAAGCCACCATGTGGGTGCTGGGACCCAAACTCAGTTGGAAGAACAAGCCAGTGCTCTTAACTGCTGAGACGTCTCTTCTCCAGCTCTCTAAAACCGCTTTATCATCCCAAGTAGAAGGGCTGTGCCCATTAAATAGTAGCACCCCAATGCCATCTTTTGCCCTATACCCCGGTATCTTTTGAGCTATTTTCTGTCTATAGAGTTGTTTACTTTAGTACCTCATGGAAGGGGACAGCATGACGTCTGTCACTCTGTGGGTAGCTTATTTCACAGTACATTTTCATGGTTCAGCCATGCTATAGTAGGTATCAGAATTCCATTCGTTTTCTGACAGATAAACACCAAATTTGTCTCTCCATTCACCTGTTGGGAGGCACTTGGGCTGCCGTAACGTTTGACTAGTGAGTGGTTGTTCATAGCAAACTGGTGTTCAGGACAGAAGAAGAACAAAACTCAGCTTGCCAGCTGCGCTAGTCAGTGACTACGGCTTTGAAGGAAGTATTCAGCCTGCTGGGTTTCCAGTTTATTCACCAGTGACTGAGGGCAAGGACGTGTTCTCCATCTTTGTCCCAGAACTCTTGGGGAGGGCCAGGGTTATTTACTAATGCAGTACATTGCTGTTCACTGACTAATGTGTGTCAGGTCCTCTGCCTGGCACCCAGGGCTGAGCGAATTGTCCTGAGCAAGTCATCCCAGGTCCTCGTCCTTGGGGTGCACATTGTCCTTGGGGGTGCACTGTGCACATTTGATTTGTAAATCCTAAAGCATCAAGCTTCACACAGGTACAGGTTGTTATGTTTCTTGTTCACCCGTAGACTTTAAAAATGAGGTCATTAGTCAGTGCTGCACTGGACTCAGGTGACGACCTTTTCTTGACAAGGGGATCTGCAAATTGCCGTCACCTGCCCTGGTGAAGGCGGATGGCTTCCCTTGGTACATGCTACGTGTTGCAGCTGCAGGCAGAGTATTAGGGCCAGGGCTCATGGAGCATCCTCTGAGATAGATGCCTCTACCTTGCTAGACCTTTCTCCTTAATCTCTGGCATCCTCTGTTCCCAGGTGGCCATCAAGTCTATCAGGAAGGACAAAATCAAAGATGAGCAGGATCTGTTGCACATAAGGAGGGAGATCGAGATCATGTCTTCACTCAACCACCCCCACATCATTGCCATCCATGAAGGTACGGTAGTGGGACGTTTGGAGCTGGGAGCCTGGAATCTGGGGGGGGCAGGGGTGCACAGAAGTCAGATCTGCCAACACGAAGAAGTGACACGTGCCCAATGGTGATGCCCTTAAGCCCAGCCCTAAGAGGCTTGAGACAAGAGGAATATAAATTTGAGGTCAACCAAAGGTGCATAATAGGACCCCACCTTTAAATAAATACATAACTTAAACAAACAGGAAGTAAGAATGAGAAGGACTTTGAAGTTGCAAAAGTCGGATTCAAAACCCTGCCACGACCCCACCTTTAAATAAATACATAACTTAAACAAACAGGAAGTAAGAATGAGAAGGACTTTGAAGTTGCAAAAGTCGGATTCAAAACCCTGCCACGTGACACGTGACGCTTCCCTTCCGAAACGGCACAATCCATCTATATCACAGGTGGTTGCAGAAATCCACCTGGATACTTTCACTGAGTACTCTATAAGAGGAAAAACCGTAGGTGTGTTTGTGTGCTTGTCACGTGGCTGGGGTCCTACCTAAAATCCCACGCTTGCTAGGTAAGTTCTGTAAATTGAGGTGCATCCTCATCCCAGACTTCAAGCCTTTTGTCACTGTTGTTGATTTTCCTCTAATTGCGCTGCCTCCCAACCCCAGGAGATCCTTGGCAACCCAGGAGAGGCTGAAAGACCAGAGTCTGCACCTGTCTCAGGTGTGGGTGCTGTTCAACGCTCCCCTGTTAGCCAGGCCTCCCCAAGTCACCTTGTGCCCCTGAATCACTCCTGCATGGGTTTGCTCCGCCTCATCTTGCCTCTCTCCTGACATCAGTTCTGGCTTGATCTCTCTGGCTGCCCTCTTCCCTGCAACCCAGACAACAAAGTGAGCTAGGAGGAGGGTGACAGGGGAAGAAGGGAGAATGCCCTCCCACGTACTGCTTCAAGTCTTTATGTAACTTCAGTAACCTGGATCACAGGGACAGCAGGAGGGAAAGGAGGCAGGAGCTTGTAGATTTGTCTGGGGTGGTTTTCTTTTGTCTGAAGACCCCTAGTAGAACCAATAGAAATGTCTCGACTCTCATAGGAAGATAAAGGGCAAAGCTACTGTTAGGACCCTGTGGCTTGAGTCTGTCCCATAAGGAGCCCAGACAAGTAGCTAAGAAGGTAGCTGAGAAGGCTAATTGTATTTCTCTTTTCTTCCCTCCGGGAACAGTGGGCAGATCACGCTTGGCGATTGGCTGTGTGTGTGTGTGTGTGTGTGTGTGTGTGTGTGTGTGCGCGCGTGCGCGCCCCCCCCCACATGCATGTGCATGAATTGGTGTGTGTATGAATTTTCTCCATACCCAGTTCCCACTTGGGAATGAAAACTGAAATGATGCATTTCATTTGTTTTGTCTTGTTGGTGTGTGTGTGCGTGCATGTGTGCGTGTGTGTGTGTGTGTGTGTGTGTGTGTGTGTGCATGCCTGTGTGCGTGTGTGTGAGCGCTCATACTTGTTCACACACTCAAGCGTGTTGATGGTACAGGCACAGGGCATCACTGTTACTGGTGTCTATTCATCTTCATCTTGCTATAGACTAGATATTTTGGTCTACAGGAATGCTGGGACTGACTTCTAATGTTCCTCAAAATGCACCATGCCAGCTCTTTATCTTTAGTTCCTAGCCTAAAGGTTGCACAGAAACTGAGAACCACATATGAGGGGTCTCAGTCAGGCACTCCTTAGAGTCTGGGTCACCACGTTTACCTGGAAAACAACACCACACGTCTTTCCTCTGGCCTTGAAGCTGACATCTGGGAGTGAGGACTCGCCCTTAAGCTCTCTCTCAGAGGCTCTGGGGCTGGCCTAGCAAGCCAAACTCATAGGACCCGTTTAACACAAAGCTGCCATGTCATAGACTAGCGTGTTCTGACACACCAGTTGAAGGGCCAGTTGGATGAACCAGTTATTTTCTGCTTTCCTTAGAGGACTGGAGCCAAGACTCAGCCTGGGGTGGTGAGACGGCCCCTCCTACACAGGGAGATGGGCTAGCCGGAGTGGGCTGACTGCCAAGAAACCAGCCAGCCAGCCAATTAATTACCACGTGTTTATTGATCGCTTTTGTAATCAAGGCCATATGCACTCCGGCCCTAGCCTGCGTCCTCTGAATGGCGGCAGGACTGAGGACTGTCTCAGCTCTCACAGTCACAGGGCAGGTCTGAGGTTTTAGAATTACACTCGAGAACAGTGTACAGTAACAGGTCCCGTTTTCTGAGCACTTTCTCGTGTATCAGATAACGTGCCAGACCAAGAGCTGACTATCGCTGGTTTCTCGCCTGCTTCTCGCCTGAGACCTGGGACGTTGCTTTAATCTCAGGGGAGAAAACTAAGGCACGATGGTTTGATTACCTATCCAAGTTCATCCATCAGCTCTGCCTTCTCACTGGCAGATCTTGTAGCGATTTGGCCAAGGTCATAAGATGAAGCGTAGGGTCTCAGAGGGCCTATCTTTTCCTCCCATCTGTGATATCTCTGCCTTCCTGGGAGATTGCAGAGTCCTCGGAAGCTCAAACTTAGCCACTGACCTCAGGTCTTGATATGCTGCTCCTAGGAGGCACTGAGTCTTCTTCGTAGGCTCTTCTGTCCTTATTCGCTGCCCTGTGGCCCCTGTCCTCTGTAGCAGACATTCCAGAGAAAGGTCCTATGTGGGGTGAGGCTATGACAGAGACTTGTGGCTGAGGTGGGAGCAGCATTCTCCGGGAGGCCTGACATTCTCGCTTGCCCGCTCCAGTGTTTGAGAACAGCAGCAAGATTGTGATTGTCATGGAGTACGCCAGCCGAGGCGATCTGTACGATTACATCAGTGAGCGGCCACGGCTGAATGAGCGGGACGCCAGGCATTTCTTCCGACAGATCGTGTCCGCCCTGCACTACTGCCACCAGGTAAGCGGCCACCCACCAGCCCTGCTCGTGTTCTTTTTGGGAGGGCGTGTCTGGGGCTCTGAGACTGGGACTCAGAGAAAGGCTTCTGGACTCTCGGACCGAGGAATGCTAGTACCTCTGGCTTTGCTCTCTTGACCACGGAAAGGCCTTGAACTCTGGGGTGAATCTGTATCCCATCGTGCCTATACTCAACTCTGACGAGGTCCCTTGTCTCCATTCCCTTTGCTGGCGACATTCCCCAACTCAGTCCCCTTCCTCTTTCAGAACGGGATTGTTCACCGGGACCTCAAGCTGGAGAACATCCTTCTAGATGCCAGTGGCAACATCAAGGTGAGGTCCCTGGACCTTAGCCATCTCCTATCCCAACACTTCCTTTATAGATGAGGTACTGAGTCCTCAAGAGGAAGGCCACCCCACTAGTGACTGGCAGAAGTTAGGCTAAAATAGAAACGAAGACCCTGCCTCTCAGGCCAGTTATATCTCAAGTGTGGCAAGGGTCTAATCGAAGGTCAGTTTTTATTCATAACTTTGGGGCCAGCAGGTACCGTGCCCCGTTCCTCTTGCTCCCAGTGCTCGCACGCAAACCTGCACACACAGTTTAATCTGCTATAGTCAGCACGTCCTATGGCCCCTTTCCTTATAGCGCTCACTTTCGTTTCTCAAAAACACCGGATTCTCATACTCATGCTGAAGCAGCTAGGTTTACGTCCATCACAAGTTCGTGCCAAGGAAATAAATAAGAATCTCAGGGCTGAAAGGGCAAGATGACAAGAGCTGGCTGAGGTGACAGGCTAGCCTGGCAAACAACTGGGAGGGTGACAGTCTGGCCCTTCTTAGATCTACCTGACATAAGACAAGGGTCACTCCATGGCTGCTGACCTGCGTGTCCTGAGGTATCCTGGTACTGAGTCAGTAGCCCTTATCCAGGCCATTCCTGAAGCAGGTGGAGTTTCTTAGATGCTGACCGGAAAGGAGGCCAGAGCCAGTAAAACTCACACAAGCCAGAGAAGGGCTTAGACTCTGTTGGTACCAATCATCAACTCATTAAGAGTTCACCTGGCAACTGCTTGATAAGACGCCAATAAAGCTATAAACAAAGGAGCCAGAGATTCGTAAATAGCCCTCCCGCCCTGTGCACATGACCCTTTGATGGGGTGAAGGGTCAGGTAGCCCCAGGGTCTTGACCTCCACCTCGGGCTGATGGGAAAGAAGAGGCTGATCTTAGAACCTAACCTCTCTGGCCCCTAAAATCCGGCAGCTCGGGGGGTCTTTTGAGAGGATTCCATCTCCAGGGCTGTGAACAGCTCTGACTTTTGTCCTGTCCTCTCCTTTGCCCCTTAGCCACGCAGGTCCACCCTGGCTTCCTGCCTACGTGTGGGCAGAGATGAACTCTTGGCTCAGAAGGGAAGCTCAGCAGTCATGTAGTTAGTGGGTCAGGGGCCTTGCTTGCCTATTGAGGGCCTTAAGGCACTGTCCTTTAGGACCTGAGCTATGAGGTGTGGGTTGAGTGTCTCTTTCCTTCCACCAAGGTCTGGGTTTTCCCAGGATCCTGTGTTTTGGGGAAACTGAAAGTGATAGTAACAAGATGAGGAACTTTAGGACTTCTTGACTGCAGCAGATTAAACTGTATTCCTCGGAGAGAGGATGGCCAAGAGCTGCGGAACAATCCACTCAACCTTTGTCATGACCCGTGTTTGCCCCAACTCTATAGATTGCTGATTTTGGCCTCTCCAACCTGTATCACAAAGGCAAGTTCCTCCAGACGTTCTGTGGGAGCCCTCTCTATGCCTCACCTGAGATCGTCAACGGGAAGCCCTATGTGGGCCCAGAGGTAAGCATCCTTCTCCTACCAGCATCCCTGAATCCAGGTCATGCAGTATGGATGAGGTAGTTTGCTAGTTGCTTCCTTTTTCAGAACACAAAACTCAGGCCCTTACAAAGCAGTGACCTACCAAGCCTTGAGGGGAAAATAGCAAGGCTATAGAATGGAGGTCTCCTGAAATCCTGCCTCATTCTTGTCCCCTGGTGCTCTGCACCTCCTGGCACTCAGTCCACCCACCCCACCTTGACCTAGAGGATGGCAATGGTTCCTATGCTCCTGGCTGTCCTTTCCACGGGGTGAGGGGGGTGACTGGCAGCATCTTTTCCTATGAGCTCCCTACCCCTCTGTCGTACCCCCTCCTCCACCCCCAGTTGCAAGAGAGGGTAAGAGGAAACCTTCAGATGAGACCTTCCGTCCTGTTGGAGACGTGGGCGGCAGCTCTGCAGTCTGCAGCACGTGCTGTGTCTTTGCTGAGCGTCCCTCCCCCCCCCCCTCTCAGGTGGACAGCTGGTCTCTGGGCGTTCTTCTGTACATCCTGGTGCATGGCACCATGCCCTTTGACGGGCAGGATCATAAAACCCTGGTGAAACAAATCAGTAGCGGGGCTTACCGAGAGCCGTGCAAACCGTCTGGTAAGTGGGAACTGTGACCAGACTGGGGCGGGGCGTGGGGTACACCGTCACTGCCAATGATTCCCAGCACAGCGACTAGACAATGGTGATAAGGAAGGTAACAGTCCTTAGAACTCTGGGGAGATTAGGATGCGCCCCACTGTTCTCCAGTCTGAGACCTCTGAGGACTCGGGCAGCATTCTTCATTGTGAGCATGCTTTAGAAGTGCTCCCTAAGGTCTAGCTTAAACCTCTTTGCTGGAGTTGTACTGTTTCTTGTTGACTTTTTCCCTCATCCTGAGAACTCTGACCTTTTATATAAGATATAGACAGGGGGAAGAAGTATAGAGAGCTTTGCTTTGTCATTGAGCACAGTCCCTGTCCTCAGAGAATGGGGTTTCAACAGAGAAGGAAAACACAGACGTAGAAAAAGGGACTGAGAGAGAAAGCTTGTGGGACAGAAGCAGTTGCCTGTGTCTGTCCTGGAAAGTTGACCAGGGGAGTGGGCCTGAACCAGTACGGAGCCTGAGGAAGGAGTACATTAGTCTCACCCAGAAGCATGAGCAGTGTGTACACTTAGGGAGGCAGGTCCTTGGAAGATGACCTTGGCTGCCGGTCCTTGCAGCTGTTAAGCCCTTGCCTTTGTTTTACAGATGCCTGTGGCCTGATCCGGTGGCTGTTAATGGTGAATCCCATCCGTCGGGCCACTCTGGAGGATGTAGCCAGTCATTGGTGGGTCAACTGGGGTTACAGCACCCGAATTGGGGAACAGGAAGCTCTGCGAGAGGGTGGGCACCCTAGCGGTGACTCTGGCCGGGCCTCTATGGCGGACTGGTTACGTCGCTCCTCCCGCCCCCTCCTGGAGAATGGAGCCAAAGTGTGTAGCTTCTTCAAGCAGCATGTGCCGGGAGGTGGAAGCACGGGACCGGGGCTGGAGCGGCAACATTCTCTTAAGAAGTCCCGCAAGGAGAATGACATGGCTCAGACTCTGCAGAATGACCCAGCTGAAGATACTTCCTCTCGCCCTGGCAAGAACAGCCTCAAGCTTCCGAAAGGTATCCTCAAGAAAAAGGCCTCTCCCTCATCGGGGGAGGTACAGGAGGGCCCTCAGGAACTCAGACCAGTGTCCAATACCCCAGGGCAGCCTGTCCCTGCTATACCCCTGCTCCCAAGGAAGGGCATTCTTAAGAAGTCTCGGCAGCGTGAATCTGGTTACTACTCCTCTCCAGAGCCCAGTGAGTCTGGGGAACTCTTAGACGCAGGTGATGTGTTTGTGAGTGGGGACCCCGTGGAGCAGAAGTCTCCACAAGCTTCAGGGCGCCTCCATCGCAAGGGCATCCTCAAACTCAATGGCAAGTTTTCCCGCACAGCCTTAGAAGGCACTGCCCCTAGCACCTTTGGCTCCCTAGACCAACTGGCCTCCCCTCATCCTACAGCCCGGGCCAGCCGTCCCTCGGGAGCTGTGAGTGAGGACAGCATCCTGTCCTCCGAGTCCTTTGACCAATTGGACTTGCCCGAGCGGCTTCCCGAAACCCCACTGAGGGGCTGTGTGTCTGTGGACAACCTGAGGAGGCTTGAGCAGCCTCCCTCAGAAGGCCTAAAACGATGGTGGCAGGAATCCTTGGGGGATAGCTGCTTTTCTCTGACAGACTGCCAAGAGGTGACAGCAGCCTACAGACAAGCCCTAGGAATCTGCTCGAAGCTCAGCTGAGGAGGAGAGGCAGTGCCCCAGTGATGGGGTAGACTCTGAGAGGGGTTTGCAGAGGAACCCTGGGTAGGATTCCCCAGGGGAGTAGAGTACATCAAGAACTCTCTCTCTGTCTTCAGCCTGATTGAACCTGGAGGCTGAGAGAAATAGCAGAGATATGGAAAGGACTGACCTACAGAGTCCTGACTGCCAGAATGTTCAAGCGGGGCCACAGAGACCTGAAAGTGCCTACCTCCTTTATGCTGAGTGCTACCCATGGCATCTCCCCCCTGCTCTCTGCCAGTGTCAGGGTGTACCCACATAAGTTCCTGTTCGCATCGACCACCAGGGTTAGAACCCTGACATCCCTGGAAGTAATGTGGAGCAACCTCGCTTATTTAAAGAGGAAACAGCCTCTGGTTTCCATCTCTGCTGCTGTGCATCTCAAAGACCTAGAAAGACTCAACTGCTGTTTCACTTCATCTCAAGGGGACCTCAGAGACCTGAGCCTTGAAGCTGTTCCTGATAACCAGACTATGATGGATATGTCTGTTTCTCAGGCCAGCAGGACCCAGAATGTGCTGACTTATTTATTTTTGTGATTCTCACTTCTGGTTTCTGTTTCGTTTTTTCTGTTGTTGGTTTTGTTGTTGTCGTTTGTTTCTTGTTTTTTGTTTGTTTGTTTGTTTTTTAAAGTGAATTTTGCTGCTTTCGGTAATGTGAATGCTGTGTTCTGGGGAAAGCCACTGTGTCATTGAAGTGTGTGTACAGAGAAGTATTTGGCAGTGATTCCTTCTAATGGGGGGTGGCTTTTTCAGATGTATGTCTTGAGCACTGTCTGGATTGGGTCTCCTGTCCCCTCACACCAGAGGCTGTCCACCCTCCCTCATCTGTGGCCAAAAAAAACCTCATTAAAACCAGCAACGGCAACTGGAAAAACAGTCTCTTGTTCTCTTCGGGGACTTGGGTTCACGTGCTTGAGCCTTTTGATACTTTTCGACCACAGATGGGGCACAGATTCTGTTTAATCAAAATAGGGCAAGGGGTTTAGGAGGTGCTGCTGGGCAGTCAGAATGCTGTTTAATGCGTACTCACACTTCCCAGCACCGTAAAAGAATAAAATCAATCAATCAAACAAACAAAAAAACCCTTCCAAAACACCCAGGTCCCCTGCCGTTAAGCCTGACCTGGTAAACATCTGGAAAAAAAGCCTTGGCCCAGAGTCCTGGTTTCTTCTTCCCTTCCCTAGTACTCAAGGAAGAGATGGATCAGGTGGATTTCTCCAGTCGATTCCCTTCTCCCCTCCCCCACTGGCCTGTGCCCTGCCCACTGCAGCCTGAAGACTCTCCCACAGTCTTTATTCTCTGTGAAGAAATTCCCTTTCCTTCCGTACTGGATAGCTTCTCCCTGGGCCCTTGGTCCGGACTCTGGGAGGAAGTCAAGAATGCTTGGAATGTCCACCCTCCCCGCCTGCCCCTCAGCCCCCTGCAGAGCTGTCCCTGCAGCCTGTTCCACTGAGAAGCTGCTGGACTCTGGGACTGGGAGGACAGAGGACAAAGTGCGGGCAAGTACCTGGTTGCCTTTGGTCCCGAGCAGGCCCTCTCCCCACCCCCACTCCTGACCTACTCTGGTACTCACCCCGTAACTGCCCAGTTCTGACTGGCTTCAGTTTCCCAGCTATCCACCCCCACCTGTCCTCCCAGTGTGGGGGGCATTGTGGGATGAAGACTTGAACCTCCTTCATTATACCTAGAAACATAGAAAGGTCACAGCCTAGAGACGACAAGGGGAAGGCTGGGCCTCTAGGGGGTTAAGACAACACAGTTCACAAAAAAATTGCTCGAGTGACCCCAGATGTGCCTGAGGTCCCAGGACTGGGCTAGGCTTGCGTAAATGCTAGAACGTCACAGGCTGGGCCTTCATCCCACAGCCGAGTGTGCAAGACTGGTTGCTTCCTTCCCTTTGGGCCTGCAACAAGCCCTTGGTGTGCTGAACTGTGGCAGACAACCCGGGTTGCGGTCAGGCTGGGGGCAGGCAGCACACGGAAGCAGAGAGGAGTTGAACTCAGTGAAAATTGTCCAGGAAACATTGATGGGAAGTTTAGATAACAGAGGCTACCATTTATTTTTTATTTATTTATTTTTGATGTTTGTGATCAAACTTGGAGCCATGCTAAGCAAACTTTATATCCTTGAGCTGCAAACCCCAATTCTTGTTGAGCCGAGATAAGACCTCAGCTTAACTCTTTATCCTCCTGTGTCAGTACCAGCGTCCCAGGCTTGGGGCGCCCTCCTGCGTCAGGAGCTAGGGCGCCTAGCTCCACCATGTTGCGCTCTCAACAGCTTCGTTACACCCCTGTGAGTCTGCTATTTACTCTCCTTTTGCAAAGAAACAGAAATTCGAAACATTCATTTACATTGTGGGGACACAAACTTGAAACCCAGATCTGTGAAAAGTCACACGCTGGGGAGCAAGAAGACTCACAGGAACTGAAGTGGTTGAAAACAAACAAAACAACAACAGGAAAACCACAGAAGCAAACAGCTACCGGGGAATATCTGTTATGTGCTAGGCTCTTGGTCAGGCACAAGATCTGGAGAAACTTCCTCCCCTGGAAACACCCTCCCCTGGCCTCCAAAAGGCCCAAGAAAGGAAATGGGTGGGGACACAGGAAAGGGGGAGACCAAGGAGAGGGCTGAGCCTAGTGGGACATCTGAGAAGAAGGCCAGAAGGGACGCAGCACCTCACTATCTGGGCAGGAGCTGAGCCTCATGGGCTTCTGGCTTGGTAGGGTTCCTGTGGCCTGTTTAATACCCTGGGAGCTTAAGTCATGGATGGGATGAAGGAGTGAATGTGGGGAGGAGCCCCAAAAATCTAGCCTTGGACTGTAGACCTCCTCACCTGCCAGGACACTTCATACCAAAGGCATTCCAGAAAGCAGGCTCAGCGATGACGCCGCCGGGGCCCCCGAGGGACAAGGCTGGAGCTGCAGGAATCTTTAGTGCCACATCAGCGCTTCCGGAATGTGAACAACCTAGACAGAGATGGGGGAGGCAGCCCGAGGAGATCAGAAAGGCTTTTTGAATGCTCCCTGGCCCTGGCCCTTTCCTGAGGCGCAGGCGGGATCATGATGTTCTTGAGTGGACACCCCCTCGTGGGGTAGGGCCGTGGGAGGGAAACTCCCATGACACATTGGCCCAAGATCCGATGACCCTTCCGTCTCCCTCTGTCCCATCCCGAAGGGGGAGAGTAAGAGGAGAAAAACAGTAGAAATGTGGGAAGCAGCAGACCCCACTCCCCCAGAAGAAAATACGCAGACTTCAGGAGTGGGAATCTGAACTCTGACTGCCTGCTAGATTGTGTCTTTAGAGAACAGGGCGGATCAAGGACAGCGGTTTGGCTGAGTGGTATGAGGTTTTAAAACAGAAGGAGGGAAGTGTTGGGACCACATACTAGGTGTCAGGCTAGTTTTCTGGAAGAGGATGGATGTACAGGCTGGCAAAGCCTGGGGCAGGACCAAAGCCAATGGCTGGACCTCTGAATGCCAGATGTAGCTTGATCATCTCTTACATGCTATGTGCCACTTGCTCAATTGATTACCATGTATTGAATTACCAGTTATTGGAACTGGGGCTGTAGATCAGCCAGAAAGCACTTGCCTGGCGTGAGCGAGGCCCTAGAGTCCATCTTCAGGGCTTCAACAAAAACGTTTTTCTTTTCTCTTTTTTTAATTTACCGAGTGCCTTCTAGTACGTTTGTGTTTGGGTTTGGTGTGGTCTTGGTTTTGTTTCTAAGGCGGGCTCTCACTCTGTAGTTCCAGTTCTCGGGAGGCCGGCAGTGCTGAGCTGAAGACAGGGGTGATGTCAGCATTGTCTTGATAAACCTTGAAAGGCTCTCTCTTAGCCTGGTCTGTAGGGCATTCCTCCACCATGCCCAGCTTTGGGGATACATTTACGAACAAAACTGACAGCAATCTATGCCCTCATGGGTGTTTGAACGCTCCAGTGAAGCTGGAGCAAAGGGCACGAAAGATTTGCAGGAAGAGGGGCCGAGAGAAGCCACGGGATGGAAGCTATGGCACCTTGTTGACCATTCTAAGGCCGTCGTTTTTATTCTGGGGGAAACAGAATCATTGAGAGGTGCTGAGCTAAAGACTGAAATGACTTAACAGACTTTTTTTTTAATTTTTTTTAAGATTTTATTTTATTGTATGAGTACACTGTAGCTGCCTTCAGACACACCAGAAGAGGGCATCAGATCTCATTACAGATGGCTGTGAGCCACCATGTGGTTGCTGGGATTTGAACTCAGGACCTCAGGAAGAGCAGTCGGTGCTCTTAACCACTGAGCCATCTCTCCAGCCCCCGACTTAACAGACTTTTAAAAAGAGTCTTGCCAGCAGGCAAGATGGCTCAACAAGTAAAAGTGCTTGCTACAGAGCCTGACCACCTAAGAAGGATCCCGAGGTCCATGTGGTAGAAAGGAGAGACATGACTCTCGGAAGTTGTCCTCTGATCTCCACATGTGAGCTGTCATACACACACACACACACACACACACACACACACACACACACACACATACACACACACACACACACACACACACACACACACTGATAAAATTAAATGAAATTATTCTAGCTGATTAATGAGGAAAGCAGTGGCAGACTTGATGGGAACCTAGCAGAAGACCACTTTTGAAAGAAAATGGTGGGGTTTGGACCAGAGTTGCAGCAGCACAGAAACGGGAGCAATCAAATTTGGGGGTATAGTCTGAACGGGTAAACAGGGGGAACTGACAGTTTTTCTGGAGGGTTGAGGAGGAGTGGGGTAAACCTGGGCTGATGCAGACCTCTGAGTCCAGGAAGTAAGATAGTAGTAGACTATGGTTGTCTGGTGCCCCTTCCTATTCTAAGACTTTGAGATTGTATTAAACTGGAAGGCAGATCTTTCCAAAGCTGAAACGCTGTCGCCTCCTAAGCTTGCCTGTACTGTTCTGTTCTGGGGAGGCCGGCAGTGCTGAGCTGAAGACAGGGGCAGAGTCACCACTGTCCTGAGAAACCTTGAAAGGCTCTCTCTGAAGGACAAGAGGAGAAAGTTGGGGAGTGTATCGTCCTTTGTGTAGTTTTTCATGAGACTTGGCTTCTTCATCTATACGAGGAGGGCTATGCTAACATTTTCTCACTCTCAAGCCTGAAATCCCACAGTCACAAAGGCTTCTGGATTCCCTAAGAACTTAAGAAATGTCTCCAGGCTCTGCCTCTAGCCTTGGTCCTTAGGACAGGGACAGGTGCTGCTGTACACAGAGGGGCTGGGACTGAATAATTTCGGGTCATCTTTGGTCATCTCTGCACTTCAGAATCCTCTGTTCAGTCCTCTGAGGAGGCTGTTCACAGACTGCTATCTGGAAAGAGACCTAAAGGCTGAGTGTTCACAAGGGCCATGACTCTGGTCCTACTGACAAGTACTCAGTAGAGGGCTTATAGAGGATCTAGAACCACAGTTTTCTTAGAGACCCAAGCTTTCTCTAGCTCCCTTTGGATCTGAACCCATTTCCTCCTCAATCTTCTTTCTCCAGCATCCCGCTCCCTTCCTAGGCTAATCCCACCTCAAAGTCCCCCTGCCCCGGCCCCCCTCCATTCTGTCTGGAGATTTAGGACAAGCTGGGAGAATGAGTCACCTTAACGGGGGAAGGGGCTTCTAGTCCATAAATGGACACTAACTCTTTAGGTTTTAGTCTTCAAAAAAAGGCAGTCTCGGCCTTCTGCTCTCTCCCTGCCAGGGAGTTCCTGGGAAGAGGAAGGAATCGGCGTTGACGGAATGAGATTCTAGAAATAGCTGAATGTTTTAAAAGATAGACCAGTCTGACTCAGCTTCCCTTGTAAACACAGGGCTTTCCCAGCTCCGCATGCTAAGCCCCCATTTCCTGATGGAAATGTGCTCAACAGTGTGTCTGTGGAGGTGGGGACCCAACAAGCAGGATTCCCCCCTCCCCCTGCGTCCTCCCCTCCCCTGAGTCTGTCTCCAGGCTGCACTGCTTGGACTTTGGATTGTGGGTGCTCAGCTCCTCCAGCCAAGCTGACCAAGCAGGCCAGGCGGAGGGAGCTGTCATCCTTCAAAGCTCTGGGGCTGGAGTCTGAACTTGTCCGATACTGCTCGCCTTGGGACTTCTGGCTGCAACTGTTCACCACTATCTCTGCTTGGTGCAGCCTCACCTCATGCTCCGAAGCAGTCCGTCCTCTGCCAGGAGCCCCTCCTTGCGAAGGGACTCCCAGCTTGACCTGCTTCCCACCCTGGTGACCAGTCCTCTGCGGATTTGGCAAAGCTATGGATGATTCAAGGTGGCGTCTGCATTCACCTTGAAATTTTGCTAATCAACAACTGGGCTTGCCCATAGGCCTACTTGGGCCTCCTAAAAAAAAAAAAAAAAAAAAAAAAAAAACCCACTCCAGGTCATGAGCACCGATTTAGCCTGAACAACATAACAGCAGCCAAAACCTGATACTTGAAGCTACTGTACCACGTCCACTGCTGGGGACATTCATTCAAAGGAAACTCAAATGCAATGGGAGAGTGTCACCTAGACAGCGGGATGCTGGGTGCCGAGAGCTGTCCTGGGTGGTGGTGCCAGCCCTTATCCCAGCACAGCCATCAGGTTCACCCCAGGCTGTTCAATGCCACCACAGCAACTTCTGTGTTAGCACATCCTTTCTTCTACAAAGCATGACAAAGTGACTCAGAGTCACTTTCAGAGTCCCCTTCACACCCATCCAGTTGTTGCAAGCATTAAGGGAGACGACAGCACGTGAGAGTGCTTTGTAAGCAAGACATCACCGAGGCCAGACTAAGGAGCGAGAACAGGCACTCGGTAAGCCAACAGTGAAGGGCCTCCTCCACCAGCCAGCCCAGCCCCTTGTAAAAGGGAATCTGAGAAACAAGAGACAACTCGTTACCTAATAAACCCATCAACACTGACTGAGACCGGACTATTGTTCTTGATGCCACAGAAAACACAGAAGTGGTCCCCTCCCTCCATGAATTTATGCAGAGCAGAAGCTATAAAACCAACACCCAGAGGCTGATAGTTAACAATACAGGGATGGGGGTGCTAAGGGTGGGGACCGGGGACAGAGCATGTGGTAAGATGTTCAAATCTGTTGTTAGTAAGGGGACCCCTGCGTAAATGCAGTGCTGGATAGGTCAGCTCGCCCATCCGGATGCTAGGCCCCACAGTCTAGCTGGTGACAAGTGGCGCTCATAGACCTGTACCCTTCCTCACAACCAGTGTCACCTTGCTTTCCCTTGGCTACTGCCATCGGAGGACATGCCCGTGTCAGACATGGGTGGGTAGAGTAGGCTAATCCCTTCCTCGCCAGACATTTGAGGTGGGCAGCAAGCAGATAGCTCTGTTGGCCTTGGCTAGTGTGACTGTTCTCTTGTTCCTGCTGCCTAGAGGACCTGACTCTCTTCAGTGCCTATTGTATCTTCCACAAAGCATGCTCTGACACCTTAAAGCCATTTCCACAGTCCCCTCACATTCACGTGTGGCTGCAAGAAATAAAGGTCACAGCACCTAAAGATGCTTGGCAGGCAATATGTCTTCATTACAGACCCCTCTCCTCCGCCTCCGCTGAGTCCAATTGGACCACTTTACCATCTGTGTCCCATGACCAGGCCCCTTGAGAGAGTCTGTCTCCCTAGATCAGTTTCTCCCTCCCCTCTGTGGCTCTAAGCAAGATCCAGACTCAGCCTCCCCAGGTCCTCAACAGCTACCTTAGAAATGTGACCCCTTTTTTAAAAACTCATGTTAAATTGTATGTGTGGAATTGTGTAATTCCCATTCCTGACTAACTTAAGGAAAAAAAAATATTGATCAGCAAGTAAGTCGCTGGTTTTATATTACTATTGCTTTCCAAGTGTAGCTTCAGGAATCGTTTCAGAGTGACACAGACTAAGCTTCTTTCCCTATGATATAAAAAGTTCACTGGGCCATGGTGGTACAAACCTTTAGTACCGGAACTCAGGAGGCAGAAGCAGGTGGATCTTTACAAGTTCAAATCTGGCCTGGTCTACGGAGCAAGTTCTTGGACAACCTGGGCTGCTCAGAGAAACCCTGTTTCAAAAACCAGAAGGAAAACAATTAAAAGTAGAGCCTGACATGGTACATGTTAGTAATCCTAGCATTGGAGAGGAACAGGCAGGGAGATCACAAGTCTGAGGCTAACTTGGCCTACGGAGTGAGAGCCTGGCTATGAAAAGAAAATATTCACATGATTATGCAGAATAAGGGACTGGAGAGGTGGTGCAGCCACTAAGAGCACTTGTCCTTACATCAGACCCAGGTTCAGTTCCCAGCACCTACGTGATGACTCACAACTGTCTATAAGTCCAATTCCAGACAATCTGACACCCTCTCCTGGCCTCCAAGGGCACCAGGCACTCACATGGTACGTATGCATACATACACACACACACACACACACACACACACACACACACACGAGAGAGAGAATAAAAACAATGCTGCTCCTCTCACTGAGTCGTATGTGTGTGTGTGTGTATGTGTGTATGTGTGTGTGGTACGTGTGTATATGTGTGTATGTGTATGTGTGTATGTGTGCGTGTATGTTGTGTGTGTATGTGTGTGTGTGTGTGTGAGAGAGAGAGAGAGAGAGAGAGAGAGAGAGAAAGAGAGAGAGAGAGAGAGAAAGAGAGAGAGAGAGAACATGCATGTGTGGGTACTCATGTGAGTGGATCGATGTACATAGTCACGTGTAAGTATGTGGGGACCAGAGGAGCACATTGGTACTTTGGTTGTTGCTCTCTTCCCTATTCCCTTAAGACAGGGTCTCACTGAACCCAAAGTTAGGCTGGCAGGCAGCGAGCTCCAATGATTCTCCATCTGCCTCCCACAGTCCTGGTGTTACAGGGCCACAGACACACCCAGCTTTTTACACGAGTGCTTGGCATTTGAACTCAAACCCTCATGCTTGAAAAGCAAGCACTCTGACTGTCTGAGCTGTTTTCCCAGACCCTAAATCTATTTTTGACGGTTGCTGGGGGTCCAACCTACATGCTAAGCATGCACACTTCCAACAAGCTACACTTTTAAGTCCAAATGACTTTTGTTCTGATATAGAAGGGAAGATGTTTTACTAGAATTTTTGCCCACTGTCTCCTTCAAACTCAAAACTGAATAAGTATCTTGTATTTTTGTTTTCCCAATCTGGAAATCTTTTTTTTTAAATATTTTATTTATTTATTATACATGAGTACACTGTAGCTGCCTTCAGACACACCAGAAGAGGGCATCAGATCTCATTACAGATGGTTGTGAGCCACCATGTGGTTGCTGGGATTTGAACTCAGGACCTCGGGAAGAACAGTCAGTGCTCTTAACCACTGAGCCATCTCTCCAGCCCCGCAATCTGGAAATCTTAACAGTAGGAAGAGTGAGGTTAGACAACAGGAAGATCTTGGACCAGATGTTGGGCTTCTGACCACAGGAGGAGAGAATCTCCCCTTCTGGACAGCTTTAATAAGGTGATTGTGGCAAACCAGGAGATGGTGGCATACACCTTTGATGCCAGCACTAGGGAGGCAGAGGCAGGTGGATCTCTGTGAGTTTGAGGCCAGCCTGGTCTACAGAGAAAGTTCCAGGACGGGCAAGGAGACACAGTGAGACCCTGTCTTGAAACACAAAACAAAACAAAACAAAACAAAAGAAAACAAAGCAAACCAAGCCAAACCAAACCAAACCAAAACGAAACCGAGTGTGCCCAGGAGCTGGTGGGTAGCCTTTAGACATTTCGGCTTGTCTTTACATCCAAGAGACTGATCTGTAGCTGGGCTCAGGAAGATTCACATAAATCACAGGAAGTGGTGGAAAGTGAACGAGATATCAGTGGAGTTCCTGCTAAAATGAGTAAGTGACACTGGGTGGAGGCAGGGGACGCCTGAAGTCCCCAGGGAGGATGTGCTGAGATCATCTGGCTACTCCACCCCCCTCACTTTGGGCCCAAAGAGGGTTGAGGCGGGTGCAGTGGGAGGGTCCGGTGAGCTTCTGCAAATATAGCTGGGACAACAGGAGTTCAGAGGCCTTGGGTGAAAAATCTTAAGATATGTATTTGGGGGTAGAAATGATCCCCAAAGAGAAAGGAAGATGGCCTCAGGAGAACCATCAGAGGAGGGGCCGATGTGGGTCTCTAGTGTCACCATAGTGAGCTCTAAGGCACTCAGTCTGGTAAGAGAGACAGGTGTGCCCTAGAAATCAGGCTGCCAGGAAGGTTGTCAAGCTTGCTTTGTTTTCCTCCTCCTTTAGTGCGGACTGGGTGTGGTGATGAACCCGGGGAGTCCTGAACTAAACAGATTGAGCTCACTGCCCTTCAAAGCCTGGAAGTCCAGGGGAGGAGAGACAAGTAAGTCCTTGTGAATTTGTAACTTACAAGGCAAAGAACGTCTCTTTTTCTTTCTTTTTGTAGATAGGCTTATAGCTTGTGCTCGCTTTGACCTTGGCCTTATTCTTTAACTGAGAATGACCTTGAATTCTTGATCCTCCCCAGTGCCCCCCAACAGGCCGGCATTCACGAATCACACAGGTTTAAAAGTGCTAAGGACCAGATCCAGACCTTGGTCTGAATAGGTAAACATTCTAACAACTGGATAACAGCCCCAGTCCGGACTGGACTTGAATTTGCCACCAACCTCTCACCTCTGCCTCCAGAGTGCCTAAGCCAGATTGCACACAAGTCAAAGGTCACCACCTGACCCAATGTACCTCTCCAGCTGCTGTCTCTGTCCTGACCCACAATGCTTGCTTGCTCTGTGGTGTAAAGTAAAATTAACTGACTTAAACTGGGCGTGGTGGAGCTCACCTTCAATCCCAGTTCTTGGGAGGCAGGGGCAAGCAGATCTCTATGAATTCAAGGCCAACGTGGTCTACAGATTGAGTTCCGGGACAACCAGGGTTCTGTGCAGAGAAACTGTGCCTCAAAAAAGAAAGCAAAACAAATTAGCTGGCTTGGGGGAATGACTTAAAATGATAGCTTTCTTATCGTTGTTGGATTGTTTTTATAGCTCTGGCTGTGCTGTAACTCACTCTGTAGATCAGGATGGCCTCGAACTCACAGAGATCCACCTGCCTCTGCCTCCCAAGTGCTGGCATTAAAGACATGTGCTACCATGCCCAGTCTAGTTTCTATATTTTATCTTCCCCTCCTTGCCTACCACAGACTGAGAGAAGCTGTTGGGCTCTGGCCAGGCTGGTCTGGAACTCTGGACCCTCCTGAACAGGGTTTATAGGTGTTTCCTGGGTGATTCCTGGGAGCCAACATTGGGAGTGGTGGTGGGTGTGGGGGTGCACTTGGAGTTAAATTAATTCCATGACAGACAGACAGACAGACGACAGACAGACGGCCCAAAATAAAGATCAAGATGGCAAACATTGGCTTCTTCCTCCTGACCAGAGAAAGGGGCCTGGTGAGCAGAGACCAGGATGTGTTTTTTCCATAATCCTGGGCCTGTGAGCTTCTCTGTCTGTTCAAACTGATCTCCTTAGAAGAGGATGACCTCTCAAAGACCTTAAAAACTCCCAGGCATCAAAGAGACCCAGTGTTACTTCCGAGTCCCTCCTAAGCTAAGCAGAGGGTCTCTGTGTCCCTTGCTCTGTGTGTGTGTGTGTGTGTGTGTGTGTGTGTGTGTGTGTGTGTGTGTCCGTCCTCACCCCTAATAAAAGCCTTTCTTTGCTGGTTGGCTCTGTCTGCTGTGTCTGAGATTTTCCAGACCTACTACATTCAAGATCTTTTCCTGCCTAATCTTCTATTCTTCCTTCTTTCTTTTCTTCTTCTTCTTCTTCTTCTTCTTCTTCTTCTTCTTCTTCTTCTTCTTCTTCTTCTTCTTCTTCTTCTTCTTCTTCTTTCTTCTTCTTCTTCTTCTTTCTTCTCCTCCTCCTCCTCCTCCTCCTCCTCTTCCTCCTCCTCCTCCTCCTCCTCCTTCTTCTTCTTCTTCTTCTTCTTCTTCTTCTTCTTCTTCTTCTTCTTCTTCTTCTTCTTCTTCTTCTTCTTTCTTCTTCTTCTCGTCCTTCTCCTTCTCCTCCTCCTCCTCCTCCTCCTTCTTCTTCTCCTCTCTTTCTTACTTTTCATTTTGTTTATTTAGTTATGAATGTGACAGACTACCTCAATTTCCTAGTAAGTTTCCTCTTAGTACTGCTGTGGTGTCTTTGTACAGGGCTTCAAGTGTCATCAGACATCAGGGCCACTGCAAACCATGCTGCAGGGTGACGTTTGAATGAAAAATTCGGGGCAGATGTTCAGATGAAAGATAGCAAAATGCCACTGCCAATTAATTCTTTAACTAGCAGAGAAGACGAACCCTATCAAGACCCTTAGACGGCAACAGGGACGTTGGACTCCTCTTGGCCACAGAGGTTTGAGATGGTGGGACGTAGGGAAACCACAGAACACACTTGGAGGCAAAGCATGGCTCATGATTTCTGGTGTGTGGACCAGAAAGAGGGCTTACCACAGAAGCCTGGGGAAGTGGTTGAGTTCACAGCTCCAGCCTGAGACTCGTGCAGTCATGTGAGTCCACCCAGAAGCAGATAGCACCCCGTGGGGTCTAAATATGGAGTTTCTCGGAGGGATGCTACAAGAATGACATCTGAACTCTCACCATGGAAGGGAGTCATGGCCCCAAAACAAGTGGAGAGGTTTTTAGGGAGCAGGAATTCCTTGGAAACCTTAAAATGGACAAGTGTGAGCCTATGTGTAATGCTCACACCCATAGATGGGCTCCACACGTTTCTGCCCTCTACCGCAGGCAACTTGCTGTGCTCAGGGTGTATGCTCTGGCCAAACATGGAGTTCACATCCTTTGACTAGGCCACGGCCAGAAGCCAATTTCTTTTTCCTGAGATTCTGGGGTTTAGGCTCTACACTTAGGCCTTTTGGAGGCCCTCGAGGGGTAAGAAAATTGATGCAGCTGCCCAGACTGGCTCTGGGACCCTGGGGAAGTCACTGCTCTTTTCTGGGCCTTGGCTTAGTGCTCGCTTGATGACAGTCTCTGCTCCAGGTTCTGTCCCTGATGAGGGTGTGAGCGAGGTAGCTGTGAGCCTAACTGGTGTGAAGACCCATGCGAGCAGGAAGGTGCTCTAGCATGTTTGCCTAACAGCTTTCAGCCGGTCTAGCCTGTGACTCCTGGACTGTTGTTAGGGCTGCTGGTGTCGCACAGGACGATGGAAAAGTCTCAGAGGAGAGAGTAGATGCAGGTTCCACAGACCCTCAAGGGACTTTGGGACTGCACGCTGAATTTTAGGCTCCTGCTAAGGGAAGCCTTACCCTGCAGGCTGACCTGCAGACCTGACCATGTCTCTTCAAAAGGGACATCAGCTCATGTTCAGATGATAAGATGACCAAGCCTTCAGGGTGAGGTCTCAGTGTCATCTTCCAATCACGGCCTGGCTTCCACAGGAGCAACGGACGGGTTCCCTTCTAGATACCTTGCATAAAAACAAAGAGATGGGAACGTTTCCAGAAGTCATCCGCCTGGATGTTAAAGGGCTGTTGTTTTTTAATGTGTGAGCTGTTTCGTGCCCGGCCCATAGCACACTCTGCCACTGAACTACTATCCAAAGCCGTGCTGGGTGAAGAGAACCTAGGCCTGGTGGGCACTGGGAGTGGACATGAAATCCGTGAAGTGCTGCCTCCTGGTTTCTACAGGAAGGCAGATCACTGAGCAAAAGAACTAAGCCCTGACCTGTAGGAAGTGGAATGGCATTTGCAAGTTACCTCACCTAGTCTTTGTTGGAGTGAGGGATTCAACCCCTCCAAGGAGGGGATGGCAGAAAGGATAGCGCCATTTCCCTGGGACCAGGAGGGAGCAGGTGTCGCCTTATGGACAGGAGAGAAGGAGCTCTGGCGTCCTGTGGCCTCTGTCTTCAGGAAGGCAACTGCTCGCTTCTCCAGCCCCATTCCATAAAGATAGTGTTGTGACCTGCCACAGAGCAGGCAGACTCAGCAGGGCTTGGGAAAGGAAGCCGAGACCCTTCCCTCCCACACCATGGAAGGCTGGTCATTAGCTTGTAGTATAGAAGAAGGTAGGCTGGGCTGGGCCAGGCCTGGGGGTGGGATGGGAGGATAGCTCTTGGATGAGTCACCAGGACACTGTCTGCCCCTTCTTCCTTGGGGGAGGGAAGCTGGGGAGACAAACTGTAGCCAGCTGGGTTTGTGAAGGCAGCTTGGCCACCACCAGAGCCTCCCAGTTCTGTGAAGAATGGGGGACTGGCTTCTTTATGCTCCTTGTCCACCACCCAGGACACAGAGCTAGTGAGCTACCTGATCAGGGTGGAAGGCGCCCTCCAAAGCCTAGCTGCCTATTCACATGGCTAAGATGGCCGTGCAGTGGCCTTCGGAGAGACTGCCAGGCCCTGACTGGTACTCTGCAGAAGAAGCTGCCTGCATGCTTCCTGTGAGATCACTGCCCAGCCCTAGAGGCCCACCCTCCCTCACACCCTTCCCGAGCCTCCTTCCAAATCTGTTCTCACCCAGCAGGCCTGTCCACACCACACCCTCTCCCAGACTCCCAGGGAAGTCTGGGGACAGTAGGAGTAACTTTGGGTTGAGGCTCAACCCATCCTGCCCCTGTCAGACTGATGCTGTGGCCTGGATGTCATCTGGAGTAGGGAATCACAGAAGCACAAGGTTATTATATGTCTGGGCCCTTATATGACATATGTAACAGGAGAGCCCAGTTTGCGGGCGAGGGACAACGCAGTAGGGGTGTGTTGCCAAATCCTGGCAGGCCTCCTCTTTGAGGACAGTTTGGGACCACCTTACGGCTCTTCTAGAGCGGCCTCTCTTGCCTCTTTCTGGTTCTTTTTTTTTTTTTTTTTTTTTTTTTTTCGGAGCTGGGGACCGAATCTTGCCTCTTTCTGATCGGGACAGATATAGACATGTAGAGGGCAGGGACAGTTGCCCTGGGCAGGCAGAAGTTTGGTTTGCGAGCTAAGGCTGATGAGAATTGGAACTCCATTCCGGAAGCTCCTGCCAGCAGGTGCTGGAGAAGTGCGCCACCCCCATCCCCCACCCCCCCAGCCCCCACCCCCCGGAGCTGGGGACCGAACCCAGGGCCTTGCGCTTGCTAGGCAAGCGCTCTACCACTGAGCTAAATCCCCAACCCCTACCTAGGTCTCTTTAAGCCTCAATTTCCCCATCTGTAAAACGACAGTAGTAACTATCTCCTAAAGCAAGGCATATTATCTAATTTGATTGAGGGGCAGCAGCCCTCAATATGCCGCTTTGGCTGAGCGTTATATGGAACAAAAGGTACTTGAAAGCCTGCAGATGCGGAAGGACCTCTGAGGTCACCTTTTCTCCTTATATGGAAGAGAGGAAACACTCCTGTTACAAGAAACAAACAGGCTTGCGGCTGGGAATACCTCTACAAGCCAACCTTGTTAGGACGACTCCCTTCACCTGGCTACGGTTAAACATGTCTGTATGTCTAACACTTTGGAGGAAGAGGCAGGACGATCACAAATTTGAGGCCGATCTACTCTCTATGGCGACTTTTAGGTCAGCGTGGGTTCCATGTGACTCTTTCTGTTTATTTAAAAGACACTTTCTCCCCCACCTCTGGGTATATTTTAATTATCAATACACATCACTACCACGTGAAGATTTGGAGGGGGTCATTTTTGGGGTCTTAATTTTTTTTCGGGGATTTTTACATGGACGTGAAAAATTAAGTCTGTGTGTTTCTCTTGCTGGTCTGGTATGGCCGACTCCTCGTGTCCAGCTGAAGAATCTACTAAGGCAGGGGCAGAGTGCCCCACCACCACCACTCACAGCAGCACTTGCAGGCAGAGCCTACTGTGCGGTTCTTAATGGAAAAACAGAGGTGAAGCTGTTGAATCCCCTCCCACCCCCCCACCCCCACCCTCACCCCCATCTTCAACCCCCACCCCCACGCCCCGCCTTAAAATCGGTTTCTCTGTGTAACCCTCGCTGTCCTGAAGTAGCTCTGTAGACCTGGTTGACACTCCCTCCCGAGTGCTGGGATTAAAGGTGTGTGCCACCATGCCAGAGCAGAGGTGAAGTTGTAAACAGGCTGCCATTGGGACTGATCCCAGGACCTGCTCTTGGGGAGACTGCTGCTATCAAGGAGCAGCTGCAAGAACACAGAGACGAGCGGAAGGGTCGTGGCGCCCCTTGTGATTTGAGTATAGCATCCCCTGAAAGGCTCACATGCTGAAGGTGGGGCCTCAGTAGGGGAAATCATCAGCCTTTGAGGTGTATCTGCCGCGGCTGTAGCTTGTTAGGATGACGCCCTCTCTTCAGCCTCCTCTGCCAAGTGCTCAGGACACTACAATGCCGCTCAACCTCGCCGTCTCAGGCCAGCCAGTCTGTGGGAGTCAGCCCATCCATCCCTGACTGAAAAACCCGAAACCATGAGCTGAAAAGGCCTTCCTTCCTTTCAATGTCCAGTGTCTGTCACAATGACAAAGGTAACATAGAGCCCTTCCTTGAACCATGATGCTCCCTCCCCGCCTCGCCTCCCCGTGTTGGAGGGAGCACAACTGGCCGGAGCCTGAATAGGAGAGTTTCTGGAAGGTCCAAAGGAGAGGTGGCTGGAGGTTTACACTGAGAAACCAGACTAAGGACTTGCAGCGATGTTCGATGTTCGCTGGGACATTGGATGAGGGGAAAGTTTTGAGCAACAAGTGTGACAAAGAGAAAAAGCTTCCGTGGTTAAGGCGCCGGCACATGGAGGTGGGAGGAAGGGGCATCAGGGGGACATAGCATGGATGTGTGGGAAGCTCGACCAGCCTTGTGTCATCCTTGGGGGGGGACTGGCTTTAAGTACATTTCAAACTATTCTCACTTCTGCGATGTTTACATTTTTACCAATAAGTAGCCAGGTGTGGTGCCTCACGCTTTTAGCCCAATGTTTAAAGAAGCAGACAGGTGTAGGTGTATTTCTGTGAGTGCAAGATCAGCCAAGGCTACAGAGTGAGACACTGTCTCAAAAGCAAAACAAAACACATTTTTACCAATGCTATGCCTGATTCAAACTTTCTCTCTCTCTCTTTCTTTTTTTTTCTTTTTTTCTGGAGCTGGGGACCGAAGCTTGCTAGGCAAGCGCTCTACCACTTAGCTAAATCCCCAACCCCTCTTTCTTTTTTTCTTTTTCTTTTTCTTTTCCTTTTTTTTTTTTTTTTTTTTTTTTGATACAGGGCCTTACTATGTAGCTCTGGCTGCCTTGAACTTTCTAACAATCCTCCTGCCTCAGCCTTCTGTGAGGTGTGACTTGTGATGCCATGCCCTGCAAGCTAGCTTGTAATTCTTTTATGGAAAGACTAGAAACCAGGGATCTGTGCCAGTGCCAGCAGTGTTCAGTGCCACCTATGACTTGAGTTCCATTGCTTAACTTTTTTTTTTTTTTTTTTTTTTTTTTTTTTTTTGGAGCTGGGGACCGAACTCAGGGCCTTGCACTTGCTAGGCAAGGGCTCTACCACTGAGCTAAATCCCCGACCCCCATTGCTTAACTTTCTACAGCAAAGTATTCGGGGAAACTCAAGAAAAAAAGTATATATAATAAAATTATGTATATATGTATTTATACATATATGTACATAAACATATACATATTTACACACATGTATACATACACATAAATACATACACATTTATATACATATGTACATATATACATATAAATAATATTTTTATATTTGATATAAATAATAAATATAATTTAAATTTTTCCCTTTAAAAATTATTTTAAAGTTAAACATGTAATAATAAATTGAAAGGTTACACATATATAAAATTAATTGTAGATATATAATTTGAATATAGGCATTTTGCCTTCGTGCATGTCTGAGCAGCAAATGCATGCCTTTTGCCTAAGAGGATGGCGAAGGCTCTGGATCTGGAATTAGAACAGTTCTGAGCCACTCACTGTGTGGGATCTAGGAACCGAGCCTACAACCTCTGGAAGAGCAGCCAGTGCTCTTAGCCACTGAGCCGTCCTCCCAGCCCTTGAGAATTGTTTTTAGGTGAGGTTACCTGTGTAAAGTGTGTGTCTGAATGGATTGTTGTGCTATGATAGAATGCCGCCAGCCAGGGCATCTGCTGAGTACCCGACAGGCTGCTAGTGCACACAGGATTTATTTCCTTTTGACTACTTTCAATTTAGATAGCCCTGCCTTGAGAAGGCCCAAGAGATGGAGATAATAAGCTGGGTTGGAGACCAAGCTTCCCCTAGATGCTATCTGCTCATCTGCCGCCCGGCCTGGTCCCCACATCCATCTCTAAGCATCTTCAGGCAACAAGGTTCCCAATTAGATGACGCTATGTGTGCCGTGGTGGGAATGCTCCCAGGTGAGAGGGTTCAGGCCAGCAGATCTTCTTGTGGCAAATGTGGTGATAACTCCCTTTCTGGGTCAGTTCCTCATGTGTTCAGTGTAGACATGGGCCAGAAGCTGTGGAGAGTCTCCATGTTCTTCAGGCATAGGCAGGGTCACTGGGTGCAGCCAGGTATATTTCGGTACTTGGACAAAGGGGACAAGTGGGGTGACCAAAAGGACTTCCCAGGTGGGTGTACATGGAAGCATTCATGGAGGAGAGATGAGATGTCAGCTCCCACCTGCACTCTGCTCC
The DNA here is from genome assembly GCF_021556685.1 of Rattus norvegicus. Taxonomy (NCBI): domain Eukaryota; kingdom Metazoa; phylum Chordata; class Mammalia; order Rodentia; family Muridae; genus Rattus; species Rattus norvegicus. Next base: position 46,360,694 of record NC_141546.1, read on the forward strand.
ACCCCTCGGCGTTTGGTAAGTCACATGCTCATGGGCCTCTTTCTGCCTCTGTCTCCAGGGTACATTTGGGTTTCTGTGTCTGCCATCACTCACTCAGATGTCTGCACTGTTTTGATGATCAGATGGATGACAAATGGTTTCCTTGGAGACTTAACTTTGACCTCTGGCATCAGCTTAGCGATTTAAGGAGCCAGTTTTGGAAGAAATAGTAAGTCAGTGAAACTCAGAAGTCTGTCTTCACTTTCTCCCTCTTTAAAGGTTTTTGTTTGTTTGCTTGTTTGTTTAAGCGCTGAAGAGATGGCTCCTGTGTTAAGAGCATCTGATGCTCTTACAGAAAACCCAGGTTCAGTTCCCAGCACCCACCAAGTGGCTCACAACCACCTGTAATTCCAGTTCTAGGGGGTTCTGGTGCCCCCTTCTGGCCCCCTCAGGAAGTGCACACAGGTGGTGCATGTACATACATGGGCAGGGAAAATACTCAGGCTGATAAAATAAAGAAATTCCTTTTAAAAAAGTGTTTTAAGTCATTATTATTAGGAAACTATCAGCAGAGGAGACAGCCCACTGAATGGGAGAACATCTATATCAGCCATGACATTAGAATGTATGAAGAGATGCAGAAATTAAATACCAAGGACATTAAGCTGCCAATCTACAAATAGTCTGATGAAACGAGCAGACAGTTTTCACAGGAAGAAACACAAAAAGCCAAGAACTGTTTTTAAATGTGTTCAACATCTCTCATCATCAGGGAAACGCAAATTAAAGCTACTTTGATATGCTCCTCACCCCAAGTCAGAATGCTGTCATCAAGAAATTTGATGGACGTGTGAGAGGAAGTGAGGAAAAAGGAAACACTGACTCAAACCCAGCCTCTGGAACTCCTCCCAGCCTGGGCTTTCCAGCAGTGAGGGCCTGCCTGATGGTCCCAGACACCCCCACCCCATAGCATCCCAAATAAGCAGGATCACAGACGCCCCTCCTCTCCGTGTGATGGGATTCTTCCTTGAGTAGGCTTCACACAGCACCTTATCCCATCTTGTCTGAGCCTCCAGGGCCTGGAAACTCATTGGCTATGTCTGTCTGTCTGTCTGTCTGTCTGTCTCTCTCTCTCTCTCTCTCTCTCTCTCTCTCTCTCTCTCTATCTCTCAGGGTCTCAAGTGAACATGGCAACTTAGAATCCCCGAGAAGCAATGTAATGACGTGTGTGTGGACACTGGGCTGTGTGTTTGGATAAGAGCGATCTTGTATGCATGCATGTGACGGTGTGAGTGTTTACGTGTACATGTCATGTGAAGCCTAGAAGGGGCATCGGATACTCTGGAGCTGGAATTGCAGATAGCTGTGAGCTGCCACACAGGTCCTGGGAATCAAACGTGGGTTCTCTGAGGAGTAGCCAGCATTCGTGACCACCGAACTGACTCTCTAGCCCCTCAACCTGCTTTCTTATATAACTGGCCCACCAGCCCAGGTGGAAGTCTGTCCAGGAACATCACTACTGTCATATCAGTCACTAACCAAGAAAATGTCCACAGACATGCTCACAGGCCAATCTGATAAAGGCATATTACCTCCTCAATGAAAGTCTCTCCTTGTCGGGCAACTCTAGCTTGTGTCAAGTTGACAAAAATAACCAGTACACTGTGCGCTTGGATGTTTGTGCTGGTGTTCTTGTGTGAGTGGATGTGCCTATATCCACATATAGGCCTATATGCCTATGTATGCATAACTGCATGTATAAGTGTACCCATGCCTACATGTGTTCATGCACATGGCTGTGTTTGTATGTTTATGCATTTGTGTATGTATGTATGTATGTATGTATGCGAGTACATGTTTCTGTGTCTGCACATGTGTGTGTACACATGTGTATGTATGTGTGTGCTTGCATGCATCACTGTGTGCTTGTATGTATGTGAGTGCATGTTTCTGTGTCTGCACATGTGTGTACAAATATGTATGTATGTGTGTGCTTGCATGCATCACTGTGTGCTTGTATGTATGTGTAACATGTTTGTGTGTTTGTGTTTTCACAGATGTACATGTGTACCCGTGTGTATGTTTATGTGGAAGTGTTCTTATGTCTGTATGTGTGTTCTTGTGTGTGTGTGATTGTGTCTCTGTGTTCATGCATGCCCTGGTACTCAAAACCATATTTTTGAGATTGACATGAACCCAAGGCTAGGTTTAAGGTCATTTGCCTTAGTTGAGGGGAACCCTAAGAGCCACAGTGGGAGAGGTGGTAAAATATTGGGACCCTTCTTAGCACCTTCCTCTTCAGCTGTGCCTCTCAGGACTGAGAAGGTGAGGGAAAGATGGGTCAACGTCAGCTGGTTGCAGCAGGTCTGTGATGGGGACCTGTTTCTGGAATAAATTCAATCAGAGATCCACCTTGAGGGAAGTTAAACTTTCTCTCCCTGCTTTCACCTTTGGGGTGTCTGATAAATAGCCAGAGGACCACCTCCAAGTATAGCTGGAGACCTTTCCAGACACAGCTAGTGGCTTCTCACTGAGGGGTGGTGTGAGGAAGCGGCCGTCCTGTAGCCGAGACAGGGTCTGCCATGGCCTTTACTGACCTTTGACTTCCATCTAGGGAGCTGAAATTCCCATCGGATAAGGAAAGAGACAATCAAGAAAGTTCAGACGAGGAGCCTAACAGGGGCAGAGCTGGATCCCAACAGACAGACTGGGGAAGAGACTTGGGATACTTTTGGAGCCAGAGCCAACTTGATGAGTCCCTCCTGTAGGCAGGGATATGGCAGAGGTGACCTTTTCAGCAGTGAAGGGTCCAGGCTGCTCCATCCAGACGGTCACTCAGGGAACTATGTCAAGGCTGGGTTGCCAGCGTGGGAGCACTCTCCCGGAGGCTCTGTGTAGAAGACGCAGTGCTGCTGTCCCCACCCAGACTGCCCTTCTGGCTGCTTGGGTGACTCAGGACTTACCAACACGTCTGGATATGCTGTGGCAAGCCCTACTTCCTCTCCTCCCTTGACACCATCCCAGCAGGCCTTGGTGGGACCCACTGCCTCTTCCCATGTTCATCTGAGGTTTGTCTATAAGCTTTCAAGCCGCTTTGCTCTGGCTACTTCCTTGTCCAGCCATGGTGGCAGATCCGAGTCCCCAGTGGAGTCCTAGATGGCTGGGAAGTCTCCCAGAAATATCTTCTGAGGGGGTCATTTGAGAGCATTGTGGGACAGCATCCACTCCTGACATCTCTGTGCCTTACCAAATCCTACTAGATGGGCAGCATAGGCATCATTTCTACCCAAGTGTATGGGCTGACAGTCTTAACTCACACCCATGCATAGCATCTTGACCTCAGTTCTCACTCTCTTTCCTGGACACCACACCTGCTAGAGGAGGGAGGGCCCCACTTGGATAGATTCATAAGGCTTTGATGGTGGCTCAGGACAGGTGTGTCTCATCTCATCTTCTAGGAAGCTGAGCTTTGACTGGTGAGGACTGAGAGGAGAGACTTAGGCAAATAAGCAGGCTTTTCGTCTGGAGGAAAAAAAGATCCTGGGTCTTCAGGTCAGAGGCATTGCCTGTGTCACCCTGTGCGTCTCTACAGAGTGTACCTCAACTCCTCCAAGAAGTTCTGGACCCGGACACCCAGTGACAGTGTTGAAGTGGAGTGGTCATTCTTTGGATTACTTCTCTAAGTCCCAGTGAGTGTGCTATCAAGTTTAGGCATGAAATGTCACCCGTGACTCCTGTTGCCACACCTGTGTACCAGAGACACCGCTCTTACTTGCAGATGTGTGAGAGCAGCTGGGTGCGACGGGTCTAGGGCAAGTAAGTGGCAATGTTGACTTTGAGCCCAGGTCTGGGATTGATTCCAGGACCTGCCCCTTCAGGGAGGGTTAGCCTACCTGAAAGATCTGGTTATAGCTCCCCTTCCTCTCCTAGCTGTGGTCTCAATGTCTCCTCCCTCCCCTTCCTCTACAGTGCAGACAAATCAGTTGTACCAGACCCTAGGTCTGGGCTGCCTTTCGGGTTTGCAGAGTTTGCATTTGCTGAGGCTTTGTGACCCGTGAGGTTATGGAGTGGGCGGGCTCTGCAGGGTACAAAGCACACGAGCTCTGGGCCAGCCAGCTGCCAAGGAGAGAGAAGGCACCAAGCCTTTTTATCTGCCCCTACCCTAAGAGACCCAGGGAGTGGGAGTCTGCCAGTCTGACTGAGCTCTCTAGTACCCTGGGGGTGAGACCTACACTTGTGGGACAGATGCTCTGGGAAGGGCCTGCCTCTAGATCTTGTAGTCTGAAAGAGGCAGACTACAAGTGATAATCCTGACTCAGTGTCTCACTCTCTGGACCTCGGGGGAGAGAAAGAGGTGGGGGTAACTCACCCTCCTTTAAAAAAAAAAAAAAAACAAACCAGAGGGAACACAAACAGACACAAACATGGCAGCCTCCCTGAGCCCCAGGATGGCAGGGTTTTGTTAGGTGTTCCATTGTCTCCTGGATGAGGTAACTAAGCCAGTGCTTTTCTTCTACAAAGATACAGCTGGGGGCCTGCCACCTCCCCTTAGGCTGTTTGCTTTGCAGCCTCAGAACTGACCAAAAATGACCTCTCCTTCCTCCCCGCTCCCTTTCAGTGTGGGCTGCAGCTGGCAGTGGCATTCAGAGCCAATTCTGGGAAGGCATCTGACCTTGGAAGGAATGTAGGAAATGTCTAGCCAGGAGCAGCCACCCCCTACCTGTGGCCCAGGAATGTGGGCTTTGAGCCACCAGTGGCCCCCAAGAGAGGTGCACATACACACGTGGTTGGAAGAGAAAGGGGGTGCAAGGTCCAAGAATGGAATAGCTGGAAGGCTGTCTGGTAAAACTCCTTCCCGGCACAGAGGACGAACAGATTGTCAGTGCTGCTCTCCCGTGGTGGCAGCACTGTGCCCTCTCCAGTCTTCGAGTCCCCAGGAGCCTGAGGCCACAGACATAGTTGCAGTGTTTGCTTCTCAGGCTCACAGGACCACAGAATGCCAGCACAGAATTGACACACACAGGGCTCACATGCATCCTGCTTTACCGATGTGGAAACTGAGGCCCAGAGAAGGGCTGGGAGTTGGTTGCAGTGCACAAGTTATGGGCTGAGACCAAAGGTTGTTTTTTGGTTTCTTTCGTTCTTTTTAATCATAACCCGCCCCCACCCCCATCCCCCTTGCTGCCTCCTCCTGCAAAGGGTCTATTGCAAGTATCCACAAAGTTCCTGGCAGGAAGTGCTTTGGGGCTGTTAGGTGTAGGTACTACGACCACAGGGCAGGTGCTAAGTGCTAGGCCTTCCTGTAGGGGGCCACACCACACCACATTTGGAAAGCAGGTACCCCTTGCCTCAGCTGAACAACTGTGACAAAGCCAAGCTAACACCAGTAGCCTTTTTAGGGCTGCATCTTGGGAGAGGTTTTGGAGTACGGACTCTGCTGACCTCTTGTGGCTACAACTGGTCATAGCATCTATGGGAGCTTCTCCATGTCCCTCCTGGGAAGTGATCCAGCAGAGCTGGGGCTGGACGGAGTGACAGTCATATCATTTAAGCTGCTCAGAGCAAGGCAAGGGGGGGTGTGTGGCTATTCCTCATTCAATATGGAAGACAACATCCGGCCAACAGATGACGCCCAGCGTACCATACCCAGAATGCTTGAGTGTGGGGAGAAATACTGTGATTTTTCAGAGACAGGGTAATCAGCCGACACCAGACATGATGGTTTGAAAACATAGAGGATATTTATTTCTTAGGAAGGTCCACCATGGCTGGCAGGCACTGCTTCTCCTGCTTCATGGGTTCCTCTCCCCTATTCTGAGAAATCCCCACTGTGCTTGGAAGGGCTCCTGGGGAGGCTGGGCTGTGCAGAATTGGAACACACACTCCAGAGCGTAAGGAAATGACAAACATCCTCTTCCTCACAAAGACACACACGTAAAATAAATAGATATATATAAAAGAGGCCATGCCCCCTCCAACCCTTCTGCTGGGGTGGCTTGGGAGAGCGGGCTGCATGGCCACACGCCCCTTCTTCCAGCCAGGAACACCGGAGACGTGGTCTGGGGTGTGATGAACCAAGAATAAGCCCGGGCTTCAGAGGGAGGACGGGTAGGGTCCTCTCCCTGGAGCCCAGCCGGGCAGAAGCGTGGAAAGGATAGGAACAAATAAATAAATAAGTAAATAAATAAATAAATAAATAGAACTCAATGTGATCCCAGAGGTCTAAGGGTTTGGGCTGGAGGCTCAGGGCCCCTTGGGGCCTGTTTTTTTCAGAAAAACAGCACACCCAGTGACAGGCAGAAAGATGAGCAGAGAAAACACAAACCCAAAGCCACACCCCACCCAGCCTCCAGAAACCAGTCCCAAACCAGTTCAAGTGGGAAGAGAAGCAGGGGGAGGGGAGGCTGAGCTCCCAGTGGCTGTGCCAAGCCTGCTGTCTGGCCCCAAGCCTGGGGACCCTCCCCTTTCTGCACCCTTTGGGCTCAACACTGCCGCCCACTGGCTTATATCCAGACTGTTGCCATGGGAGGAAACTGGGCTGCCTCTAGGATGGGCTCTTCCCTAGGGAAATCGAGACTGGCCTTCTATCTTAGTGGCTTTCATGACTAGAGCATCCTCCGGTCAGCCCAGAAAAGTCCCATGTGACTGCAAATAATTCAAATAATTCAGCCCCGGTGTCTCCCGGCTGCTCCATTTGGCTGTGAGTGTCCCTGCTCCCTCCAGCCCAGAGCACCCTCTCTGCAACCTTCAGGCTGAAAGGGAGATGGTGCCAGACAGAAGCAGTGCAGAGAAGGGACAGTTAGGGGCCAAAGAGGTCACATGACAGACCCCGAGGGACTCAGGAGGCCTGGGCCCTCCTGGAGATGCGTGTGGCCAGTGGAATCCAGAGAGCACAGGGTGGACAGCAGCCGCTCAGCTGGGCAGCAGCACATGCTCCAGGAGGTAGGTGAGCGAGTCCCAGTGCTTCCAGAGTAGGAAGAGGACGAGGAGCAGGAGGGCGGTGCTGGTGATACGGAGGCGCGTCTTCATGAGGGGCGTGATGAAGTTGGCAATGGTGGACACAAACACCAGCAGCACTGCCATGAGTGCCAGGATCACGTTGATGAACTTGCCCAGCAGAGCGCGCGCGTTGGCGTTCTCTACACCTTCTAACTGCACCACCTGCTGCTGCTGCTGCTGCAGCTCCAGCTTGGTGACACGGGTCAGGCAAGACTCCACGGCCTCCTGCAGGGGACAGACGGAAGGTGTGAGCGGGAGCTCAGGGTGGGCGGGATCCCGGACTGAGCCCAGTCAACCTGTGCTGATCCCAGTAGGGCTTAAGTGTGACCTCTGGGAGATCCTGAGTGGGAAGCTTGGTTTCTGCAATGTTAGGGTGGCGAACCTGTAAAGTGTGTGTGTGTGTGTGTGTGTGTGTGTGTACACGCACGTGTGTTGCACTGTAAAGAAATTAAGTCACTGGTGTATTGCTGCTTTCTGAGTTAGATCCTGTGGAAAAGAGTCTGACCCCCAAGCCTCTCTGCCTCACCCATGGAGGCTACAGTTCTGAGGTCCTTACCAGCTCTAAGGAGAGGATGACTCCATACTCCAGGATCTTTAGAGGTGAGAGCTGGGAAGACCTTTCTTCTTTACAATTTATCCAACCTCGTGCATCTTGCTACAGCAAGGAATAGACTAGTATGCTACTGTACCAAGAAGCTGGCAATATATGGCCCCTCTTCAAGGCCAAGAAGGGTATAGGTTGGTCAGCTGCGATTGGGAACAGAACTCTTTAATGACTGTTGGAGGAGGATCTAAGGAAATGGGAGTCTTGCTTATTGATCCCAGCTCCATACTGAGGCAAGGAAATGCCTGGAAATAACAATTATTCATTTGAAAACCTGTCCCCAAAGATGTGGCAAATGAAGTGGCCTTTAACCACTGGTTTGCCTTTGTACAGGGCACACACTTGGGCAAAGACTTACCTTGTTCTTATCTCTACCATGAACACTGCCCTCTTTGGCTTCCTGTACCTATTGGCCCCATAGATACGCCTCTGCTCACTGTGTCCCCTGTGATATGTCCACCCCAATACTGTCACCTGAACCCTGTGCCTATGGATTGGGAAGTTTTTATTGGCTCTATCAACATACCAGGAGACGCCCGCCCCAGCCCCAGGGTGGCCCCGGCTGTACCTGAATATCCCGGGCCCTCTCGTAGGACTGGTAGGCCACCTTCTCCTCCATGCTGGCAAGCTCCTGCTTTAGGTTGGTCATCTCATTCTGGTGAAGCTCAGTCAGGTCGTTCAGCTGCTCCTCCAGCCTCTCATACCTAGTGGGAAAAGGGGAGGTAACACCACTTCTTTGGCCAAGCTGTTCTCTCCCCAGGACCAAGGTGTCATTCTCGGTAGTGACATGCAGCCCACTCATGTGTCCAGTCCTGCTCTTGTCTTAACCCCCGTGACAGCATAGCATTTCTCTGTGCCAGCCCTGTGCTAAACACTGACTGCACTGCCTCAGAGGATTCTCACACAGTCTCATGAGACAGGAGGAGGTCACCGTATTGACAGGTGGGAGAGTGAGACAGAGACTAAGGAACCTGTCCAGGACCTCATGACTCTTGTCGCCCCCCGCCCCCCAGCTGGAGCTGAGGACTGAACCCAGGGCCCTGCGCTTGCTAGGCAAGCACTGAGCTAAATCCCCAACCCCACCATGGCTCTTGATGGGCAGTTAAGGATTAAGTGACTTCAACCCGGACTCCTAAGCCCTGGCTAAGATGCCCTCTGGGTGATAGAGATCCTGGGATAGAGAGGATGTGACCCCTGCTCTGAAAAGCACCAAGTATCAGATGATGACTATAAAGTGAGGGTGATTCATTTTTAGGTGGGGTTCCCCTCAATTTTATAAACCACCATCTAGAAAGAAGAAGTGCCAAGGGCAAAGTCCCCCAAATCCCAGAGAGGGAGGAGTTGGGGGAGGACCAGACTGCAGTCCATCTGTGACCTCAGGACTCTCTGAGGCATTCCAACTGTCCACACTACATAACTGTCTACATTTTGCATTTATAGGTTGACTTCTCCAGTTGTTTTCTTTCTTAAAAAAACGGGGTTACAGTGTAGCTCTGGCTGGCCTAGAACTAGCTATAGAGACCAAGCTGGCTTTGGTCACAGAGATCTGCCTGCCTCTGCCTCTGCCTCTGCCTCTTGAGTGCCTAGCCCGCTCATTCACTCTTTATGAAGTCAGTCAGTGCTACCGTCACTTCACAGCAGGGAAACCAGAGTGCTTGCTAGCTGTTTGTTTCAGGTACTAAAAGCAAGATCTGGGATTTGAACCCAAGAAGCTGCCTCCAAAGTTTTTTCTGAACAAGATTCTGCATAGGAGTGTAGCTATGGTGCTGGCCCTTGCCTCAGTTTCCCCGTGTGAATTAAGCACAGAACACCCTAAAGCGTTTTGAGACCAACAGATGATGACCCCTCTTCCATTCTGGAGGAGGCTCCTCTTGGCATGGCTGGACCCTTGTGGACCCTTCTCCAGTGGCCTCCATAGCTCAGAGCAGCTTCCTTACTTCCCACTGGGCCCACACACAGCTGTAACGCCAGGAGGTACCCACCTGTAGCGCTCTTCTTGCAGGCACTGGGTCATGTAAGTGTAGTCCCTCTGCAGCTGAGTCTTCAAGTCCTCCATGGAGTCCTCCAGGTGTGACTGGCCATCCTTTATCTCCCTAAGCTCCTCCAGCAGAGTGTCCAGATTTCCAGGGGCACCATAAAGAGTGTTGGATCTAGGGCTCCCCAGTGCGCCTGCTGGCCCAGCCCCGGAGTTGCTGCCTGCTCCAGCTGAGCTGGCACTGGCACTCGAGCATTCATCGTCACTGCCGTACTTGGGGCTGGAAACCAATGTGGCACTGCCACTCAGCGCCCGGGCTGCCTCTTCAGGGGGTCCATCTTCCATAGGGTCCTTGAGGTGGGCGATGTTGTCCGCACTGCCGAACTTGTTGCGAATGAGGCTGGCGAACTCCCGGGGCTTGGACACCACTGCAGTGTGGGTGGCTTGCGAGAGGCCAGAGAGACTGCCCTTGACGCCCTCCACCACGCCACCCCCGAAGCCACTGATGCCGGCACGCATGTTGGCGCCTACATCCTTCAGCCCTTGCTGCATATCACGTAGCACATCCTTGGGCTGCCTCGAGGGCCCATTCTGCTCGATCTCCTTCAGGCGCCGACGGTACTGCTCCAGTTTCTTGTGCAGCTGGGCGATGGTCTGGGCTGACTTCTGGTTCTTCTTTTCAAACACCTGCTTGATGCGCGACACCTGCTGCTTGTCCGCATTGTTGGCCAGCTTCAGGTACTCAGCCACGTTATCATCCCGCGCCTCCTGCTCGATCTTGATCTGCTCAGTGATCTTCAGGATCTTTTGGTGCAGGTGGTCAATGGCAGCCTTAGTCCGCTGGGGGTCTGGCGCTCCATCTGGCACATCCAGGCTGATGGGTCCATCAGTGTCACCATGGCCAGGGCCAGAGGGGAGGCTCAGGGCCACAAGATCTCCCTTGTCACCCTGGGAAGGAGGCAAGCACAAATAAATCATGAGATATGGGAAGGGTCTAGGCAGGTTCTCCAGTCTGGGACACCTCTGGGTGTGGCTTCTCCACTTAGATAATACATGCAGGGTAAAGTATAACATGAGTGGGAGAGCCTTAAGCTCTACAGCAAGCCCCCAGAGCTGCATGCCAGCATGACCTTTATAAGGAGGTTTTTTTACCCCTCTGGAATGAAGTCTAAGCAGATCAGAGTGCTCTAGCTAGTGACTTGGGGATGCACAGCCACAAAAAGACAGAACTGTTTGTCCTGTGACCAGAGATGGGATGAGCTGTCTTTTTGGACTCTCCTAATTAGGCTCCTGCCTTAAGCGCTCCTCTCCTTCAGAGCCATGAAAGTCTACATGTTAGAGCTCCTGCCTTCCAGCCCTTGTACCATGTTTTTACTACCAACCTGCATGGGTCCCTGGCCCTGTCGACAATCCTTCCAGAGCCTCTGTTACTTTCCTGGTCTCCGAAGGCATCAGAAATCAATGATTCACGATGGTGGGAATACTCGACTTCTCCCAATCTCCCAGAGAAAAGAGTACACCCAGTCACCCTGCTGGGCAGCTCCTTGAAGTGTAAAGACCCAGAGGTAACTCACCAGCCAGGAGAGGCTGGGAGTCTGGAAGAGTCAAGAAGGGGAGACTGTGCAGGAAGGAAGGCAAGGCCCTCTCCCCTTCCCACCAGACAGGCAGGCTTCCTGAGTACATCAGTGTAGCTCAGACTCAGATGAACAAGAGGAGAGGCCTGAAGAAGAATGAGGGGAAGGAGAGAGCAGAAGGGCAAGAAGATATGAATGCAGGACAGATGTGTGGGAAAGCTGGCCGGGAACGCACTAACCCCAGTGTCCAAAGCTGAATCCCTGATACCTTATCATTACACATAGGAAGTGAGGCCGCGTCAGATCACTGAGGGGCAGGGTGAGGTAAATTCCATGTGTGAAAGGGATTAAACAAAGAGAGAGCAGGCTAGTCACACACACACACACACACACACACACACACACACACACACACACACACACACACACACACACACACACACACAGGAACTGGGAATAGCCAGAGCTAACTCTTAACTATAGGCAAAAGTTCTTGGGAAATGTCACCCATATCAACAGTGCTGGCATACTCAGGGGGCAGGGAGGGGGACCTCTTAGGCGTTCTCAAGCCACGGATTTCCTAAGAATGCTGAGAGGACAATCTTCTGAAGTAAGGGCTTTCCTCCTGGCCTGGCTTTGGGCCTTTATGTTCTTCACCTTCCCAGCAAGCGTTTCTGCTTGAGGATTCTTCTTCTCAGACTCCGGCCTTTGAAACCCAACTCATGTCTCCCCACAGCAATCGGTCCCAAGGTCTGTCTCACCTTGTTGGACTTAACCCTCCCGCACCTTGATCCCTCTGTGTCTTTGCCTGTATAATGGGTGGAATCATACCAGCTCTCGTGGGAGAGTTACATGGCTGGTGTCTCCTAAGTTCATGATAAATGACACATCTGAATCTAGGCAGATTTTTCTCCTGAGGGAGTGATGCCTACAATCAAGCTGGGCTAAATTTAAGAGATTATCAAAGCATATTTACTCAACATCAACAGAACTGTACCAAGTAAGTTCTCTATGGAACACATGACTTTTACTCTCCAAGAACTTGCTTTACCACAGATGTCCAACCCCCTTAACCTCTTCCCGGAAAAAGACCAGGAGGCAATCAGCATTGGTGGTGATGTGTTGGCCGTCTGGAGGCTGCGACTCACTCTTTGTGAGTGGGGATGGTGGACAGACCAGACAATCGAGGCTGTGGAGTGCGGTGGGGAGGGAAGCTGCACAGTTTTGCCTGCTGGGTTCTCCCTGGAGGTACAATTGTTTACCTACCCCTTGACATTTGTCTGGCCTACACAGAAAACTTAGAGCGGATGCTGTGTGGTGCCCAGAAATGAGACTAGACGCTGTGTGTTTGTTTGTTTGTTTTGTTTTCTGTGTAGCCCTCGAACTCAGAGATCTACCTGCCTCTGCCTCTGTAGTGCTGGGATTCAAGGCATGCACCATCATTGCCTAGTGTGGCAAGACATTGTTGAGACCTGACAGTAGCAGAAGACTTGTGGTTGTCCCACCCCACTCCTCTGACCCCTGGGGCTGACAGTAAGGCATGGAAGCTCTGGGTTCCCTTTCCCTTGATGGCTCCTCTGACTTCAGCCGGAGCTCCAGCTCCCTTAAGCCCCCAATGCCTGCCCCCTGCTGGTGTGTCCCGGCCTCAGTATCTACACCATTCTCCTCGAGGAGATGTCTAAGAAAGGTAGAAGCTCTTCATAGCCTGCTTTTTCCAAGTCCCTTTGTTTTAGTGGAGTTTCTCTGTAACGGAGGTTGGCTTGGAACTCACTATGAAGTCTGGCCTCCATGGTGCAGGTAGCACAGGGATCAGTCACTTCCAAGGCCCCTTTAAGACAGGGAGGCAGAGCCAGGGATAGAGAGAGCTGCGGATCTGGCAGACTGCCACAGGGGCACAAGGAAGAACTATATATAAATAATAGGGCATTGGATCCCTCATTGCAGATGGCCGTGAGCCACCATGTGGTTGAATTGAACTCAGGACCTCTGAAGCTCTTAACCATGGAGCCAACTCTCCAGCCGCAAAGAATTGTATTTTAACAAGGAAGGGACTGTTAAGGAAGGAAAAGAAGAGTTTTTCAAGTGATGGAAAAGCACATGGATAGGATTTGCCATAGACGAATGCAAAGGGAGATGGGATATGGCTCAGCACTTCCCCAGGACATAGAAGACCTTGGCTTCAAATCCTAGCACCTACAAAAGCCGGATGGGGCTAACGTGATGCCCAGTGTTTAAGAGCACTTGTTGTTCCAGAGGATCTGATGTCCTCTTCTGACCTCTGGGTGCACCAGGTATACATCGATGCATACACACATGTAGATGAACACTCACTACAGAAAATAAATCTATTTAAAAAAAAATAGCAACAGGATAGGATACGGGTCTGTGTGGGGTAATGGAACAGGCCCTCATTTGCAGTCTGAAACTAGTTTGGAGCCCTGGCGTGGTCAGATATGTTCCTTTGTAAGTACCGTCACCTGAGACTTGCGTTTCTCACCTGGGGGCTGGGGGTTATTCCACTTATAGCAAGGGGTTCTCAGAGAATAGAATGAGATACTGAGTAAGGAGCATAAGGCAATTGATTAAAAATAAATACAGATCTCTCAGCAGCTTCAGTGGAAACTGCAAACCCAGGATGTGGACCAGCCCCGAAGAAGGATTAGCATATCCCTGACCTCTTATCAGTGGAATTTCTTTGTGCAGTAGACAGAGATTGATACAGAGACACAACTGGCCAATAAGAAACTACAGAATGCTCAGGCATAAACGGCTCTTCAGTGGGACATCTATACCACTCCCCCAACCCCAAAGGTTCAGAGAGAATCCTGGAAGAGGGAGGGTGGGAAGTAAGAGTCACAGGCAATGGACATCTGCAGGGAAACATTTGCTGGACACGACAGGGCCATGGCACACATGAACTCAGTGGCTGTGACAGCATGCATAAGACCTGTGCAGACATGATGAAGCCAGGCAAAGTCCCAGCATGCTTGGGGGAGATGTTCCTGCCCCTAACTCAGAGGCTATTGGCAATTGAGTTGCTGGATGAGGGAGTGTAACTTTTCTTCAGGATGTGGTCCTTGAAAGGCTCCCCATGTTCCAGTAGATGGTCTTACATCCATGCAGCACTAAGTGGGCTCAGTGTGTTTTAAGAGAAAAGAGAGAGTTCATGGAGTTGGAATCCTCGTGTTTTGCTGGTAAGAAGGTGAGGGGAGGGACACAGCATGATCGATCCTCGCCAAGTTCAATACAGAATCATTTCATAACTGTCCAATTCAACTCTGAGGTGCACCCTGTTCTACTTGGCTTTCTGCTGTTCTGATAAACACTATGACTGGAAGCTACTTAGGGGGAAAAAAGGGTTTGTTTCACCTTACAGGTTTCAGTTCATCATAGAGGAAGGTCAAGGCAGGAGCTTGAAGCAGAAACCGATAGGGAAATGCTGCTTTCAAAATGCAGGAGCCTTTGGCTTGCTCAGCTACTTTTCTTACATAGCATAGGCCCACCGCCTAGGGATGGCACTGTCCACAGTGGGCTGGGTGCTCCCACGTCAGTTAGCAATTAAGAAAATACCTCAGCCAGGCAGAGGTAGCTCATGCCTTTAATCCCAATACTCGGAAGGCAGGGGCAGGCAAATCTCTGAGATCGAAGCCATCTTTGTCTACAGAGCAAGTTCCAAGACAGCTGGGGCTAGACAGAGAAATCCTGTCTCAAAACAAAACAAAAACATAAACAACACAAACAAACACTCTTCAAAAAACATGACCACAGGCTAATCTGACCTAGGTAATTCCTCAGTGGAGGGTCCCTCTTTCCAGGGGACACTGGGCTGTGTCAAGTTGACAGCTGAAGCTAACAGTGACAATACCAAAAGGAACTGAATGAAAATAATAGTCAAATAGATACTGGTACAAGTGCACAGTGGCACACTTCACAATAGCCAAAGGGTAGGCGCCACTCAGAGATGGCACTGAAACCAATGAATAGGCTAGTGAAGTGAGACGGAACATATAATGGACCACTGTTTGGTCACCACAAGAAGTGACATTCTGATAATGCCAGAACATAGACGAATCTAAAAACCAGTTTTCTAAGTAGAGGCTACACGCTGAATGGTTCCACTCAGTGCGGTTTCCAGAGTGCTGGATCTACAGAGGCAGAGGCGACAGATTATCGGTTGCCAGGGGCTGGGGGAATGCAGGAATGGGAAATGGGGATCCCCGAGGGTTATGAAGACAATCTGGGATGGGAGGAGGTAAAGCTGTGCAGCATGAACACGGAAGGGCAGAACCCACCCATCTGAGTAGCCCACCAGAGGATGTCTTCACCTTCTCACTGCCTCACGACCAGCAGAGAAGAATCCCCTGACAGAGCACCTCTTTCTTGTACTGAGAGAGGAACAGCACAGTGACTCAGTGCCTGTCATCAGCAGGTGGAAACTCCAGGTCCCCAGCTTGGAGCAGGCCTGGCTGCAAAGACAGCTTCTCTCTCCAAATGGTGCAGAGCTCGCTCCACCATTATTGCATCTGGAGCTGAAGCCCCGTGGCATGGTACCCTTACCCTACTTGCCTGGCTGAGAAAGGCTGGTCCACTCTACAACTGCTTGACTTGGGATGGGTGCCCATGATTAGGCTGTGCATACTCTAATGCAAGATCTGGCAAGGCGGATGCTAGACAGTGGGAAGTCCATGATATACATGGTCCTACTTTGAGAGCTTAGTAGCCAGGGCTGCAGCTATACTGGAGTTTAAGACACACCGATGAATGTTCTGGCTAAGGTGGGGCTGGCAGAGTGACTGCTGAGTCTCTGGGGCCAGTTTTTCCTGTTTCTGTCTTGGCTTCAGTGAGATCTCCCCACAGTTCATGAAGAGCTGGGCACGCTATCTATGTAGCTTTAATAGTGCCACAGACCTGTCTCTCTACCCTGCTTCAACAACACAAACTGAAACTGGATTAGGTACACTGCCAAATTACAGAGGCTGCTGGCTCAGGACTTCCCCAGCCTTGGCTCCTATTGCCCTCTGGGGTTTTTCTCTTCCTCCTGGGCCTGAGTTCAGTGTCCTTGCATTAACCTGGCTATGTGACACTTGCCCTCCCCACTGCATGACAGCCCAGCATTCTGAAAGATGGCAGGTCAATGGCAGACACTATCGGCTAGCCTAAGTCATGCTTTAGCAAGAGACGGGAAAGCAGTAGCTCTATGAATTGCTATTTTCTTTCTTCAGCAACATATGTACATGGGTCACAGAAATAGCCACCGCTCGTGAGGAGTTCATGCTTCTGTGCTTGTGTTCCCAAGTAGACCCATGACCTTCTACCACCTCGGGGCACGAAGCCCAAGGCACCCACCGTGGGCTGGCATGTCTAGTTAGAAAGACAACAGCAAGGTTATTCTGAAGAGGAGGGGGAAGAGGAGGAGAAGTAAGAGGAAGAGGAGAAAAAATAAACAGGTCTTTTGGTCTCCTGGGTTTCTCGTTAGGCGAAGTGTTTACACACAGGTGGGACCATGCAGGATGCTGTCCTTGAGGGCAGGGTCTGGCTTCCACTGTATCAGAGCTCAATGAGTGAGTGTGCAGGTTGAAGGTGGGGGGAAGTTCGTCAGGACAAGTGACTCACCAATGACTCAGCAGAAATGCCCCGACCTGGAGAGACTCTGATTCTATCAACTCTTTTGGGTTAGCAAACACTGATTTACTTTACTTTTTAAAACTAAGTCCCAGAGGATAAGGGGGTAAATCTAGACCAAGGTGGAGAGGAAAACCCACGGCCAGCTAAAATCCTCCAGATTCAAAGAGGCAGTTAGGCAGAATAACTGAGAGAGAGCAGAAGGGAAGTCTACTCCATCGCCAGGACCTGAAGTCGGGGGCTGTTCCTGCTCCGATGCACCCTAGGCCTCTCTTCCCAGGGGGAAACGTATGGGGCCCATAGAAATGTTAGCTCCAGCTTCGGATGGGTCATCGTACTGATCCAAGCACTTCCAAGCAGGCAAGGGGGTAATATGGAAGCCTAAGGGCCCTTTCTCCAGGAGGTAGGGGGTTAGATGTCAGATACTCAATAGGCCACCCAAAGGGCATGTGTATACGTGGAGCTCGAGGTAGAAAGATTCCCATAGCAATGGCTCTAGCCACATGAGGAGACAGCGTATGCCCACGGTGGCTTTGTAAGCCCTTCATTGCTTCTACAGGGGGATTACTGGGTACAGACTACACATAGATGAGCGAACACGCTCCTATTTCATGCCGCACCCATCCATCTCAAGGCCACGAAAGGCTACCTGCCTCTTGTCACCGTGCCTCCCACAGCCATCGGGCTTGCTCTGCACCTAAGGACACTCTCTGGTGCTGGCAGAGACTCTTATCTCCCCTACACCTTGGTTTCTGGCCCGGTTAGGACTCCTTCGTGGCTGCAGCCATAACTATATCCTCCCTTCAGCCCTGGCCCTCCTGAGAACAAAGGCCTTTTGTCCACGTAAATGCCCACTGTTCCCCTTCCTTCACGTAGAGGCACAGGCTCTTGGCTGAGGCTCTGGAGTTGCTCTTTCACTTCAGAGTCAAACACTAGGGACCTGGACGCTCTCTGGTCCATGGGGGCCAATGCTCACAGAACCTCTCTATTCCCTTCTCCCTGCCACTCCTTCTGAACACAGAAGCAGCCATGATTAGAAAAGCACCCTTTGCATTTAATTTCATGCCAGCTTGCCTGGATCCAGAGTTCTCTAGAACTGGGCAGGAGAGAGGTTGGTTCTGAGAAGCCCACAGAGGGAGCCTTCCACTCGACAACCTGGAGAAATGGCTCTCCTTCGTTCGATAGCCCTACTCTGTCTCCCACGTGAAGGTCTTTCCTCCCCCCACCAAGAGCCTCACCTGTGTGGATACTGTTTCCCAAAGCCGTGCTGGCGATGAGGTGCCAGGAGCTTTAAGGCCCCAGCTGTCTGAGGGCAGTGCCAGGCTCCCAGATTCACAGTCCCTGGGCAGCACTGTTGGGAGCCGGGGTCTTCGAATAGGTGTGCCAAAACTCCCAGCCTCTGAAGCCGCCATCTCCAGTCTGAGTGAGGCCCAGCCAGGGATTAGGGGCGGATTGCTCTAGATTTTCTCCTCCCCCAGGGCACATGGCTGTTCTTTCCCATCTGGCAGGATATATGGAGGTCTATCCAGCCAGAGGATGGAGTGGTGATTAGGGACCTCTCCCCAGCCCAGGATGTAGGAGGATGTCGTAGTGTGGCTGGCTGGGCTGTATGCAGGGGTGGGAAGCCACATGGGAATACAGGACAAGTAACAGTTCACCTACCAGACAGGCACTGACCAGTTCCTTTCGTGGCCAAAAATGTACCCAGTGATCAGAAAGCCTCTCACAACGGCTCAACTGCACCAACTCCTCACTGTAGCTCATTATGGAAGTGAGTCTCCTCCCGAATGGAAGGGGCCCCACCCAGAGTCCTCCTCTTTCCATGCTCAGTGGCTTAGGGCATGGTCACTCCCACCCCAGATTCCCCAATAACGGCCTGGAGGAGTCAGCCAGCCTCAGTAAGGGAATGCCTCTGTCCTGAGACTTCGTCCCAGGAACTGCTCTAGACACCATTGTGGCTACCTCCTGGCTTCTGCTTCTTACCCTCTGCTTTCTATCCCTCAGCACTGCCCAGCAGACACCACCCAAGGCACAACAAAGATGGCCAACTCACAGTCTCTTTCTCTCTGGACTTCATCTGTACAGCCCCAGTAGGAAGTCCTATTGGTCAGCAGAGGGGGCCAGAGGGCCACAGTCGAGTGGTGAGGAAGGCGATTCTTAGCTTGCAGAGTCCTAGGTCCACCTGTCTTTAGGAGCAGCTTCCCCGGGGCAGAGACTCTGCGGGAAGTCGGGCCTCAGGAAGCACACAGGGCTTAAATACTGAGGGCCAATGTGGATCATACTGATGCAGCAGTCCCAAGTTCAAGAAGGTTCCAAGAGATAAGAAGGGCCCAGTGCTATCTCTAGGAGCCAGTGCCAAGGTTTGCAGCCAAAATCACCGAGACCAGGAATCCCCCACCCAGGGTCTTGGAAACTATACAAACATGTGTCAGCTGATGACTTAGGTTCTGTGAGGGGGGCTGGCAAGGCACATCACACAGGTCTCCACGTCTGGAGCCATCTCTGACCTATAGGGCCTGGGAAAACGCTAAGCAGTTCCTATTTTCATAAATAACCTCCTTTATGTTTTGACAAGTACTGTTTCTTTTGTATAACAGTTATTAACTATAAAGTCTTGCTGTTCCTATGAGACTAAAGGAAGGAAAGGAGTAGACCTTCTGTTTATCTGGGCCCCTTCCTGTGGCCATCATGAGGCAGATCTCCCTTGACAGTGACAGCATAGGATGACGGCTGACTATCTCAGTGAGCTGGAATGGAAGTTCTCTGCAGCAGACCCATCCTAGGTGGAAACAAGCATGGCTTGAAATTCTTAACCCCAAGACAGCCCTTCCCTGGTCCCTCCTTTTGAGCCTCGCCAAGTTAAGATTTTTAAGTTAAAAAAAAAATCTAAATTATGCGTGTGTGTGTGTGTGTGTGTATGTGTGTGTGTGTGAGTGTGTGTATGTGTGTGTGAGTGTGTGTATGTGTGTGTGAGTGTGTGTATGTGTGTGTGAGTGTGTGTATGTGTGTGTGAGTGTGTGTATATGTGTGTGTATGTGTGTGAGTGTGTGTATATGTGTGTGTATATGTGTGTGTGAGTGTGTGTGTATATGTGTGTATATGTGTGTGAGAGTGTGTGTGTGAGTGTGTGTATGTGTGTGTGAGTGTGCGTGTGTGTGTGTATGTGTGTGTGAGTGTGCGTGTGTGTGTATGTGTGTGTGAGAGTGTGTGTGTGCGTGTGTGTGTATGTGTGTGTGTATGTGTGTGTGAGAGTGTGTGAGTGTGTGTGTGCGTGTGTGTATGTGTGTGTGAGAGTGTGTGTGTGTGTGCGTGTGTGTGTGTGAGAGAGTGTGTGTGAGTGTGTGTGCGTGTGTGTGTATGTGTGTGTGTGAGTGTGTGTGTGAGTGTGTGTGAGTGTGTGTGTGTGAGTGTGTGAGTGTGAGTGTGTGTGCGTGTGTGTGTGTGAGTGTGTGTGAGAGTGTGTGTGAGTGTGTATATGTGTGTGAGTGTGCGTGTGTGTATGTGTGTGTGCGTGTGTGTGTGAGAGTGTGTGTGTGAGTGTGTGTGCGTGTGTGTGTGTGAGTGTGTGTGAGAGTGTGTGTGAGTGTGTGTGTGAGTGTGTGTGTGAGTGTGTGAGTGTGAGTGTGTGTGCGTGTGTGTGAGTGTGTGTGAGAGTGTGTGTGAGTGTGTGTGAGTGTGTGTGTGAGTGTGAGTGTGTGTGTGTGTGTGTGTGTGTGTGTGCAGGTGCCTGTGGAAGCCAGAGGCATTGTGGTCCCTGAAGATGGAGTTACACGTGGTTATGAGCCACCCGATGTGGGTGCTGGGAACCAAATTCAGGTCCTTTGGGCGAGCAAAATACTCTTAACCTCTGAACTACCTCTTCAGCCCCAGGGCTAGGATTTTTTTTTTTAAGTTATTTCTTTTATTTTTTTGAGATTGTAATATAATTATACAATTTTCCCCCTTCCTTTCCTCTCTTCAAACCTTCCCATATAACATTCCTTGCAAATTTCATTGTTGCATACAAATAGGCATATATTTATTGGCCAGATGACTTTAGATTCACAACTTTAATATACGATATAAAGTCTGCAAATGCCTGGTATTTCTTACTGTGCTCCTCCTTGTAAAGAGACGGTTTACACTTTCAGGCTTCGCCGTCAGGAGGAACACCTCGCCTGTTTCCGGGGAAGAATAAGAGTAGGAAAACTGACCAGGACAGTAAGACTATACAAAAATACCAAAGCATCTAGACCCACAGGACAGCTTACCTACAGGCATAAGAGCTTATCCTGGACCACCCGGGATCTGGTGAGCCGGGGTCTGCGGGTTGTACCAGGCTCAGAGTACACACCAGCACTGTATACCTTCTTGCCTTAAGGTCATGGGTTTCCTGACATTGCCTGGGAGAATCCCATGTCTTCCAAGGCACTCCCTCGCCTGTGTCTTGCTAAACGTCCCTTTCCTTTTCCTTTTTTTAAAAGTACATTTATTTCATCATCATCTTCTTTCTATCTGTCTGTCTGTCTATCTATCTATCTATCTATGTGTGCAGTGCATGTATGCGGGTAGGTACTCATGCCACATAAGGAGGACAGAGGATATCTTGCTGGCGTAGGCATACTCCTTCCATAACTCAACAAGCTTGGCAGTGGGTACCTTTCTTTACTTTACCCACTGAACCATCTCACTGGCCCATAACCTGAGGAAGAGGAGGCAGTCGCAGTGACCACAGGAGACCAGAAATCAGGGAAGCCTAAGACCTGGGGTTCTCTCCTACCACCCCAACTTCTTTCTTACTGTGGAGCTGTCTCTGACTAGCAGGGCTTTTCCCACACTTCCTGATCCAGAAAGCTCAGAAGAGCAGAAAAAGGGTTTTGTTAGGCTGCACGGCATTAGGATGGGGAAGACTCTGAAAGGACATTTCAGCTGACTCCTAGAGCAGCTCATCACAAAGGCAAACAGGAAGAGGGAGGGAAGTGCTCAGGGGTGAACCAGTAGTCTCTAAGAGAAAAGGAACAGTGATTAGGGCAGTGTCTGCATAGCAAGCTGACGGGCAGAGGCCCCTTTCTCTATGGCACTGTCCTTGTCTTTGTCCATGAGCAGAGACCCTCAATCTGCCACAGCGAGCTGCAGGACCTTGTGTTTCAAGCTTGGTCCCACAGTTGTTCCAGATCGTAGGCTGAAAGCATCCTCAGGAGCAACGGGGGTGGGGGTTGGGGGGTTGCGGGGTTGCGGGGTGGGGGAAATATAAAAGGGCACAAGTTAAAGAATATGTCTGTCAGGAAGACGTGCAGAATGGGCTCCGTGGATGCTGAATTAACTTTCCAGGAGCCTAGCAGGCTGCTTGGGAGTCAGAATGGCTGATAGAGATCTTTACCATGCTACCCACAAGCTATGCAAGCTATGCAGCCTGCAGGATGAGGCCAATGAATGGGAATGGGCACCAGCACGGGCATGGGCATGGAGAGAGTGTGTAAACTGAGTCTTAAAGGCTCTACAGCTGTGTCTCAGCCTTGCTGGCTGCCAGTGGTACATGGAGCCTGACACACTGTAGGCCTTATTAAATAGGTTATTAAAACCGAGGCCCCTTCACCGCATGTGAGTGTGTACACTCATGGACACATCACAGTTTCCCAGACAGTATGTTGATGACTTAGCCTGGGACAGAAAAGTAGCTGTCATCTGAAGTGGAGCTGAGAGAGTGGCAGGAAGGCATGGGGAGAGCTGCCACGAGTATTCAAGTGATGGCTCTGAAAGGACATGAGCCACCAAGCGGCTTTCTTTGCAAAGAAAATGTGCTGCTGGGTAAATGGCAGGCATACTTCCTAGTAAGTGCTGGCCATCCGTCTTGGCTACTTCCTCCATGGTCAGGCTGAGGAAGAGGCAGCAGCATGGCAGAAGCAGCCGGTCACCTCCAGTCTAGAGGCCGAGGCCCATGAGCTGCAGCTGGAGGTGTCTGGCCTCGCCTCAGCCACACAGAGCTAGGTCTGGGGGCAACCGATGGGCTCACATTGTCCTGGAGCGGGAAGCTGAGGGAGCCCAGGTCCTGGGCCCACCACGCTCCTCTGCACACTTGGCAGGGCTCAACTCCCTCTCACTCTGGCTTCTTCCTCTTTTAGCTTTTCCTCACATAAACTCCCTCTTCAGTTAATTTTGATATCAGGCCCTTATTTCTTTAATCTTTTTGTTCTCCTCTGCCTTATTTTATTATTCTCTCCCTCCTTTTAAAAAAAAACAACTATTTCCTTTATAAATGCTATTTACTTTTTTTTCCTTTCCTTTTCTTTTTTTCGGAGCTGGGGACTGAACCCAGGGCCTTGCGTTTGCTAGGCAAGTGCTCTACCACTGAGCTAAATCCCCAACCCCTATTTACTTTTTTTCTCTCTTAAAAATATAAATAGGGTTGGTTGGGCATAGCTCAGTGGAAGAGTACTCACTTAGCATGCATGAAGCCCAGGGTTCCTAGTTCCATGGAGCACAAATAAAATTAAAAGCTCAATCAGCAGCATCCACACCTTCTACAGAGTGAGAGGCCGAAGGACATGCTGGGAAGTAGCTAAATTCAGTTCCTTAGAAGACAAGGTAAGGCCTTAGACAACAAATCCTGGGCTGCACACGTTGTGTGGCAAGCAAAGCCCAGCAAGGCTTCTTGGGCGGCTGGCAGCTTCCCTGATGCTCACCATGCCTCCCCTGGGAATGGGGGCCAAGGAGGTCATGACCCCACACTTACTGTCAGACCTAACCAGGTCACCACTGGGTACCGCTTTCCCCTGGGAAGACAAGAGAATGGTTTCTATTGTCCACTGTGAACTGCAGCTCTCAAGGCAGTCGTGCACCCTAGAGTACGAGGAGAGACGCAGCCCCAGGAGCTGGAGCAGCAAACAGAAGGCCTATCGAGGGGATGCCACAGCACGGCACTGGCATGCATCCACCACGAGACCTTTCAGCTGCTTTCAGGAAGGGAGGAGGTATCTTCTCTACCCGCCTGGCCTTTGTTGACATAATGTCGAGATACTCTGGGGTGTCGGGGCAGGGCTGTCATTCCTGAGCATGGGAACCTGGTCATTGGAAACAATCATATAATCATGCTTGGTAAAACAAATCTACTTCTTTACGGTATTCTGCTCCCCAGAGGAGGACTTACTGGGAACAGGCCCTGAAGAAAGTGACCCAGAGGAAATGCTATCTCCTTTCTGAACAAGTTTTAGGACACGGAGTACCCTCTACCCGACCCCATTTGCCACAAATAATTGAGAACATTTTTTTCCCTAAAGCAGGGGACTGAAACACAATTCCTGTAGGCTCCCGCTGACTCAAGGGCTCTGAGCTTACCAAAAGCTGATATGATTAAACAAGAAATATGCACAAAAGCACGCTGCAAATTGCAGCATGCTGTTTGACTGACTGTTGGAGCCAGCACATCCCAGAGGCATGCCTACCAGTCCCCCAGAGGGTGAGAAGATAGGAACAGGGCCCAGGTAACATTTGAAGTTGCTTCTCAGGAGGTGAAGAAACCTTATAATGAAGTTAATATTACAGGGCACTTGTCTATCCAGGGCAAGGTTCGCCTTTCCAGCTGCCCTCGAGGGGGCCTCTTGATCACAGTATCACTATGGATCTGATTTAGCTTTTGCTGAACACGCTGAATTATTCACTAGCTATGGATAGCAAGTCAGCTCTGGGGCAGGGATAGGGGTATCAAGAGAGCTGTGAGGAAGAGAAAGGAATACACTGGAAACTAGAATGGCAGCAGGGGTCGGGGGCGAGGGGGCAGAGAGGACCTCTACAATATTTGAGGAACAAGAGCCACTAAGATATGCCTGATGATCTGTTTGTGACATCCTGGCATCTGTCCCGGAGGAAAAGAGGAGGTGAGAGAAGGCCTTACCCTAACCTCTCCACTGTAGCTCAGGAGAGCCCCCCCAATTCTCTGAGAATCCTCCAAGGGCTGCGGTGGTGTATGTTCTGCACCTCTGTTTTTTGTTCCAGAGTCCTCTGCCCTGCACGGATAAAGCCAGAAAGTGCAAACTGCATCGAGAACACGACACAGAGGCAGGGATCAGGTTAATGGTGCTGTGTTTCCATTGCCTCACCTGGCACGGAGGGACCAGGGTCACGTTTCTCATCTCAGGGATGTGGCAGATGCCGGGAAGAGCATTCTCGGTAGCTGGGAGATGTGTGCCAATTCCCATGACCCGTGCCCACGTCCCAGGGTTGGCTCCACACAGTCTGGAGCCCAGTGACAGAGCTCTGCTTACTGCTGACTGCTACTAGCCTCGGCCGGGAGCTCACACCCAAACCCAGAACACACCTTCTTGGGCACAGCATGGCTGAAGGAGCCAAGGCTGAGAGAGAGGCAGAGATGGAGCCTTGGCTATAGTGTCCTGCCAGTCTAGACTGGCATCATCTCAGCCCCATGGGCCATAGACAAAGAGCTCATCTCCCACAGGCCCTGGCCTGAGCTTAGCAACAGGGGTTAGGTAACAGTGGAGTTGTCCAACTCGTACACAGTGTCTCAGGCAATTGTACACTCCAGAATCCAGAGCTAATGAGGAGGGCAGAGTAGTTCCACCCAGAGAGACAATCAGTGGGGTAGGGAAAAGGCAAAAGAAAGCTGCCTTACAGGCCGTGAGTGTACTGGGGCGAGCAGTCCCAGCGTTAGTTCTGAAAGAAATGGAGCACTGTTGCTTATGATGTCTGGCAATATTTATTCTTTGGCCCCTTCCACATCTGAACAGATTCCCCCAACAAGGTGAAGGGCTTCGCCCAAACATGAGGGATAAAGTCACACTAAAGTAGATCTTGGCTCTCCAGGCACAACGGGATACACAGGGTGGCAGGGGCCTCAAGGTTTACTGAGCTGGGGAGTGCACTGGTTTAAGGCAAATCAAAGCCACCCAACCTTGGCTTGGTGGATGCCTGGAAGCACTTCATAGTCTTGGAAGGTCCTCCAAGGATAAATTGCTTCTGTGCAAGGGAACCTTCCATACAGAGAATAAGAATGGAGGTAAAGAGAAGGGATGGGCGAGAGGAGCAGAAAGAGATGGTAACTGTCCTCCTCAGAGACCTGGGTAACCACATGAGAGGCCACACCACTTAGAAGGTGGCAGTGCTATAAGGGAAGGTGCTGTATTTGTGTGAATTAGCTGAATAACTGGTCTGATCCTGAAACAAAGTTACTATAGTCCCTGTACAGCCATACCTAGGTTGGCAGGGGCCTCCAGTGCCTGCCTAGGAGACATGTTTGGAAACCTCGCTCAGCAATCAGCCCTGCCCACCACTGAGCCAGCAGACTGCTAGACGTAAATAAACCAGGGGCCCCTGGGCATCTGCCAAAAATTCAGTCTTCTTGGCAAGAGGTGGGGCAGAGGGTGGGCCCTTTCCCTCACCATCCTGAAAGTAAACAGGGAACTTATTTACATGGGGTAGGGAAATTTTGTTGATGGATAAATCCTTGGGAAGTACACAGGATGTCCTCTATCTGCCCTGGGCTGGGAGATGCACTGCACCTCATTGCTTCTGCCTCCACCGTCTGTCACTAGAGATAACACCAGCGAACTGTCCGTGTAGGACGACCTTGCCCCTCACCACCTCACCCCTGTGGGACTAGGGAGACCCTACTCCTTCACCCTACCTTACCCCTGGGGCAGCAGGGTAGAGTTCACTGGCTGCAGGATTCTCTCCAAGCTGTACAGACCCTGCCCTGCATGGCTCCTCAACCACAGAAGACAGGAGGGAAGGCAGGACCAAGCCAGGGCCAGAAGCTAGCCACATAGCTGGCTCCCGTGTCCTTGGCTCTCCTCTCGCCAGCCTCCAGCATGATATACCTTGCACTGGTCCAGGATGGGCAGACCTGGGTAGGGCGTGTGAGGAAAGGAGAGGTTCTGGGGATGCCCAACCACACACCAAGAGAGGAAACAAAGACAACAGAAGCCTCTGACCGCACATTCTCCAGGAGCTTCTTTAGAAAAGAGAAAAAGGAAATGAAAGGAAGGGAGTGTACGGGATATGTTTCCTTTACTTTCAGAGAAGTCAAATGGCCTAACCCAGCTAGTGCCTCCTTCTCCCTGCCCCAGGGCTGGTTCCCCGAACTTAGGGCCACACACAACGTTACCCTCTTTGTCTGCTCATCTGTGGGGACCCAGTCCACTGACAAACGATTTTCCCCAGCTTGACATATGCAAGACTGAGTGTGCCGACCTTTCTCAGTGTCACATACATAATGGAAAGCAGAAGGGTGGGGTCAAGGGTGGGGTTAAGGGTGGGGTTAAGGGTGGGGTCAAGGGAGGATGCTGTTGTTTATAATAGGGAAATAACTAAAGGCGGAGCTTAGCTGGATCTAGAGGAACAAATCATAGCCCGGCTCCCACCATCCGGACTAATTGCTGATCTGTGAGGTCCCATTTGTCTCTGTCACAACCCTGCCCCTTCAAGTAAGGGCTCCAGACCCCTGACTTTTTCTGAGTGGGCTCTGTGTGAGCCCTTGCAGGGCCAGTCAGGAACCCTAGATGCCTTCGGGGTGGGGTGTTTTGGTAACTCAAGCTCTACCAGGGCGCTCTGGTCTAACAATGGTGAGGGGTGTGGAGGCTGGGGGAGGCTTATGAATTAAAAATGGATGCTAGTAATCACCAGGGAGCCTGCAAGAGAGCATGTGGGTTGTGTTTACTAGAGAGAAGAATACTTCCTATTCATACTCAGGCCACACGCTTCTCATGCCA
This sequence comes from Rattus norvegicus, assembly GCF_021556685.1. Classification (NCBI taxonomy): domain Eukaryota; kingdom Metazoa; phylum Chordata; class Mammalia; order Rodentia; family Muridae; genus Rattus; species Rattus norvegicus. Next base: position 46,388,147 of record NC_141546.1, read on the forward strand.
GCTAATGGCCTCTGGGTCTGCAGAATCAGATGATGGCGCTTAAAGCTTTAAGGCAGCTAGAAGAGCCTTCTTCCAAGGCTAGGAAGGCAATTCTCTCTCCTCAAGACCCCCAGGGCCACACCCATCTCTGGAGGGTCGGCCCCCAGGTCCATCGAGTCTTTGCCTTAGGAAGAAACAGTGGCTCTTGGTCAGGACCTATAGGGCTGGATGCTCCGAATAAGCAGCCCCTCCCTTGCTGAAGGATCAGTCTTCACTTATGAAGTGGAAGTGATGACATACTCTTTGCCTACCTCGTGGCTTGTTGTGGAGGTGGACCAAGTAAACAGCAGCAGAGCTCATGGTTCCAAAGCAGAACGAGATAGGAAGCCAGGCTTGGCCGCACACACCTTTAACTCCAGGACTTGGGAGGCAGAGGCAGGTGGGTCTGTAAAAGCTAACCTGATTTACATAGCAAGTTCCAGCCAAGGCTACACAGTGAGACCCTGCCTGTAAACAGACAGACGGACAGACAGACAGACAGCAAGAGGTAAATCTTAAAGGAAAAAAAGGGAAGAGTGGACTGGAGAGATGGCACAGCAGTTAAGAGCACTGGGCTGCCCTTCCAGAGGACCCAGGTTCAATTCTCAGCTCCTACATGGAAATTAATAACAAGGAACCATTTCCCCAACCATCTACCAGTGAGGTTACCCAAGGCTTTGGGTCTGACCTTCCGTACACAGCGAAAAGTAATTCTTTTCCCATGCATCAGCCAGACGCACTGTCAAGATAAACAGTAGGGGTGGAAAAGACCCCAGAATGCTGTCCAGCTGGCAACCTGCCCAAAGTATCCCCAGCTCCTGCCTTCCAAAGCCACAGTCATCACCGGTTTCTGAAGGTGCCTACTGTCCACCTACTCCCTGTCTTCCAGGCAGCTACAGAACTCTAGGGGAACCCTAATTAACTGGAGGTTCCAAGGATCACCTCCCCCGCCCTGTAAATTCAAGCCCCTCATGTGACAGGATTTTTCTAAATAAAATTTTGAAACACACTCAGTGACTCACCCATGAGAGGTGGGCCCGGCTGCTGCTGTACAGACAGAGTTTTCTCATTAAGGGCTGAACAACCTGCTTCCAGCTGGTGGGTCCCACCCGCTCTTGGGTTCAAGAGGCCACAGACTTGCAATCAAGTGCATCCAGACCTCCCCCTGGCTGCACACTTCTCCCAACAGAAGCCGAGCTTGCGAACGCAGTCCCGTCGTTTTAAATGCTATCTATATGCTGACAACTCCCAAATTTATGCCTCTAGGTTGGATCTCTCCCCGGGACTCCAGACTTGTTCATCCTGCTGCTTATTTGGCATTTCGACAGGGGTGTTTAATAGCTGCCTCAAACTTAGCACAGCCAAAACCTAGCTCCCTGCATCCCACCAGAGGAATTGTTGTTCAATTTGCCACCTGTCTTGCTGTTCAGCTTACAGAACTGCAGCCAGGTCCCAAACCATGAGCCATCTACAACTTCTCCCGTTGCCACGACCCACACCCAATCCATCGGGTACCCCTGGCCCTGACATCCGAAGCAAATCGAGAGTTCAGCCAACATCCTTTCTACAACCGCTCCACTCCAAACACCAGCCCCTCTGGGATACATACCAGCTTCCCAGCAGCCCCCTGGCCCAACCCTGTCACAGTGTCAGGGTCCGTCCTCACAGGCCAGCACCAATGACCTTGTACCAAATTTTCCAGCGCTTCCTCCATCACTTGAGGGGGGGGGGAAATAATCACAAGTCCTTTTCCTGGCATATTGGTCATTTGTGGTGCTCCCTGCCCCACCCCCACCCCCAGCCCAGCCTGTCCCTGGTTTGATGCTGTGCTCTCTCTGCTTTGCTGACTCCACTCTATATCCGCACATTGTCAGAGAGGCTTTTCTGACCAACCCGTCTAAATAGTACGCCCACCCACATTCTCTACCTTCATGCTCTGCTTCTGCTTTGCTTCCCGGCACTCTTTACTACCAAATACATCCAGTAGTCACCAGTGGTTATCTCCTCCCACCAGGAGGAGTCAGGGACTTTTGCTTTCATTCACTGAAATTTCCTTAATGGCTAGAATGCTACCTGGCGCTTAGAAGATGCTCGATAAATATCATCAAATAAAGGGGAGTGCAGGGAGGTGCAAGTGAAAGAGCTCACGAAGGGAGGGGGCATCTGCTGACTTATGGCTGCTACTGGCTGAGGCTCTGCTAGAGACGGGTGGCCCAGGACCATCCGTGGGAAGTCCTTCATCTTGAAGAAACGTAGACTCGGTGTTACATGCAGAACACATGAAATGACTCAACAGCTAATGGTCACAAACAGTTGTAAAGTCATTCCGGGTGTGATAATTCTGCCAAAGCAAACCTCGGGTCTGACTGGGCCCCTCCACTGATTACCAGTGCCAGCCACGGAGGCAGGGCAGCCTGGCATGGTGGAAAGAGGACCGGACTTGGGATTAGGACCCCAGGTTTATACAACTGTGCCACAGGTTCTGAGCTCTGTGGTTTTAACGAGGCATACCCCCTCTTTGGAGACATATATATATATATGTATATATATATATATATATATATATATATATATATATATATACCAAAATTTGAGCTCTCAGAATATGGCTCATCTGGTTTAAGAGACTATTTTAATGAATCCACAAAAAGAATTGTCTGTATTGGGGGGGCTGGAGAGATGGCTCAGTGGTTAAGAGCACTGACTGCTCTTCCAGAGGTCCTGAATTCAAATCCCAGCAACCACATGGTGGCTCACAACCATCTGTAATAAAGTCTTAAAAAAAATTAAAAAAAAAAAGAATTGTCTGTATTGGAAGAGCATCAAGCCAAACCTGAGCCACTGTCCACCCGGGGAAGGAATGGCTGAGTGCACCAACCCTCGAACAATTTTAAGAGTCGCAATGCACAAGGAGTCACAGTCGATGTTAAAAAGCTCTGGATTTTGTATGGGAAGTTGAGTCTGTGCTGGTGACCACCTATAGTAGAAACAACACTACAGCCGAGTGTCCTTGGAACCATGTTGCTAGAGAACTTACTAACCTGTCACTCCTAAGCAGTCGCCCAGCATTTCTCCTCCTCTCCTCTTTCCTCTGGGTCCATCCTCCATTGGTAGGTAGCTGCCCATCAGCAGGCTCTCCCTGCAGCTCCTCTTCCCAGAGCAGCCCTGTTGCCCGTAGCTTCTGTGCTCAAGAGGTAGGACCATCCACTTCTCCCAGTTCTCACGGGCAGACCGGACCTCAGCTTTGAGCTCCCTGCTGTAGGAAGTTCCTCCCTCTGCCCTTCACACATCAGGCTGCCTTTACCGCTCTCTGACCTCTGCCGTCATTCACCAAGCAAAGTCAGGTTCATAGCTTCCCCTCTAACAAGCAGACCACCTAACCTCTGAGCTCCTGATATATCAAATTAAATCTCTTCCCATTCCTTCCTTGTCTGGGCCATATCTCCCATTTCCCAAGATATCAAATCCTTTATGCTTCTTCTAAGGATCAAATCTAGGGCCTGGTGCATGCTAACATACTCTATCAGTGAACTATATCCCCAATCCTTGTTTTATTGAGTCTCACTATGTAATTCGGGTTGGTCTTGAACTCATGATCCTCCTGCCTCCGCCTCACTGGTGCTGGGATTATAGGTGTGTACATTCACACCCAACCAAGTTTCCAGTTCCTAAACGCCACGGGCCTCTGCCTCCAGCTCCTCTTTATGCTCTCAGTGCATTTGCTCTTTAACTCCGGAACATCCCCCATCTCCTCTTCTCCACATCAGCTTCCTTTACCTCCTTCGCAAGCCAAGATTTTGTGCTAGCTCTGCCATCTTTGCAGTTCTCCCATCAATCCTTCAGCTCCTTCTGTCCTTCTGCTGATGGAGTCCATGAGAGGGAAAATGAATTACAGCCCTGGAGCCTTGGAGGGGCTTGGAGGGGTTTGGGAGCAAACCTACAGAGAGAGGCAGGCGGCTGTGGCACAAGGAAGGAGGGAAGGACAGGAGAAACTGATGTGGCACAAGTAGAAGGTCAGAATGGCTGCCATTCCCTTCTGCATCCTCGGGATCTGGCCTTAGCCTTCTCTTCACTTGAAATGTCCCCTTGAGGATCCACGTCACCCACATCAGAGACTTCAAGCCCAATGCTGCTCTTACCTGCCAGCCTACCCCCAGACCCACTGCCAGTACCTGCAACAGGACGGCCCCTCTCCCAGACCCCACTTCCTCTCCCCTTCACTTCCTTTGCTTTCCTTAGCCTCTTTCTCCACTAACTCTGACTCCCAGGATGTTGTGAATGTCTCCCCCGTCCACTCTCACAGCTGCAGTTGCTATAATAACTTCAAAGATGGTTCCCTTGGTTCCCCCCAGGCCCCCTTCCTAATCTACTGCCTGATGTCCAGTCACTCTCTGTGCCCTCTTCCCTGCCTAACAGCTTCCCATTAGCGTCATTTGACTCCCAGACTGGACATGGCATGACCCTCTGTGCTCTGACCTCTGCATCCCCAAGTCTCTACCAACAAGAAACACATGCCACCAGCTCAACTCCCTTGCTTTGCTGCATGCCAACCTTCCCTGCCGCCTTCGAGATTTAGTTCAATAGCATCTTCCAGAAAGACTCTGGCCAATTCCTCTCTACCCTCACTGCCTCTGTGTTTCCAAGCTCTGAGGCATTCATTAAAGCCTTTCCTCTCATCCACCAGCCACATTGGTTTGTTCGCTCTTGTGACATCCAATAAACACTCACTTAATATTTGCTGCACAAATAAACAAGCGAGTTGGATACATTTGTGGATTCCTCCCCTCCTTTTTCAGTTGGTAATCATCACCGTAAAGATACTGTGCCAGGTTCTAGCCCAGGAAGTGACCTATGCCAGCTCTTTGCTCTCATTGCCCAATTTTCAATTGGCAATACAGAAGAGCAAAGAGATACAGTGGCTAGTTGATGTTGCTAGTCAGAAGAATAGCTAGGCCTCAGCCTCCTCAAAACATGTGGAAGGAAAACAAACCAAAACTACCATCAGCCTGGGCTAGCGACATTTTTGAAAAAGCAATCCCCTAAACAAACAGAAATTAGTGCCTTGGATAATACACTCCTGCGTTTGGCTTGGTCACATCCTGACTCCTCAGCCAGGACTGAATACAGGGTAGCAAGTATCAGCAGTGCCAGTCAGGGCACCAGTTCTGCCTCAGAGGTTTCATCGTGGCTCTCCTTCCACCCAGACTTACCTTGTCCCCAGTGCTCTCTGCCTCCTCAGCCAGGAGGTACGCATTGCTGCCGTCAGCCAGGAGCAAGGCGGTATCGGTGGTAGAGGAGGACCGGGGTCGGCCCTGGTGCTGGTGCAGGATGGCGGTCAGGCTGCTGTCCTGGGGGGCCTTACGAAGCAGGTGAGGGCTGCCACGCTGCGGCTCCAGGGAGCTGCTCTTGGCACGGCGGCCACCGCTCCCGCCACTGCTGTGCAGGCTGGCGCCCCGCTTGATGGAGGGCCTGGAACGGATTTGCTGTAACACCCGGTTGAAAGCAGTAGGTCGCGCGGGCAGGTCGTGCAGGGACACAGCATAGGAGACGCGGTGCATCTCCGGGGAGCGCTCCTTCTCATCTGGGGAGTCCTGATCCGATAGGCCCTGATGTTGCTGCTGTTGCTGGGCCTCCTGAGACGCCTGGTGCTCCCTCTCCCGTGACCTGCGGCGGCTGTGAAACAGGTGCTTCAGGCCGTGGCCAAACATGGAGCCCTCTGAGAGCTGCTGGATTTTCTTAAGGGGAAGAGATGAAAGGGTTAGTGGGAAGATCCTGGGTGCCCTGTCAGTTGGGGTTGAAGGTGGGTCTATTCATAAGAGACCGGAGCAGCTCATACAGACATTTCAACGCTAGGCTCCCTATGTGGCCGGCCATGCCTACTAGGTCATCTACCCTTTGGTTCCTAAAGTAGGTTCAGATTTCTTTTTTTTTCTTTTTTTTTTTCTTTTTTTTCCCTATTTTTCGGAGCTGGGGACCCAACCCAGGGCCTTGCGCTTGCTAGGCAAGCGCTCTACCACTGAGCTAAATCCCCAACCCTGTAAGTTCAGATTTCTAAACAGGATGTTCTCAGGCAGTAGCCTGTGGCCTAGTAGCACACAAGTAGTGCACAGGCATTCCTGGGGCTATATCCTTCTCAACTGGTCCCCCCCAGTCTTGTCACCTCCTTTCTTCCATGTCAGACTGTCCTTCAGCCTGCACTGGTGCACTGAGACCACCAGACATCCCTCCCCACAGAGGTCTCATTGCCAGTCCATGTAATCAGTTTATACCCCTGAAGCAGACTCTGCTAATTGCACACCCAGCACCTTCCTGCCTTTCTCACCTGCAAGGTGTTAATGTTCCTTGCTAGAACTTTCTGCTTCACTCTCTCCATAAAGGGACCGGTCCTTTCTAATTCCCCCATCTGGGGTGTGAAAGTACTGTCTGGGGATATGGTAGCCATCCTGTAGCCATGAGATGGTATAGCCAATGACAGAGGGCTGACACATGCCGGAAGAGAATACCAAAGCTACCTCTGTCCCCATGTCTCTATGACTTTCTGTTACTTGCAGCCACTTAAGTTCTGACATAGCTGACAATGAAATAAACATTGTTTTTCTGAGCCTAGAGTATCTACTGCTGTCCAGACAAGAGACTTTCATCCCCCACAGCCCCCTGCACCACCCACTAGAACCAAGCTGAAGCCCTGGAGCCTGCTGCTGCCGCCCCCAAGAGACTCCAGCTGCTTCCTCCAATCCCCAGTGCTGCCCAGCATGAATGGCTGGTGGATGGGCTGTCGGGGCAACCGCCGTGTAACGGCAGGCAGCTTCCCCACGAGGAGATGGCTTTATCTGTGTAGGCCATGTCTTCCGAAGAGCTCCAGAGCTGTGGGAGGATGGGTGGGACTCAGAAGGCCAGGGGAAACATTATACTTTGCCCTCTAAGAGGGAAACAGAGCCAAGTTAGCTGGGCCTCAGGAGCCACAGCAGAGTTTCTCTGTGCCAACATCCCATAAGCAACCTCCATCATTAAAATAACTTTTTAATACTCCAAAATATTAGACACACTAGGTTCCTCTCTCTCTCTCTTTTTTCTTTTAGAAACAAACAGAGCAAACGTATGAAGAAAGCAGGAAAGCCTACATCTTCAGCTTCTGAGTGGCTGCCCACTCAGTGCCGTCTGTGGCTAGCTGCGCCTATGCTCTCGTGAGATTACAGGACCCCCATTAGCAGGAAACAGAAGGATCCTCACTCAAGCCCTGCAGTTCACCCCTGGTGCCTGGAACCTCGCAGGCCATATCTGTCCATCCTCACACCTCGCCATGAGCTGAGTTTGGAGCTCTGTTCTCTCCTGCATAATCTTATTGTTTCCCCAGATTTCCACAAGAGCAACAACCACACACTGGCACCCACAGATAGGGAAATTATTCCTTCTGAAGAACTGAGATTTGGAGCAGCCCTAGGAACGGGTCTTCTATGCCATGTGCTCCCAGGATTGCCCTTCCTTCAGAGAGGCAGTACCCCAAACCCACTTGAATTTATACTGGGCAGAACCAAGATATCCAAGGTAGAATGGATGGTAGCACACATGTGTCCTTAAGCACAGAGTGAGCCAGACAGGTCCCGGGCCTCCTGACTACAGCTGAGTTACCAACTCTCTTTCTCACATGGCCGGGCCCAAGCTGACACAAGACTTCCAACTAGGCACCCCAGATGGGGCCTCCTGGCCCTAGTTTTTGCCCAACTGTTCCTGCTAAATACACGACATCCTCTGATCTTTCTTACATTCTACTCCAGGCCCTTCCTCCATACACCATTCCTAACCTGCTTCTCCAACAAAGAAGCCCCTCTTTCCCACCCACAGTGACAGTGTTTCCCCTAAAAGACTTTAGTTGAACTCCTGGGTATATAGCCCTGGGATATAGTGCATTATGGGGTGGGGGTGGGGGTTGCAGACTCTCAGCTACCCACCAGTCATAGTCTCTCTACCCCTACAACCCTTGTCTAATTTGTTTTTAAAACTATACAGAGTGTTTTCAACTTTTGCTGTCAGTTTAACCTGACACTAGTCTTATTGCAGGAGTTAACAACCGAAAGACCGTAGTAGCCATGTTCCATTTTGCAGATGAAAAAATTGAGGCACATAATTGTTTGGTGGCTAATCTAAACCACAAAGATGAGCCTCCAACCTCTAGTCTAATTTATCTTTCCTGGCCCACACCTGGCATGAGACGACAACCGAATTGTATGTCTTCTGGGACAACAAGTAAGGCAGGATCAAAACATAGCAAAAATCTCAGAGTCATGAGAGAGGGCCACTGAACTGAAGGGAGCTCTGCTCAGGCCTCATCACAGGACCTGGGCAAATCTTTAGCTACAGGGCTTCAAGTCAAATCTTCATTTCTCCCTTCCACAGATGCTCTGCACGTGAAGGAACTTTGCACCAGTACCCAGGACTCCTGAAGTCCATGGAAGATGTGAAGGAAAAGAACAAAAAGTAAGTCACAGAACGATGTGGGGCGGGGGGAGTAAGAAGCAAGAATAGCAGGGTGACACACAGGCCAGCTGCTTCTACCTGTGGGTGTCAGTGAGATGGTTAGGGTTTTGACATAATATGATGAGGGGGGAAAAAACTGAGTTCATATACATACCCAGCCCCAAGTTTCAGAAGTGAGGAAAACCATGGCGACTAGCTCGAGGGAACTTAGCCACCAACGCAGCAGAAAGCGCCACCTGCTCTGACTAACAGGTTCCAGCTTCTAAATGTCACTTGCTCTCCACATTGACTTTTGCTTTCCTCCAGCTGCCAAAAGCCACTGCCATGGCCAGACAAAACCATGTGTCAAGGAGAGACCTGCAAGGCTGAAGAGTCAGGGATGAGACACAAGCTCGCTCTGCTGGGGAGTACAGCGTCTCCCCAGGCTGCAGCTGTGTGTGTCCCCAGGGTGAAGCTGGAAAGGGCAGCTTTCAGGAGGAGGTACCTCACCTGGGGAGGGCTGTGAGGGAGTCCTACTGGCCCTCCCCTGGAACTGTCTTCAAGAGGAGGGCGGATCCGCTCTCTGGGTGTTGCTATGTTCTCAGGAAGAATGGTGCTCTTTCCTGAGAGCCCTGTGGTTTCTGAACAGCAGGCTTCAGCTGTTCTCCCCTCTGGGTGTGTGTGCAACAAAGGGAAGTTTGCTCCAGATTCTGCAAAGACAGCTTAAAGATGCCAAAAGGAAGAGACTTCAGGGTGTGGTGTCCTTGGCGCCATTTGGCTAAAACAACATGACCTAAAGCAGTTTTCAATACCTGCAGGTCCCTATGTTCTCATCAAAATCCCTGAATCGTTGAAAGGGTCATGGGAAGCCACGATTAACCCAGCTAACAATGCCCAGGTATAGGCTGTTTAACCTTCCTCCACCTTGTCTGGCATTCCTTCTGCCCTACCACAGACATGGCTGTGAGGATTCAGGGGTGCCTGGGTCACCCTGAGCCTTTATAAGCCTAGGTCGCCAACGTTTCCTCTATTTATAGGGTCTCTATGGAAACAGGGCCAGCTTTAGAGAACGAGTCACTGGGGAAACCCACAGAGACTGTCAGGATCTTGAGGGGATTGTGAAGTCCCCACTGCCCCTGCCCCCAACAGCCAGGGCAGGCTGCAGTGGGGTGCAGGGCAGGGTCTGTCCCCCGAGGCTTCATGCTGCTGACCACAGAACGGGAGAAGCAGCAGCTGCTGGTTCCCAGCCTGCTTGGGGTTTCTATTGGAAACACAGCGATGGGAGGTTTCTGGATTCGTTCTTCTTCCCCAGGATCAGTTCACATCCAAAACAACAAAACAAAAGCAGGCCTTACTTAAACCAAGGGCAGTTGAGTCTCAGCCCGACCCCAGTTTGAACTCTTGTCCCTTTTGTGCTTAGAACAGTCTGGCTGGAGCTAACGAAGGTCAGCCTGGAAAGGTCACTTCACCCACTGGGGTCTCTGCACAGAACTAACTGATGTATCCACAGCACAGGGAATTTTTTATTAAAGTTGCCATTGCAATGTGCCCTCTCTCTGCCTCTCCCTGTCCTACCTCTCTACCCTGGTCATGCCAGCATACATGGTGTCCCTTTACTCTGAACCCATGAGGGCTCATTATCTGCACCAGTCACCGCAATCAATCACGTGCTGTCTTGCGCCTTCCCCTCTAGTGCGCTCTGGAAGGGCTCTCCAACCTTTCACCCGCTGGTTTGCAGACTCCTTGACAGGATGAGTAGCCTCCAAGAAGCAGCTGTCTCACCTATTACCCGGCAGAGACCTCACTGCAAACCTGGCTATTACAATGTATTTATTTGTCCCCACTCTACAAAAACAATGCTAAATTGTGATGTAATCCTTAGAGAATCACCTTCTCCACTGGCTCAATCTTTTCCAAAAATTTAAAATGCTCAGTTGAACAGGTTTTTTGTTTTGGGGTTTTTTTTTGTTTGTTTGTTTTGGTTTTGGTTTTTTGCTTGTTTTCTAACCCAGATCCCTCCTGCTATGGCTCGAACCCCTGTCTCCATCTATCATCTTAGTAATTGCCAAGAATGTTGGCTCAGAAGGAGAATGATCTTGCTGTCCTCGCAGATGGCGCAGGAGGGTTTGCTGGGGATTCGTGTCCTTGCAGCCAGCTTCCTTTCCTGCAGTGGCTATCTCTTAGCTAATGTGGCTGGAATGGGGAAACCTTTGCCAATTTGGTTTGAGAAGTCAAATCCACAACCTGCCTGTTCTCTACCAGCTTTTTTCTTTTTTTTTTTTAACTTCTTAACACAAGTGACAGACTCCTATGTCTAGCAGACCCTTTTTTACGGACTCTTCTTTAGACAAGGCCTGGGTCCAAAAACCACCATCCTATTAGATGGAGATTTCCAAGGGAGATGCCAAGTCTCATGGAAAAGGTCAATACAGGTGATTTGTGGTTGTAAGCAAGACCATCCACCACACTGGGAGCACCTTCAAACCTCTCCCTATCCACAGCAGCATTTAACCTCACCTCCACATTCACAGCCCATTGACTGTTTCAACTCCTAGTAGAGGAAGATGTTCTTAATGTGATTGGCAGCTAAGCCACAATTGGATACACAAAAAAAGAAGCACGTTCTGTAAACACTGAACTGCAACTAGGGCAGCTGGGAGTGGATCTAGAACCCAATATGTGGCAGAACAGAGAGCTTCACTTGCCACATGCTTCCCTGCAGGCCCTAGTTCCTCCTGAGCCCACACACAGGGCTGCTCTGAATATTGCCGCAGGCTGGGGGTGGGGTGCAGTCCTGGGTCTCAGGAGCAGTGTCCTCATAAGGTAAAGATGGGTTGAAACTAGCAACTTGAGCATCCTCGGAGCTCTCTGGTCCCTGGCACTGACAGGGAAAGAGACCAGGGTAAACACTATACTAAGGTCTAGGTTCTTGTCATCTTACGTATCCTAGATAGATGTTCTCCTCATTTGTTAATTAATGCTCTGCCCTTTCTCTGCTGTTCTGATCCAGGCCATCTCCTCTTCAAGCATCATCACTGATTAACCCATGTCTCATATTCCACTGCATGTGCCCCAAGCCTGGGTGTCCTGGGGGGAGGGGTTCTTGCAAATGTTTCATTCTGGGGGCCCTGAAGGCTCATTTGAAAATGAAGACATTGCCTTGTTGAAGAACCCAGTTTCCATTTCCTGGGTTAGGTCTCCCTCAATCCTGCTTCTCCTGGTGAAATCTACCTTGGGGGCCCATGTCCCACAGATTGCAGGGATAACATACCCCAGATAGCTATACTCTGCAGCCACTGAATCATCCAAAGTCCCGGGACACACACAGACCTTCATACAACTCCCCAAAGTAGCTAGTCTGCTTTATTTACCACAAATTTTAACTAACTCCTGGCCCTTAAAAAAAAATAAAACAACAGAACAGAAACATAGCGGGCTGGGAATGTCAATGTTATTTTGTGAATAGATGACCCGTCTATTTTTATTTTTATTAAACTGCACTCATGTCCCTCTGTGGACACCTTTATATGCATGTCCTATTTCAGGGTTTATAATAACTTTCCTTCTTAAAGCATCCAGTTATCTGTTGGCCAACAGACTAACACAAACCTATCCTCTTGCCAATACACTGAAGAATAGGGAAGGAATTGGAAAACACCATGGAAAATCCTGAAACACTCGGGAGCACCCATACAGGAAAACCACCAAGGGTTCAGCTCTATTTTCCCTTGGCGTCTGTTGTCTTCCCTGCCCCTCATTCAGTAGGAAGAGAGAACAGAATATGCTATGAACAGAGGAACAGGATCTGAGCCTTGAGTCAAGAGTGCTTCCAACCAGATAGGAACAATAGAAGGTGGAACTCCCCTATTTTCTTTAAGGAATGGCCATGATACTGTTCAGAAATCCCAGGGGGAAATGCAGCTTTTATCAAGGGACAGAGCACTGCTGGGAACGTTCCCTGGCCAGCATCCCCGGGTTTTTCCTCTCAGGAAAGGCTCTGTTCCTGTATGGAGCAGTGGGATGGGAATGGTGGGAGGTGGGCAATGCCTTCCCCCAACCTCAGGCTTCTCCAGTGTTCAGGACAGAGCAGCACACTCAGCTGAGCCATTCACCCAGGCCTCAACTACAGGCTCTATTCTGAACAGGATCTCTGTGTGCAGAGTTCTCCTAAGCTCCTCCCCACACCCCTTCTCACTCCAGCCAGTCTCCTGCTAGGGAATTCGGTTATACTTTTGGTCAGCCAGCAGTCTCTCCTCAACAAGCAGCCAAAGAATGGGAGAGTGAGATCAAATGAATGGAGACATGAGCTTGGGTGGTTAAAGGAATCCATGCTAAACTACCAGGCTCCCCTTACATACTGCCTGCTGAGATCTCTCCCCTGGAGCATACACGCTTATATATGAAGCTCTGGCAAAGCCTCAGAAGTGTTTACACAAGCCTCCTGTGGGACCCATTTGCATGTTCCTTTTCTGTTATAGTTACGTTTAAAAATGTTACTATGAAACTATTTCCCAGACCTCCCCCCCCAACCCCGTCACAGATTCTTGGTTACCACAGAAGACATTCACAGTGACAGGGGGCTTGTCTAGCAAGCTCAAGACTCTGGTTATGGTTTCAGGATGTCCACCCCCACCCCAACCCACACACAAAATAACCCGAGAAGTGCACAGCACACAACATGGTCCTCCTTGGAGGACCAGAGACTGCGGAAGCCCTTGACACTGCTAGCCATCACCAGGGAAGCATCACTCAGATCTCTAGCAAAGACCGAATTCTCTTCTTTCTCTCCTACTATGGAGGTGCTTTAGACAGAGCTCTACACTCCTCTGCTTCTTGCTCAACAATTAAGATGATTGTCTCCGTGACACGCAATCAGTCACCATGCCTGGAGCTGTCACAAGAAATCGAAGCGGGACTCGGGGACTGAAAGTTCCTATCTCCAAATTCAAAATGAAAGCTAAAGCAAGCCAGAGGTCCTGAACAGTATCAACTAAACACAGGCAGGGGAAAAGGGTATTACAGATTAAACAGTAAATGCATCCGCTTGGTACCATTATCAAATTTAGAACACGTCAACTCCCACCCAGTTCCAGAGACAATGATGACATTTTTCCACTAATCTGTCAGCCATGGAAAACTTGTCCCACACTGGAAAACAAGTTTGACCACACTCCAATATCCCTTGTGCCTTTCTTCAGAAAAGTTAGGTGACATGTCATGTTTTGGTGGCCCCAGGGTCATGTTTGGTAGAGAAGTCTCTGTCCTGCAGTAAACATGTTGTGATGAGGCAGACAGAGATAAACAGGCAAGCCCTCTGTGTGTCTCCCTGTGCTTGTGTGAGCTTGGGTCCACACTGCCTGTACTGTGTAGAAGTGTGTGTGTGTGTGTGTGTGTGTGTGTGTGTGTGTGTGTGTGTGTGTAGGTGAGGGTCCTCAATTCTCAATTCTTCTTCAGGACGGTTAAGCAGTAACATATTGCAGTCAAGTGTAGAGCTGTCGCTCTGTCTGCCCCTGACCGAAACGAATGTCATCAAAAAAGATGACACAGGAGGGTACAGTCAGGGAGCCCTGGCAGCTTTAGAGACATAGAGAAACTATCACCCCCTTACTACAGCCAGCAGAGCAAGGCCAAAGGATCACCCCCTGTTCCTCTCCACAGCATTAAAGGGACCTCTTTGTGCTTGACATCTCACTTAAAACAGAAAACATGTCACTTGGGGGAGGGAGTGACACTTCTTGGAGCCTGGCGAAATCACCAGCTTCGTGAAGAAAGCCTAGGTGTCCTACAGCATCCATCATTAAGTATAAGGTGGATGGAAAGAGGTCAGGTTTGCAAAACTTCCACAAAAATTTAAAAGTCCACACAAGGAGTGAGTGGGCTCCCTTCCCCCAAGGGACAACACACACACACACACACACACACACACACACACACACACACACACAAAAGCACACATGCACTCACCTGACTTCCTGACTCTGAGCTGCTCAGGCCAAAGGAGGAGTGTCATTAGCTTATTCTAGTGAGCGCCTGAGGGCCCACAGCATACTGCCCATATCCATTCGTACCCAGGCTTTAACCTAACGGGAGTCCTTTCCAATCCCCTATCCCAGGCCCTGCACCCTTTCCGGAGAAAATGTCCAAGGCATCAATCCCCAAGGCATTTAAGCTCCTTCCTGGGGCTGACATCTCTCTCAACCCAGTTGTGAGCTGGCCTGAGGGGCCTGAGCCGGCAGTCCCGATGGCAACTCCAGCAAAGGCGCATTATTTATCCTGGCTGCTGCTGTAACTGATACAGAGATGTATTCAATACAGCTCGCCAATTGTCTGGAAGAACTCAGGCTGGAAAATAAACAGCTCCGTGTGAACGGCCCTTTCCCATTCTGCTTCTAGCTGCCGGCTCAGCATGTGTGCAACTTGAACCGAGGCCCCAATCAGCCCAGGCTCTGCCCTACCACCTGTCAGTTCTCCACCCTGGGGGTTGGTTCAGGAGGCAGAGAGGGATCTCCAAGCACTAGCTTAACCTCTGGCTCCACCTAACGGCAAGACATCTACACCCCCCTTTCATAGATGGACAAACTGAGCTTCGTTCAGGAGGGTGCTCAAATTTAAAAAAAAAAAAAAATCGCATTCGGAGGTGGCTAATTGGCATAGGAAGGAAACGGTCACCTATTTAAGCTTCCCCAGCTACAATCTTCTTCTCTAGCCCTCCTACAGAAGAGAGAGTACTGTGAACTTTCTAAGTTAGCATCTTGGATGCTCCAGCCCTTTGTCTGCATTTGCGTTTCACACGCGTTCTTCAAACAATCTCAGATGAGTGAGTCATTAGAACGTTTGCTGAATAATGAAGAATACAGAGGCCTCAGATGGAGCTGATAGACAGGAACGAATGGTACCTAGCTTCCCCCTCCGGACCTAGCCGAACATCATTCACCCTCTCTGACCTCTGTGAGCTTCCCCGTCACTTTTATTCGGTTAAGACACTTCTGCGAGAGGTGGGGGAAGCTACGTGGCGGGCTGGGCTTGCCTGGAGACGGTCTGCGCTCACCTTTAAATCAGGAGGCTTGCTTCGGGGACCCGGGTTGGGTGCCACCGCAGCGCCAGCATCTGAAGTTGGCCCGCCAGCGGAGTTAGCACTCGAGGCCTCCCCATGCCGGAGGTCCGCGCCTGGCAGAAGGCAAGCGGCGTCTTCCATCCCAGCCCCATCCTCCTCGCCTTGCTGTTGCTGCAGCTCATCCGATTTGCACCTCTTCATGGTGTAAGTGGGTCGGCAAGGGGAATCTGTCCTTCTAGCGTGCTATCTTGGGGAGAGACCGCACTCCCTCTTGCACTCAAAAGACCTAGGGTTTAAATTATGGACGAGGGGAGTAGGCAGATCACGAGTTCTTGAATTTAAGAAATTATCTTTTTTAAAGGAGGATGACGGAGGGGCGGAGAGGGGGAGCCTTGGGATAGTTCATTCCGACCTGGGGAGCGGAGGCAGGTCGCGGGCGAAGCCGGGCTGCAGCGGTCCTTAGGCAGTCACTGGCGCGGGAGGTGGGCCGCTCCGGTCCCCCAAACTTTCTGCCTTAGGGCCCCGCAGGGCGGCGGGGAGCTGGACCACACCGCGCATCCCCGCCCGCAGGCCGGACTGCTGGGCCAGGCAGGGCACGCGGGAGCCGGCCGGGCGGGTCCCATAGGGCCGCCCTGGGCACCCGGCCCCGCCGCCCGCCGCCGCCCCGCATGGGCCTGCCTCCTCCCGCCCCGCGCCCCGCTCCTCGTCAGCAGCGGCGCAAGGCTGCGGCCACAGCCCGCCGCGAGCGCGGCCTACCCCGCCCGGGCCTCCGCCCGCCGGCGCCAGGGCGAGGCGAGCGCAGATGGCGCCGCCCGCCAATGGGAAGGCCGGAGGGCTGCGCAACGGCGCGCGGACACCGCTGTAGGCTTGGTTGCACCGCGCGTCCCCCGGAGGGTCTGGAGGGCTGAGGCTGTGTTGGAGCTCAGCCCTGGGACGGCTTTGGAGCGACCTCTCCCAGGCTAGGCCTTCGCGATCACCCCGCCCATTCTCTTTGTTGGGGGCACTAACTTTGCACCTTATGTTATATACATCCCTTCAGTTAGGGACAGGCTGGTCCCTTCTAGAATACGTGGTTTGAGTCACAAACCCATGCCTACCTTCATAGCTACAAAAGCAAAGGAGAGGAAGTGTTCTGCCACATCGCCCCCTTTCTCTGTTTTAAATATACATCTCATAAGAACGTAGGCTTTACGCTCAGAAATCAGGTGCCCAAATAGATGTGAGAGTCCCATGCTCACCAAAAGCAACTTTAAAACAGGAATGGATATTAATGGTAGGTATTAATGATACGTACTGCAGAATAGAAAAGGGATGTTATGTTTGTCCCATACTATCTCCAAGCAGTTTGGAAGATGATAGCAGATGCTGGGGTTACCAAAAAAAGGAGAGTAGTAGTATTCTACTGTATTAATTCCTATTCTTTCTGCAAACTTGTCTGCCTTCTTTGGCGTTGATGGATTGCCCTTATTCAACGGCCAGTAGTTCTCAAGGCATAAACTGGGACCCACATCACCACCACCACCACCACCACCACCACCACCACCACCACCACCACCACCAGGGAACCGAACAGAAATACAAATTCCTCGATACTACTAAATCAAAAGTTATGGACCCACAGATCCACGTTTCACAAGCCCTTCGGGTAATTCTCACTCATGGTAACGTCTGAGAAACACTGTCCTGGGCTCCTGTGAAAGGCTGAGCCTCCCCCCAAGTGAGTCACAGAGCTTCCTCTGAAAGATTTTACAGTTTACCAGTCTCTTTCACACTCACCAAACCATTCTAGCCTCACTTCGGTCCCACTAGTCTGTGAGTTTCCTAACTCTGTTAAGCCTCCCCCCCACCCCCCGGCCCCCACCGCTTTCAAATCCCTTACTTTGATGTGTATCCTAAAAGAGACCAAGTTGTTAAGAATTTACTATATTCGGGGAGCCACTTTCTAAACTAAGCTGCTCTGTTTTTAGAAGATGGGAATTTAGAATGGGCTGGGAATGGAGGGGAAGAAAAAAAAAACAACCAACAAACCACTCCCCATATCTACTACACAGTATCAGGCACAATTTGGGAATGCAAAGCTATAAGCCTTTCAGATTTTCAATGGTGAGGGATGGCGGGGTGCCAGAGTATAGATCGTGGGCAGGACTAGACAGACGGTGGGGGGCAGGTTCCCTGGGTACATGGTACAGAGGAGAGGAACACACTGCTTTCTGCCTGAGCTGGGAGATGTGTAGAGGCCCCTAAAGCATGGGCAAGTCTTTGGTGGCAAGGAGCTTGGGCCCTCTCCTGACTGACTCCAAGCTGAAGAAAAGCAGTAGGGGGTTGTTCGAGCATCCTTCAAGGATGGGGCTCAGCAGTTAGGAGCACCGGGTCCCTCCCCCAGAGAACGTGGGTTCGATTCTCTGCGCCCAAATAGCAGCTAACAACTTACGTTCCAGGGGACCCATTTCTTCTGGCAGCAAGCATCGGGCACACACGTGGTGGACAGTCATACATGCAGGCGAAGCACATTTATGGATGAAAAGGCAGTAAATAAATGCGTAACTGAGACCTAAATCCCCCTCCCCCGCGAAGCAGAAAGCACCGCCATTTTTCTTTACGCTTCATTTCTCTAGCAAATGGGTGCTCATCCAAGTTCGATTGTGAGGCAGTGCTTCCCTGTGTAGCTCAGGCTAGCTTCTAAACGGTCATCTCCCTGGATCAGCCTCCGAGGGTTGAAATTAGAAGCATCTGGCTTGAGTTTGATTTTTATAGTATCATGTATTTATTATGCCCGTATTAGCCAGGGTTCTCTAGAGTCGCGGAACTTACGGAATGTCTCTCTGTCTTAGGGGGATTCATTGTAATGGTGTACAGTCGGCAATCGAACTAACCCAACCGTGGTCAGCTGTGAATGGAAAGTCCAAGAATCTACTGTTTGCTCAGTCCCACGAGGCTGGGTGTTTCCGGCTGGTCTTCTGTGTAACCTGAAATCCTGAAATCCAACGGATGTGCTGGCAAGCAAGTACAAGCAAAGAGTCTTAAGTCTTCCAATGTCCTTATGTAGGCCTCCAGCAGGAGGTGTGGCATAACACCACGCCTGGATTTGGAACTTGCTCTGTCCCAGGCTGGCCATGAACTCAGAGATTTGCCTTTCTCAATCTTGTGGAATTAAAGGCATGTACTACATTGCATGGGCCTACGCTTTTCATGGTCACTATGCCTCAAGTACTGAATCAAAGGCGCGTGTCATCCCATGTCAAGGTATTATGTCTTCCAGTCGCAAGATCTGGATCACAGGTGTGCCCTCCGATTCTGGATAGCAGTTCACTCCAGAGGCAGTCAAGTTGACAAGATGGAATAGCCATCACCATGTCCAAGGTGTGAAACACATCAACAGGAAGTCTTCGGTGTGTTTCATTAAAATCCTCTTTGTTTTCCTTCTTTTCAGGGTGAGCTACTGGGACTTGAACCCAGAGACTCACATGTGCTAAGTAAGCATATGTTCTACCACTGAACTATACGTCCATCCCTAAACCATGTCCGAGTTTCCTAGTTATTTGAAAATTAGGGTAATGGCTAGTTCCCTCTTAGAGTATTGGGTAATATATATAAAGTATTTAGATACCGCCTTGCACAGGGTTATAGGCTATGACCTCTATCACAGATGTCATCCCCAAGATACAGATAGGTCTCTGCCATTTCTGAGTTTCACAAAGGGACATACATTTTTTAAAAAAATGCTACTTCAGAGGACATTTAGGAGTGACATCAATGGAAAGAGACCTAAAGGATCCGTACCTGCTGGCTCGAAGCCAGTGGCAGATTCTCATTGGACATAGGACACAAGTAAGTACCTGAGAGCTATACAACCTGAAAGTATTTTGGCTGATAGAAATTCTGCTTTAAAGTATTGGATTGATGAATATCCTATTGCTCTCTGTTGCTTTGAGAAAACAGAAGTACAAATAGTATGTTTATATTTAAGGTAGGTCAAACTTTTGCACAGTTACAAAGCAAGATGCTGTGTTTGGCATGTAGGAGTGGATGTCTCATTCTGTGTTGACACATCTACTTATTATAATTAAATATGGTATAGTGGGAAGACTGCTAGTCATGCCAAATAATTGTTATTATTATTATTGTTGTTGTTGTTGTTGCTATTATTTTACATATTCACTTTACATCCCACTCACTGTCCCTTCCTGGTTACCTCCTCCCACAATTCTTCCCCCCAGCTCTCCCCTTTTCCTCTGAGCATGTAGGGCCTCCCTGGGTATCCCCTCACCCTGGCCCATCAAGTCTCTGTGCAACTAGGTGCATCCTCCCACTGAGGCCAGACAAGGCAATGCAACTAGAAAAACATACCCCACGTATAGGCAACGACTTTTGGGATAGCCTCCGCTCCAGCTGTTAGGGACTCACATAAAGACCAAGCTGCACATCTGCTACATATGTGCAGGGAGACCTAGGTCGTGTATCTTCTTTGGTTGGTGGTTCAGAATCTTGAGAGCCCCAAGGGTCCAGTTTAGTTGACTCTGTTGGTCTCCCTGTGGAGTTCCTATTCCCTGAAGGGCATGTCAAAATTTTTATGTGAGAATTCTGATTCCATTTGGGACAACCAAATCAATGGGCCTGTATTCTCAACTGTAAGTGAACAGGGATGGGAATGTGCCTGGCTTGTCACATAGCTATTGTGAGGAGTCAAGTGAACATGTCTACAAAATGCCTGTGCTGACGTGACTGGTGTCAGTAAATCCGAACGGAGCAAGCGATGAACTCATTCCCCTATGTTGTAGGAGAAAGGCAGACTTGACCTACTAAACATGCTCTTTGAATAGAAATCTCAATTCTAATAATGGACAAGGTCAGTCCCTCACCAGTGTTACATGTGTTAACCTGGTGGATATGTATAAAAATAAAGGTAAGAGTGTTACGGTATCCCGTGTCCTCGTTAACACCCAGGTCAGTTTGTTTTTCTCTATAGAGGCAAAAGTGCCAAGATGGACAGATAAGTCAAGAGTGGATGAGCTTTTCTTCTTTCTATAAAAGCACATAGGTATGAGAAATAAAAAGGTCTTCTTTCCCTTTGTTTTTTCTCTTTTAGAATTTTCAAGACTCAGTTTCTCTCTGTAGCACTGGCTGTCCTAGAACATGCTCTACAGACTGGCTGGTTTTGAACTCAGAGATCCACCTGCCTCTGCCACCTTAGTGCTGGGATTAAAGGCGCGCTTCACCATTGCCCCAGCAGTTCACTATTGTAGCCAAGGATACCTGGACCCTGACCCCTGAACTCCCTGGAAATACATTTTAAAGCAACATTTAAACATCAAATGAATAATGAGTTATCAAGTTGTTTGGAGAGCCATTCCAAGGTTTAGCATACCCAGTGGAACATTTAGAAAGGAAAAGTACTCTCGGGACGAGCTATAATTTTGATCACTGTATTTTTTATTTCAATGTCATTACAAATGTTACTTTGTTAGTGCAGTTTTCTTCTCCCCTTTCTGTTGGAAAATAACACTTCCACTCAGTGCTATCATGAAAAGACATCAAGTTCTTTTGGGTTAGGAGTAAACTATGCAAATAACCATCAAAGGGATTGGCTGGGGTGTTGATGATGTCACAGTCCCACCACCTAAGCCTAACATTCTTATTGGCTCTTATAAGAGCCAGGGAGTGCTGGGAAGGTTCTATATCACACCACAGTTGCAGAAAGCCCTGAGCTTATCTAAATTTGCATTTTTTTCTGGTTTCTGTAAAATGTACTCAGAGCCTTTTGCAGGTAAGTCTGTGTAGCCCTTTAGAACAATTCATGTACAATTCATCATCAAATAAAGGTCTCATGTTTTAACCACTGGCCACTTTATTCGTAGACACCAAGAATTGTCTCAGTTTTCTTGCTTTTAGCTGAAATGCCTATAGAAACTACGTGTGTGTGTGTGTGTGTGTGTGTGTGTGTGTGTGTGTTGTTCCTCGAGTTGTCCTCTGACCTTTACACATGTGTCCCATACATGCTTGAATACACATACACACACACACATACACACACACACACACACACACACACACACACACACACACACACACACTATTTCCTCCATGGCACAGACCCTCCTATAGTTAACTGACTATATTCCCAAGGACTAGGCAGGTCCATACTCTCACAGCAGCCCGGAGATCCCAATGTCTGCCTCACTCCTAGGGGCTGGAGTATTTCCTATCTACAGCACAGAGCTGAAAGTTCACACGTCTCCTTTCAGGTGGGACCCATAATCTTTATTTTGGAAACTGGATGTTCCTCAGCAGTGGGAGAAAAGTCATGATAATCACGTGACCAGAGAAGATCCGTGAAGCACAAGCCTTGGTTATACTGCTCTCCAGAAGCTGGGATAGGAAATGGCTTTCTCATCTCTAAAGAGACAACCAGTTTCCTAAAGCTTAAAATTCTAGACCTCAAAACAAAAGAAGAAGGGGCTGAGGAGTTCATACAAGCATGAGGGCACCCCCATAAAAAGCCAAATATGGTAGCAAATGCTGAAGAGCCAGAGTTAGGGCCAGGAGGATCCCTGCAGCTTGCTGGCCAGACAGCCTAGCCAAGTCAGTGAGCTCCAGATCCAGTGAGAGACCCTGCTTCAAAAACAAGGTGAAGAGTCAAGTGAAGAGGGCCTGTGAAATGCCCATGCTGGTCACATGACTAGTGTTGGTGAACCCTGAGTGAAGCAAGCTGAATGAGCAAGATGGCTCAGTGGGTAAAGACACTTGCTGCCAAGCCTGATGACCCGTGTTCAATTCCCAGCACTCACACGGTGGTAGGAGAGAACAAACTCCTGCAAGTTGACCTCTGACATTTATACATGTGCCCCATACATGTTTGAATTCTCTCTCTCTCTCTCTCTCTCTCACACACACACACACACACACACACACACGTACAGGCACCCAAGTGTGTATGCTCATGGAAAAATACACAAATACACACAAATAAAAAGAGAAAACACCTATTTTGCTCAGAAATAACCAGTTGTCTTCGTTAGGGTTTTACTGCTGTGAAGAGATACCATGACCAAGGCAACTCTTATAAAAGTCAACATTTAACTGGGGCTGGCTTGTAGGTTCAGAGATTCAGCCCATTACCATCAAGGCAGGAGCATGGCAGCATTCAGGAAGACATGGTGCAGGAGGAGCTGAGGGTTCTACATCTCGTTCCAAAGACCAACAGGAGGAGACTGATTTCCAGGCAGCTAGGATTAGGGTATTAAAGCCCACGCCCACAGTGACACACCTACTCCAACAAGGTCACACCTCCTAATAGTGCCACTCCCTGGGTCAAGTATCTACAAACCATCGCACCAGTTATTGACTTTGCATCAGGAGATGGATATTGAAAACAGCTCTGGCTACTCTCTGTGGTCCCTTCAGGAGCACTAGGAAGAGCCAATGTCTGTCATTTAAACCTAACCATGGTGTTAGGCATTTTACTAGAAACCCTGTAAACATTTTCTTATGTAATCCTCCCTATAGTCCTGTGAGGTAAGAATTCTTCCTGCTCTACAAGAGGAAGCAGCTCGTGAGGCTATGTAGCATTTACTCACCTTTTCCAAAGCTCAGGACTCTTCAAATGGTCATGACTGTGTCTGAGCCACCTTCACGGCAAAGGATTTGCCTATGAATGATTGGTCAGCAGTTCAACGTATGAAAGGCTTATTTATCACTGGAAAGGATTTCCCTGATGCTCATGGAGGACACAACAATAAAAGATACTGAAAGTCCAGTCATGGGAAATGAGGCACAAATCAAATGTACAACAACACATTAAAGATCCAATGTCTGTCACGTGAGGAAGGGGAGATTTGTATCACAGTGTAGCAGATTGCTGTGATAGATCAAGGATACATTTGTCCATTGCAAGAGCTAAAAAGATAAGATGTTGCATAGGACAATCCTAATTCCATTAGGTAAGAACTACCTGCAGTGTCTTGGAAATAAAATCACTCAGTATTTGGATCTCTTGGATACTATCAAGGTTTTGTATCCTATTGGTGTGAGAAAAGGTTTTTCTTCCTTCGTTTTAACTCTCTGTATGAGAGAGTGTTTCTCTTATACATGGCTTATGAACTAATAGCATAAACATGTTGGAATTGGGTCATATTTGTAGAGTCCTGGGCTTCATCCGTTTATTCCGCAGAACTGGGATTTCTAGTGATAGAATCTGAAAATCTGCTTTTTTAGAGAAATAGCCCAAGGGGTACTCATATCGAAGTTTGAGAAGCACTCACACAGGGGAAGACTTGGTTGGCCATTAGGCGACTCATCTGTGTGTTAAATGAGCACTTACTGGATGCCTGGCACACAATGTAAAGCCAAGTTTGCAGAAAACTATAGCTTTCATCTCACAGAATCTGAGGCTGAAGCCTAAGAAAGACTGAATCTTGTCCAAGGCCACCTGCTCAGCCGGGGAGATGGCCAAACTGGTCCTGCTTACTATCTCTGTCCAGACTTTCCCACAATGCCTACTGTATAGTCTCCTAGAATGTATGATATGTGTGTATCCTATGAGTCCCATTATGTGCTGTATGATTCAGATCTAACCCTTTCCATAACTTCAAATGGGACTCCTTGTATGATATTAATATGCAATCTTCAATAACCTTCCACCCATTTGAAAAAGGCCTTTCTCCATTTTATATCTTCCTGTAGATCCTGAAACCATTTCTAACTCTGCCAAGGCTTCCTTTAATTGATATAGCTTATCCTAACGCCTCTGCACCCAGTTTAGAATGGGAAAAACCACACACTAAAGTCTAGCCTTTATTTCTAACAGATACCACACTTTTTTTTTCTGATAGTGTAGAGATGCTATCTGATTGAAGAAGATGATGTCAGTTTCTTGGGAAGGGGATAAGGAACTTCTGTTGCTCTTATGACTTAATCAAGGAATCCATCTCAGGAATTGGGATCACAGCATCCCGTGTGAGATCTTATTCTGGAGTATGCATACTGTGTCATAAACCATCTCCAGGGAACATATAGCCCCAGGGCATGCCCATGCAGCAGAGGGACTCCACCCTGGCTTGCCTAACAGCTCCCAGGAAGGGCTGCTGGGGGAAGATAGTACTCTCTTTCCAGACACAGTGACGCAGCATGGTCTGTTTAGAGGACAGGTTGATAATTATAGCTAGAGTCTTGTTGATCCTTGTAACCTTTCACCTAGTGATACCTCCAAGGAATTTATCTCAGGAAAATAATGCAAAGGAAGAAAATCAGCTATGGGAGCAACAACAGGACTATTTGTAGAAGCATCATTTATTATAATAAAAATTCTGAAACAACCTAAAAGAGCAGAGAGATGAGTAGCTATGGCAATGGTGTGACAGAATGGTTTGCTGCTGTTAAGGAGAAAATATTAAGTGTATAAAGGATGGTGTGGGAGTGGGGGAATTGCCCAGTCTGGACGGTGGCTCACAGTTCCTGCTCCTGGAGCAGAGCCAGCAGGGAATGGACCATAGCTATGAGTGTATGACTGTTTATATAATAATATACATAATTTACTTTATGTTTCTCCTTTAGGAAATGATTTCTCTGCCAAGGTTAATGACTCCATAATAATTAGAAACAGTACAAGTCCAGGATTCAAGGATATATCTAATGTCCTTAGCAAAATGATATAGGCCTAAGGCTGTGGGAAAGAACTCTGAAAGCATGAGTTTAAAATATATAATATCTCAACATGCAAAATATAAGGTGACAATATTAATTAAAGAAGGGCTTTATAGACCTAGGAGCCTAGGAGAACAAAGGCAGCTGTGCTATGAGACAGTTTGTCAGAAAGATATTGAGGAAGGAGATAAAGATATTTGGAGAGTGACGATCACAGGGTAAGATCCCACCCAGTTAAGTTTATTGTTTGTGCTTACAAAGGCAGGCAGATCTCTGAACCCATTTGTCTTTTTTATTTTTATTTTTTGCACGTGCTGTCTTTTTTTAAGAATCAAGAGGCTAATTCTGAACCTGGAGTAAATGACTGAATTGATATGTAAATAAAAAACTGGGTTTTGGTCTGCAAGAGAGAGCTACCCAGAGAGAACTGCTTGAGAGCTAACACAGCTCCTTTAGAAAATTTCTAGCAATGTTTCTGACTTTGGTCAGAAAAATCCAAGAATGTTTTCTAGCATCTTTTCTGACTTTGGTAGGAAAACCTGTGAGTTATCCAGAGAGCTTTAAAAAAATTTTTTTTCTAGCATGAGAGAGTGTGTCTATCAGAGAACTGTCTCAAGCAGAAAGTTATCTCTAGCAGACTACAGAAGCAAGAGCTATCTACGGAAAGCTGTCTACGGAGGCATCTAGGACAGACTACAAGGCTGCTATCTTGCACCCCATCATTTGACTTCAAGTCATTTCTTTCCCAAACACAGCTTCTTCAGGACCTCCTCTCCAAGCTGAGGCTGGTCCTTGGCAGGAAACTCTACCTGTAGGGGCTCGCAAAATGCTTCAGTGTTTGCTCCTCTTGAAGAGGATCCAAGTTCAGTTCCCAGCATCCACGTGGTAGCTCACAATTACCTCTAACTTCAATCCAAGGAGATCTTCCCTCTTCTGGCCTCTATGGGCACCAAGAACATACATCGTGCACATATAAACAGGGAAGATATATGCACTAGTGTCACATACCTTCTTTTCCCAGCACTTGGGAAGCAAAGGCAGGTAGATCTCATGAGTTCGAGACCAGCTTGGTCTACATAGTGAGTTCCAGAATAGCCAGAGCTACATAGTGAGGCCCTGTCTCTAAAACAAAAGCAAAACCAAACAACCAAACAACTAAACAAACAAACAAAAACCAAGCAGGCAGGCATAAAAATAATAAAATTAAAATAAAAAAGGTAATCTTTAAGTAATGTAAAGTAGCATCATTAAAATAAAACATTGTGTTTAGCTGGAAGAAGGGCTTTGGGACCAGACTTGTATTAGTAGCTATGTCTGTTTAGACTAATCATTTAATATGAATCTCAATTTTCTCAAACAGGCCTAAAAATATCCAGGGTCATTGTAAGAATTGATGACATAAAGTATTTGAGTAAACCATAGATAAGAATAGGGAGTTCTAAGAAATAATCATGGTTTATGCACAAATATGTGGCTGTTGAAAACGTATTTGTAGTGTTTTTTCTCTGATGTAATAAATGTAATACTATATTCCCTCCCTTTATTCCTTCACCATTAGACATCTTCATACACCTTATTTAAAAGTGTGTTCATGGGGTTGGGGATTTGGCTCAGTGGTAGAGCGCTTGCCTAGCAAGCGCAAGGCCCTGGGTTCGGTCCTCAGCTCTGAAAAAAAGGAAAAGGAAAAATAAAAAAGAAATAAAAGTGTGTTCATATGATCTGGATACCTCCCTGTAGGAATCAGTAAGTAGTGTCCTGAGAATGTTCTAGATCAGTCCTGAGGGCGATCTGGCCTCAATATAGGCACAGGTGAACATGGCTTCAGGCGGTATGTTCTGGCTTTTAGTGGTTTGTCAGTTGGCAGTCTCTCTTGCCTTGAGGTCTAAAATTAAGAATATACTAGCTGGTATGAGGACTCCAACACATATACAGCATAGGACTGTCTGGTCTAGCATCTGTGAGAGAAGATATGCCTAACCCTTGAGAGACTTGAGACCCCAGGGAGTAGGGAGGGAGGCCTGGTGAGGGTGAGGGTAGGGATGTGGGGACATCTTCTTGGAGACAGAGGGGAGGAGGAATGAGACGAGGAGCTGTGACAGGGTGGACCAGGATGAGATAATGACTGGACTGTAAACAAATAAAAGTAATTTAAAAAAAGAATGTCCTGGGCTGGAGAGATGGCTCAGTGGTTAAGAACACCCGACTGTTCTTCCAGAGGTCATGAGTTCAATTCCCAGCAACACCATGGTGGCTCACAACCATCTGTAAAGAGATCCGATGCCCTCTTCTGGTGTATCTGAAGACAGCTACAGTGTATTATATATAATAAATAAAATAAATCTTAAAAAAAAAAAAAAGAATGTCCTTATGACCAAATGTGTCTCATCTCCCTTTGCTTCAGAATCTGAACCCTCTTGTTGCAGTACTAAGGTTATAAGAAATGGGAGCTAGGAGATAAAACAAAACATTGAATCAAATTTATATTACTATGCTGTTTGTGTCAACAATGTTTCTCAATTATGGATAGATACATTTGAAATATGTTTCAGAAGTCTGGTTTCAAGATCTCCTAGAAACTTTCAGCATGATAGTATTGACCTTGAAAAGATTGCTAATAAATCCGGCACAGTGATGCACACATCCAAGGAAGCTGAGACATTGTGTATTTGAGGTCATCTTAGGCAACATAGTAAGGCTCTATTTTTTTTTAAAAAAGGAAAAATTGTAGAGGGATTTTAATCCAGCAATATGGCTGCTCTGATAAGGGATCATATCCAACCCTTATAGGTTTGTGTGATCCGGCTGGAATACAAACATATATTTAATCCCAGGGGACAGAGGCAAGCAGATCTTTGAGTTCAAAGCCAGCCTGTTATAGAGCAAGTTTCAGGTAAAGAAAAGCTTAGGACCAGCTTAGGTGTGGTGGTGCATGCCTTTAATACCAGCACTCAGGGGTTGGGGATTTAGCTCAGCGGTAGAGCGCTCGCCTAGCGAGCGCAAGGCCCTGGGTTCGGTCCCCAGCTCCAGAAAAAAAAAAAAATCTAATACCAGCACTCAGGAAGCATAGTCATGCTGAGTTCTAGCGGGTCAATTCTGTTCACTCAACTGAGTTTAGTTCAGTCAGTTAGCTCAGGAGGGAGTGCAGTGAAATTGAGTTCATTTGTGAGTTCATGCAGTTCAGACAAGTTGCAGAGAGAATAAGCTAAACACAGGTGAAGACAGAAGGAGCCAGAGAATGAGAAGGAGCCAGAAGATTAGAATGGACTGCTCCAGTTAGTTTGAGGCCAAGCAGAGCAATTCACTCAGAAGCTGAGAGAAACCAGTTCGAATCAGTCAGCTTGGAGAGGAGTTTGGGCCAGAACAGCTGAGCCAGAATTCAGAAAGAAGTAGAAAGGGTGAGTTTATTCAGCAGTAAGCCTTTGAGACAATTACTTCTGGCAAATAAAAGATATTTTTACAAAAAATCTAAAGAGAAGGAAGGAAGAAAGGAAGGAAGGAAGGAGGAACATTGCTAGGTTTTCATTTATCCATCTTTCTCCATACAGGAGTAACTTTGAGAGTATGACTTAGACAGCATTTACCTTAGATGTCTTGGTTACGGTTTTAATGCTGTGAACAGATGCACCTCTTGTAAAGACAATATTTAATCGAGGCTGTCTTACAGGTTCAGAGGTTCAGTCCATTATCATCAAGGCAGGGGGCAAGGCAGCACCCAGGGAGGCATAGCGCAGGAGGAGCTAAGAGTTCAATGTTTTGTTTCAAAGGCAAACAGGAGAAGACTGTCTTCCAGGCAGCTGGGACACTGTGGGACCCACAGTGACACACTTCCTCCAACAAGGCCACACCCCCTAATAGTGCCGTTCTCTGGGTCAAACATATTTAAACCACCACATTAGGTAGAGAAATAAAGACAGCTACTTTTTTGTTGCTGTGATAAAACACCATGACCAAAAAGTAGCTCCAGGAAGAAACAGTTTATTTTAGCTTGTGGTTACAGAGGGTTAGAGTTCATAATGGTAGGCAGGCATTGCAACAGGCAGAAAGAGTCGGAAGCTTCTGGATCACACCTCCATCCACACAGGGGAAGCAGAGAGGGATCAAGTGGGAGGTGGGATGAAAGCTCTAATCCCTCAAAGCCTGCCTCCATGAGATGATTTTGCTCCAGCAAAAGCCCCACTCCTTAGCACCACTACCAGTGAACCAAGTGTTCAAAGACGTGAGTGTACAGGAAACATTTTTCATTCAGACAGAGGGATTCTACTGAACTGTCAAGTAACATGGTAAATAAGGACATAGCAATTTACGTTCATTTATTTTTAAAGAGTATGTGAACTCGTGTCTGTGCGAGTTCACATGTAGTTGCCCTCAGAGGCCAAAGGTTGAAAGGAATCCTCGAACCGGATTTACAGGCAGTTATGAGCCACTTGGTGCTGGGCACCATTTGGTGGGTGGGGTGCTCCGACCCACCACACCATCTCCTCAGCACTGGTGTATAACCGGTTAGACTGGGAAAGACAATACTAGTGCACTGAAAGTGAATCATGGCCAAGCTCTGTGCAGGGCTTCTTCTAAAAAATTCGAGTCAGTTATTCTAATCAAAACAAAAGAAAAAAAAACCTTTTAGAAAACCTTGTTCTTCCACTTGGCAGAAAAATAAAAGTGATCTCTGTTTAAGGTTGTCCCAAATTCTCTTTTAATTGATTGCCTTCCTTCCCCAGGCTCTACAGCCTCTCAGCCAGAGAGGCCACTGATGAAATATTCAACGCTGGGATGAAACTTGATGTATAATTAAGTGGGGTGCATTTAGCAGTTCAATGCTATATAGATCTTTAATCCTCAGGCTAATAAATATTCATGTAGACAATTTCATAAGCAAAACCAAAATATTCTTAGAAATTCTACCCTCTTTGAAGAGAATATATCATCTTGAATGAGCATCGTGATGATAGAAGACATTACGCATGCCAGGAAAGGGCTGCCTGCTTGGCACACTGCACCGTTTAACTTCAGCAATGCTGTGGGTTGTGTACAACTGAAGAAAAGAATCTCGAAGGACAAGCAGGTGTCTCGGACAACTTACCAATAAATTTGCTTAGAAAATATTAAGTTGGGGCTGGAGAGATGGCTCAGCGGTTAAGAGCACTCACTGCCTGCTCTTCCAGAGGTCCTGAGTTCAATTCCCAGCAACCACATGGTGGCTCACAACCATCTGTCATGGGATCCGATGCCCTCTTCTTGTGTGTCCGAAGCCATTGACAGTGTACTTGCAAACACTAGATAAATAAATAAATAAATAAATAAATAAATAAATAAATAAATAAATCTTTAAAAATAATTTTAAAAAAACAGAAAGTATTAATTTGCACGGAAGCAGAAGCGTTGTCTCAGACACAACTCTAAGAAGCACCGGCACACTAACCAAGCTTCTTAGGAACCGTGGGGATGAGGAAAGTGAAGAGTTGTACTTCTGAGATAATTAGAATTTAGCTTCGCTGGGTATAGCTCAGGTTAGAGCTCGCTTGTTCAGGGCTGCTTGCTCCTGAGGATCCCTTCTTCTCTTCAGAGCAAAGAACAGACGGAGGATGACCTTGCCCGCCAGCTACCCGGAGAGTAAACCTGTTACTAGAAAGCTGCGGCAAGTGCTTCTCAGCCCAGCGACTGTAATCGGAAGATAACGAACCGGCAGCTTCTTTCTGTTTCTGTAAGACCCGCCCAATTGCTCAGAAAGTGTAACCTGGGGTGGGGCAGGAACCTAAAAAGCCACGTACAGATGAAAGCATGTGTTACAGCTCAACTTATATAAGCTGTGGAAGATTTCTCTTCGTGGCCGGAATCCCATGGGCATTAGCCAGGATCAGGACGTGCGCTTTCGTTAAAGAGTTCTTATTAATCTATGAAGGGCTTGGAGTGATTTCTTACTGGGTAGGCTTGATTCTGCCATTATATTCCTGGCCCTTCTAAACAATGGATCCTAAAGCTCTGTAGAGCCAAGTGATTTGCTCAAGAATACAAAATAAGTGAGCGCCCCAGCCAAGTCAGGTCAGTCTCTCTGATTCCATTGTTTTTCTCTAAATATTTTACAGCATTTTTATTTTTCAAGCAATAAAATACACCATGGCTCACTTTGTCCTCCCAAAACCCCATGAGGTTGAGTACTGCTAAAGCAACCTCCCTTCTGTTTTTTTTTAAAGATTTATTTATTTAATGTATTTCTGAGTACACTGTAACTGTCTTCAGACACACTAGAAGAGGGTGGCTTCAGATCCCATTACAGAGGTTGTGAGCCACCATGTGGTTGCTGAGAATTGAACTCATGACCTCTGAAAGAGAAGCCAGTGCTCTTAACCTCTGAGCCATCTCCCCAAGCCCAGATCTTTTAAAGGGAGGCTAGGATGTACTTTGACACTCTCAGAGGTCTCAGTCAGGGCTTCATGCTTGTGAGGCAGACACTCTTCTAACTGAGCTACCTCTCCAGCCAGCTCCCCTTGCTTCCAGATTTCCTTAGTAAACACTCAGCGTGTTTCTGGGATCTCCAACTCCCCTGCAATTTAGGTCTCCCTCTCACAGCATACAGCCCACCTGCTATAGGCTACCTGCGGGGATCCTGACCTTTTCACTATTCCCAGCCTCCCAAGCCTTCTTTTGAAAAGAAAGGAAGTCATTATAGGGCCACAGAAGCCTCCATGACCTTATAATTGCATTCTGCATGCCAGCACAACCAGCGTCATGTGGACGATGCCTCAGCCTGTTACTGAATCAAACTGTAGCTGGGCTCCTTAGACCCTAGCTGTGTTGGCCTTGAGAGCCTGGTCAGCTGAGCATCATGAAAAGAATCTGGAGAAACAGCATATTGAGTGGGTCTGTTGGTGCTGGACACTCAGGAGGCACTATCATCTCTAGCAAGTTGTTTAAATGACTTGCCTTTTTTTTCTGCCCTTCAACCTGAAATGGGTAAGGTCAATTCCTGAGAAGCCTTCATGGCATTTTTCTTGATGCAAAGTTTGTGACTTTTCTTCTCATGGCATTGTTTTTTTCTTTTAGAAAGCATGCCTTCCTTAACTTCTTGTAGGCTTTATGGACAAAGTATAAGTTTCTCTGCCTTTTTTCTTTCAAATAGGATCACATGTATCCTACGTCACTGAAGCCTCTACGTGGCTGTGAATGACCTTAAACTTCTGAAACACCTGCCTCCACCTCCTGTGTTCTAGAATTACAGACATGTACCGCCATGCAGGTTGTTAGAGCAGTACTGAGCATGGAAAGTGAGCTTCATGCATGCTAGGCAAGCATCTCTTCAACTAAACTACATCTCCAAGCTGCTGCGCTGCCCATCGCTCTGATGCTTACTGTAAATCATCAAAAAGAAGCCATCAGTAATAATAACGTGCATGTTAAATGCTGGACCGCCTTGTCATTTTCTCTGCCAGGTTAATTAACAAATCACCTTAAAACCCAGGCTCTCTCAAATATGCCCTTTTCTAGAATGTAACTATTAGTAGTTTCTAGTCCTCATCTCTGCAAGGTACCTCATAAGCAAGTCTTGGTTGCCCAAATTCCTATCAGGATTCTGATTTTCTGAGGTTGGACCCAAATCGTCTTTAAGCTCAGTGTGGTAGTTACCGTTCTGTTGCTGTGAAAGGACACCTCGAGCAAGGCAACTTATAAAAGGAAGCATTTAATTGGAGCACTTGCTTAGTCTGTGGTCATCACGGTGGAGAACATGGTGACAGGGAGGCAGGCAAGGTGGAATAGCAACTAAAAGCTTACACACTGAATGGCAGGCAGCAGCAAGTAGGGGTGAAGAGAAGGAGGGAGAGGAAGGGGATGGAGTGAGAAAAAGAGAGACCTGGTTGGGCTCTTGCCATCACAAAGCTCACCCCTGGTGACACACCTCCTCCAACCAGACCAACCCCCCTAATCCTTTCTACACAGATCATCAGTCAATTGGAATCCAAACACTCAAATGTATGAGCCTGTGGGAGCCACTCTCGTTCAAGCCACCACACTAAGCTGAAGTATTTTAGGCTTTCTTTAGCCCACTTCTCCAAACCTTTTGCAAGTCTCACCCACAAGTTCCTTCTACAGTGTTCAAATCTAGGCACAGTAATGACCGTACTTCTCTGGCACTAATTTTCTGTTGATATTTTCAGCCATGCTAAACATAGTCAAGGGAAGACTTATTTCTGAAATCTATAAGAGGTTTCGAAGGTTTCAGTTGATAGCCCTAGCTCAGATGGCTCTGGCCACTTAGTGAGGTACAGCATCAGAACAGGCAAAAGCCTGAGGCAGAGGCTGCTCGTGGTAGAGGTCAGAGAGTGTCTAGTCTAACTGGAGTTATAAGCAATTGTCAGCTGCTGTGTGGGTGCTGGGAATCAAACCCAGGTCTTCTATGTGAGCAGCCAGTGCCCTTAACCACTGGGTCATCTCCCCTAAGGCCTTAGGTCTCCCCTTTCAATGGCAGTTACCACAGAACTAGCAATAGTCCCTAGGTTTATCGTCATCATCATCCCAACTACTGTGGTAGTTGGTTTGAAAGTCTGTTTGCCACAAATTGGAGTCTTGTAGGGAGCATCACCAGGGGAATTGTCCTGATTGCCTAAAAAAGATGTGGGATAATCCTCCATGCTGTGGGTGGCATCTTCAGGTGGCAGCCCAAATAAATAGGTCAAAGCAGAGGAACGGTCTGTCTTTTGCTTCCTCTACCTTCCCTTTTGACACTGAGCTAAATTACTTGGCAGCAGCAGCTGCTGATTCCTCCACTGATATCAGAACCAGCATTTCCAGGCATCTATTGACACCAGTGATTTCCCAGGAGCCTCCAGGCTTTTGGCGCCAGATTGGGACTGCTGAGTCACTCAGTCTCCCAGACAGAAGGACTTCTGGGTTTTTAGCCCTTCAGGTGTGAGACAGCTTTTGCCACTATTTTAGGGTGAGCTGATTCAATAAATTATAAATACACTCACAAATATCACACACACACACACACACACACACACACACACACACACACACACACACAGGTTTTGTTCCCTTAAAGAGCAGTTACCTTTATTGAGTGCCTCCCTCCGACATGTAAGGCTTTGAGCTAGGCAATTTATTTATATATATATATATGTGTGTGTGTGTGTGTGTGTGTGTGTGTGTGTGTATGTGTATGTATAGGTATATATGTATATGTATGTATTCCCATTATTTTCATCTATACAACTTCTGAAATGAGCACTTTTATTATCCCATTTGGTGAGAAAGAAAACCAAGACTCAGAAGGGTCAAAGACTGATTGAGATTTTACAGTAGGAAGACAAATGAGAACCCATGTGTGGTGGTCCGACTAGGAATAGCCCCCATACACTCAAATATTTGAATGCTTAGTCATTAGGGAGTGACACTACTTGACAAGGATTAGGAGGTGTGGCCTTGCAGGAGGAAATGTATCACTGGGGCTTTGGGGTTTCAAATGCTCAAGCTAGGCCCAGTGTTTCTCTCTTCCTTCTGCCTGCCAATCCAGAAGTAGAACTCTCAGCTACTTCTCCAACACCATGTCTGCCTGTGTTCTACCATGCTTCCCATGATGACAAAAAAAGACTAAACCTCTGAAACTGTAAGCCAGCCCCAATTAATTGTTTTCCTTTATAAGGGTTGCCATGGTCATGGGGTCTCTTCTCTTCACAGCAATAGAGCATTGACTAAAGCACCAGTTGATAAGAGAAGCTATCCTTCTTGGGAGTTGTGGCGCATGCCTTTAGCCCTAGCATTCTGGAGGCAGAAAGCAGTTGAATCTCTGCGAGTTCCAGCCAGCCAGCCAGCCAGGTCTACCTAGCTCAAGCCAGTTACTTAGTGAGATCCTGTCTCTAGAGGAAAAAAATCAACTGTGTTTGTTTGTTTGTTTGTTTGTTTGTTTTTCTCAGGATAGGGTTTCTCTGGATAGCCTATTCTAGTTTTTCCTTGTAGACCAGGCCGACCTTAAATTCACAGAGATCTGCCTGCCTTTGCCTCCCAATAGTTGGGATTAAAGGTGTGCCCCACCCCTACCTGGCTGCAGCTACCTGGACCTCTGTTGAGGCATTTGTTGCCCTTTTAAGTACAAATATTCTGTAAATGAAGTGCTCTCATTCCCATTTACATCTAAGAACTAGGACCAAAGAGTAAGTGATATCTTGGAGGGAATATAAATTAGAGAAGTGGGGAACTAGGATTTTAATGTGAATGTCTCTGTCAGACTCATCCCTAATCCTGCGTCCTATAAAATACCTTTGCATCCTGGTTGCCCAAGCTATGGTCCTTAGGTCAGTGATACTGGCACCACCTGGCAGGTTGTTATAATTGCAAAATCTAAAGCATCTCATAGGCTATGGTCCTAGTTAGCTTCAGCTGACAACTTGTCATAGCCTAGAGTCATTTGAGAAATTCTCAGTTGGGAGATTGCCCAGAACAAGCTGGCCTGTGGCCATGTCTCTGAGGGATTGTCTTGACTGATGATTGACAGGGGAGGACCCAGCCCACTATGGGCGGCCCCATCCAGAGGTAGTTGGGCCTAGGCTATATAAGAAAGTTAGCTGAGCAAGCCAGAGAGTTCCTCCATGGTTTCTGTTCCGAGTTTCTGGTGAGTTTCTACTCTGACCTTCCTCAGTGTTGGAGTGTGACCTGGACATGTAACCTGAAGGAACCCTTTCTTCTTCTAAGTTGATCTTGGTCATGGGGATTATCACAGCCATGGAAAGCAAACTAGAATGCTCACTGAGTTAGAAATCTCCATATGGAAGCTGGTGAGGTGATTCAATGGGTAAAGGCAGTGCCACCAAGCCTGATGGCCTAAGTTCAATCCCTGGGCCCCCCTGGTAGAAGGAAAGAACAGTTTCTTGCAGGTTGCCCTCCTATCTACACATACACAATCAGCTATAACTCTAGTTCCACTGGATCTGATGTTTTCTCCTGGCCTTCTGGGGCACCCCAGATGCATATCGTTCACAGACATACATGCAGGCAAAACACTCATACACATAAAAATAATTATTTTAATTAAAAATAGCATCTAAGCAAAAACTTGTATTAGAAAACTAAAACTAGAAAGATGTATTTCTAAGTCAATTGTAGGAGTACATGTCTAAAATCTAAGCACTTGGTGGGTAGAAGCAGGAAGATCAGGAGTTCAAGGCCAGCCTGGAATACAGAGTAAGATTCTGCCTCAAAACAACAAAAAGCCAGGAGTAGGGTTGCACACCGTTAATCTACCTGAGAGGTAGAGATAAGAAGATCAGGAGTTCAGTGTCATTCTTGGTTACATGTTGAGTTTGAGGCCAGCCTAGGCTACCTGAGACACTAGAAAAAGAAGCTATACTAGCCAGGCATGATGGTAAACATCTGTAAACTCAGCTCTGGGGAGACTGAACCAGGACAAGTTCAAGAATAGCATTGACTGTGTAGTAAAACCTTGTCTCAAAAAACAAATGGCCAAGCTTGGTAGCACTGGCCTGTACTTTCAGCTACTCAGAATGTTGATACAGAAGGATTTCGAGTGCAAGACAAACAGTAAGAAGAGGACTAGGGATACGGCTCAGCGGTAGAGTGCTTGTTTTGCATGAGTGGGGTGGTAGGTTCAAATCTAGTACCCCAAATAAACAAAACCCCAAATCTATAAATACAACCTACTGGTTCTTTCTAGGCTGTAAGAATCTTAACTGTTTAGTTTGTCTGTTTGCTTCGCCTCTTCCTGATTTCCTGAATATACAGAGATGTCTACAGCAAACTCCTTTTAAAATACATATCCAATGGCTGCCTAGATAGCAAGTGTTGTTCTAGACGCTTTAGTTATAGTAGTGAACAAGCCAAACGGCCCTCCCCACATCTCTGCTCCGCTATCTGTGTCATCGGATCTTTCCTCGTGAGCTGGTCTCAGACTCCTTGAAGGAGGCATCTTTACGTTCCTATTTGCTGAGTCAATACCCTGGAGCCAAAGACCTGGCTACTGGTTAGGGGGAGGACGTGCGGCTCCCATTCACTCACTCATGCTTCCTGCAGAGGTAGAGAACTGTGCAGTCCCCTCTGGAGGATAACTCCTTCCGTCTTCTTTGGCTTGGAAACGTTAAGGCGATCCAAATCTTTGACGGCTCTCACACAACTTTCAAAGTCTTTTAAATAAAATTTACATTCATGTGTCTCTATGTGAATGCGTGTGCATGCTTACGTGAGTGCCACAGTTAGTGTGTAGGAGCCATAAGACAACTTGTGGGAGTCTGTTTTCTCCTATTATGTGAGTTCCAGGGGTTGAACCTAGGTTTTCAGCCTTGTAGGCAGGTGTCTTTACCCGCTGAGCCACCTCGTTGATCCCTTGACACATTTTTATTTTTCTCAACCTTGTTTATTTCATATGTATGGGCATTTTGCCTGTGCGTGTGTCTGTGCACTGCATAGAGAGGGTATCAGATCTCCTGGGACTGGACTTACATTTGTGAATCACCATGTGGGTGTGGGGTCCTCTGAAAGAGCAGGCAGTAATCTTAAACCAAGCCATCCAAACCCTTGTTTAATTTCTGTTTATGGTCTCTGAACAGCTGACACATCCAGAACTGACATGAAGGTACCAACCTCTACCAACTTCTGACACTTGGGGGGCAGAGTGGTTCAGACTGAATTCCAGGCCAGCTTGGAATATCTCAGAAACTATGTTGAGAGCTTGCTTCAAGATATTGAAAAAAAAAATCCCACTTTTTCTTTTAATGGCATTCTAGGAGGAAATACAAGTAGACCTTTACTAACCATTTAATTCATCTGTTCTGTGTATTAATGCAGATTATTTGTTCTTCTTCTCATCCAAACCCTCATTTTCCTCATTTGTTCTTTGAATTAAGTATTTGAATATAATTTGTATTTTTACTGGTAGGTTATTATATTAGTCAGTGTTCTCTAGAATCACAGAACTTATGGAATGAATCTCTCTCTTTCTCTCTGTCTCTGTCTCTGTCTCTCTCTGTGTGTCTGTGTAAAGGGAATATCTATCTATGTTTATTTATATCTACATATAAAGAGAATTTATTTGAATAATGTATAGGCTGCACTCCAACTAGTTCACAATGGGCAGCTGTGAATGGAAATTTCAAGCATCTAGTATTTGCATACACACACACATCACACACATATCACATACACTCATTGCACACATCACACATCACACACATACACACACACACACACACACTTAGGTACATACACACTCATGCATGCAGTTTCCATGAAACTGTGTGTCTTAGCTGAACATCTGTATAATCTTGAATCCCAAAGAGGTAGGCTCCAGTGGGTGTGCTGGCAAAGTGAGTACAAGCAGACAAAGAATGGTCTGGATTAAAGGCCCGTGTCATATGGCCTCAAGATCTGGATCACAGGTGTGCCCTCCATTTCCGGATTGCAGTTCATTCCAGATGGAGTCAAGTTGACAGCTGAGAAAAGTCATCACGGTTATTGTATTTAAGAAGGGCTCACTGTTGCAGCCTTTATGGCTTAATTAAAAAAAAAAATCGTGTCATGTGTGTGCCTGGTGCACAAGGAGGCCGTAAGATCTCTTCAGCCCCAATACACACACACACACACACACACACACACACACACATCACACACACACACACACACATTACATACACACACATCACATACACACACATCACATACATACACATCACATACACACACATCAAACATCACATATACATTCACATACCACACACACCAGATACACACACACCACACATCACACACACATCACATACACACACATCACATACACACACATCACACATTACACACACATTACACACACATCACACACCACACACACATTACATACACACACATACACACACACACATCACACACCACACCCACATCACACACACATCACACACCATACCCACATCACACACACATCACACACACACACATCACACACACATAACACACCACACACACATTACACACACATCACACACCACACACACACCACATACATCATATACACACACACCACACACACTTAGACACATGCCCACTCACACATGCTCCCTCCTCTACCTCCCAAAGGTTGGGTATATGCAGTGTTGGTGATTGAACCCAGTGTTTCTGCATGTTAAAGAGTGATTCCACCAGCTTAGCCTTAAAAATTTCAAGTAACAAGACGTGGCTTCTGTCAGTAAAGGACCCGCTCAAAACATGCCATCCATATGGCCAGACACTATACGGTTCAAATGGAGTAGATTTTTATGTTCTGATGTGACAGTCTTTATGTGTATGGTGTTCATTTATGTTTAAAGCACATGTAGGTTTTTCAATGGCAGCTGTACCCTGAAGGGAACTAGGTGACTAGGAAACAAGGATAGAAAAACTAAGATTTAGTTTTCCTCATACCATGTGTATCTTCTGAAACTTCTTCCTCTTCCCTTCCTCCTTCTCCTTCTCCTCCTCTTCCCTTCCTCCTCTCCATCCCAGCCCCCAGGTCTTACTATGTAGCTAAGTCTGGTCCAGAATGTGATATGTAGCTCAGGCAGATTTTGAACCTCACCATCCTCCTGTGTCAGCTGCTAACTTAATTTTTTTTAAGATTTAGTTTTATTTTGGTGTATGGCTGTTTTGCTTATGTGTCTGTGCACCATGTGTGCAGTGCTCACAAGAGACCAGAAAAGGGCATCTTTGGTTTTGACCACCATGTGGGTGATGGGAACTGAACCTGGGGCCCTGAGAAGAACAGTCAGAACTCTTACGCGCTGATCATTTCTCCAGCCCCTTTCCTTTATTTCTAAAATATAAAGTACTTATGAAGACTAGTTTCGTGATGTTGAGATGAGGTCTAGCTATGTAGCTTGGCTAGCCATACACTTGGGATTACCCTTCCTCTGATTCCCGGCAATGGGATTGTGAGTGTGTCTTCCCATGTGTATCTCGTGCAGATGGATTCTTCCTCCAACCTAAGGTTTCTCTCCACTGATCCCCTAACTAGGAATATTTGAGTGTGATGACTCATCAGGCATTGCTTTGATAGACTAGAGACAGGGTCTCACTCCCTGTGCCTTGTCTATCCTGAAACTCACTCTGTAGATCAGGCTGGCTTTGAACTCGCAGAGACCCTCATGCCTCTGCCTCCTGAGTTCTGGGTCTAAAGCCGTGTGCTGCCACACCCAGCCCATGTTCTATTTTAATTGTGCTCTTACACTGTCAACCTTTTTCTTTTTTTTTTTTAATTTCCATTTTGTGTTTTCACTTCTGTTTAGCAAGCCTTTTGGAATACAACTTTTCGAGGAAGAGGAATGGCCAGTGGAGAATGCATAAATGAAGGTGTAAAAGGGAGGGAAGGTGAGGCTCCTTTGCAGCTGGCCTACCTTGAAGTGCAGGCTCACTTGAATGGGTGAACTTTTTTAAATTGCAACAAGTTACAAGTTAAAGCCTTCACATTTCACATTGAACTAATCCTAAATTGACATCATTTAGTTAAGAGCCCAAGATACCATCAGTGTGTGTGTGTGTGTGTGTGTGTGTGTGTGTGTGTTTGTAAAAAAGGTATAAGGTGAAGAGGTGACTGATGTCAAGTTCTGTCCTGCTTGTGATTTGTGTGTCATGGAGTCCGTGATGGTCTGAGTCGATGGAAGTTTGGCACATTGGTAGAAGCCTAGTTAAAGACGATCAGCTTTAGAAGGCTACTGACTTCAACTTCCCCTTACCCCTGCTGGCTCTACAAGAAACCAACTGTCCTTTCTTTTGGGTCTCACCCACCCTTTCGCCCTTTCCACATCTAGAGCAGATTTAAAAAAAAAAAAAAGTAGACTGCACCACAATCAGGAGAGTTTTCACTATTCTCTGGTTACTTTCAACCAAGTTTCTATTATCTGTTGTATCCATTTGTGGTAACCACAGAGATATTCTGAGCTCGGCTTTTCTCCTTCTACTATTAAAATCTTTCTCCTAGATTTGAGGTACCCCATTTCTGCCGGCGTTCAAACTCCGCGGGTTCTGTCTTCCCTTAGGAATTCGTGTACAGAACAAAAATACATTTTAAACAAGGCGAGTGTAAGCACAGAGATCAGTCGGGGACACCCGCTCGCGCGCTTCCCCGTGGGCGTTGGGGCATTCCACCCAGCCCAGACTACAAATCCCAGGAGCCCGCGCAGCGACGGTGCCTCGGTGAGTTCTTCCCTCGCTCCGCAGGGGAGCGGAGAAAGGTTCTGGCCGGAGCCGGGAGCTCTAGCTTCTCTGCCGCGGCAGTGACGGAGGCTGGAGGCCGCGCTAAGTGCCTGCAGGGGCGTTGGGAGGCGGATTCCGCCTTCTCTGAGCGCTAGGGGGCGGGAGGAGGGGCCGGGCCAGCGGCGCAGCCAGCCGCAAAGACAGCGGGCTGAGCGATGGAGGCCGACGGGCAGTCGTGGTCCGGCGAGTCCGTGTCGGGCCCGGGCCCGGGGGGCGGCGGAATGATCCGCGAGCTGTGCCGGGGCTTCGGCCGCTACCGCCGCTACCTGGGACGGCTGCGGCAGAACCTGCGTGAGACCCAGAAGTTCTTCCGCGACATCAAGTGCTCCCACAGTCACAGTTGTCCCTCCTCCCCCGCGGGCGGCGGCGCGGCGGAGCTTGGCCCTGCCGGCGACGTCGCCGCAGCCCCGCTGCCAGCGGGTAAGGACAGGCCCGAAGGAGAAAGGAAAATTGGAGGGTGGCATCTCCGTCAGCAAAACAACCCCAGGAGGAGGCGGCCAGTGGGAGAGGGCCGCGGCGCGGCGCGGCGCGGGGCCTGGGCCTCCGGGATCTGAGATGAGGTGGGAGGATACCTTCTGGGAGAGGTGGCAAGGGATCGTGACCGGGAGGCAGAATTCGAAAAAGCTAAGCGGAGAGTGGGAAAGTTGCTTTGAATTGGGGTGCTTAGTTTGGGGACCAAGCCCTCCCAGTTAGGCATTAGGCTGGGTGTTCCTGGAGTCCCTTAGGACTGCACTAGTATGTGTGTGTGAGCGTGCACGGTTTGGGTGTGTAAAGTGCTTGCAATCCTGTCAAGAGGCAGCCCTGCGAAGATGTCCTGTAAATAGGATTTGGAGTTGCCAAAGAAAAGGATATCTAATGGGTGTCAGGATTTAATTGGTCAGAGATGTTACTTATACTTATGGTGAAGGAGTTAAGGAATGCTCTGTTGTTGTTGTTGCTGCTGCTGCTGCTGCTGCTGTTGTTGTTGTTGTTGTTGGGGGTGGAGTGGAGCTGCCCTGAGCCCTTGAAGAACTTGCCCTTCTTGACTTGATCCCCCCCTCCCGCCACGGCCCATGGCCCATGTGTCAGAGGCCCCAGATCACTTTAAATACTGTAAGATCTGTGGTCCTCCTCGATGACTTTTAAACTGCAATTGGTGGGGAACTAGAGGGTTTAACATTTAGGAAGTTGATGGGAGAAGCCACTGACATTCCATATGGATAGCTGTATGGGAGACAACCTAACAGCAGGTTTTTATTTCGTGATTCTCAGGCTGCAGTATAGATTAAAATAACCTCAGGAGTGTATTAGAAATGCCATGTCCCAGACTCTGTCTCATGGATTCCGGTTGTTTAACCGTGGTGGGTGGGTCCTAAGAGTCTAATTTAGCAGTCAAAGATGCTGGAGTTATA
Source organism: Rattus norvegicus (assembly GCF_021556685.1). Classification (NCBI taxonomy): domain Eukaryota; kingdom Metazoa; phylum Chordata; class Mammalia; order Rodentia; family Muridae; genus Rattus; species Rattus norvegicus. Next base: position 46,430,924 of record NC_141546.1, read on the forward strand.
TTATCACTTAAGTTATATTATCACTTAAGGTGAACTTGTCAGTTGGACCCTATACTCTTTGCTACATGTTTAATATCTTAACTTTATCTGAGACTACAGAAGGGCTAGTTTAAAGACATGCTGGTAAGTCCTGATAGGGCCCTCAATGATACTGTTCCTTTGCCCAGGGTAGCAATTTAAAGAGCCCTTGTTTTGGGCCAGCATGGTAGCTTAGCTGGTACATGTACCTACTGCCAAGCCTGATACCCTGAGTTGATCGGGCGAGAACCTCCACACATAGGCCACTGTGCATGCACGTGGGCATGCGGGCACACACACAGTATAGGTATTTTGAAAATATTTTTATTTATTTATTTATTTATTTTTTAATTTTTGGAGACAAGGTTTCTCTGTGTAGCCTTGGCTCTCCCGGAACTAGTTCTTTTAGACCAGGCTGGCTTTGAACTCAGAGATCTGCTTGTCTTTGCCTCCTGAGTGCTGGGATTACAGGTGTGTGCTACCACCACCAGGCAGAAAGGTCTAATTTTACTTCAGGAGATAAAAAGCACTAGGGTGACAACTACCTTTTCTGAAGTTGTGCTTTTGACACTTGCAGAGATTGCTGTCTAGAGGTGAGCTGGGGGCACTGGCCTGCGATGCTATCGGAGAGCAGTTAGCAAGGCAGCTCATACTTCTAGATGGACACAGGGTATGCCTAGCAGTGTTTGGAAGCAGCTTCTCCCATTTGAAGAAGCTTTGCTTCAAAATCCCTCTGCTTCTGCCCTCTCTTTAAAATGACTATTCCAGAGTTACTCTTAAAAACAACAACAACACCACCCAACTCAGTATAGATTTAATTTAGAGAGATGGAGGTTTTCAAAATTTGAAGCATCTTGGTCGGCTTTTGCTTTCTTTAAAGGCAAACCTAAGGCATACAAAAACACCTTTGTATTTTGCTTAATTGGCTTTTCTGGTTGACTGCATCGTGATCTAATTTTTGCATATTTAAACTTTTTTCGCCCTTTGGAATGTGCCCATCTATAAAATCCCAGGAGGGCACCGACGAGAGGGCAGGGAACAATTTGGTTTTGTTCCACACCAGGCTTTCCAGTCAGCACGGAGGGTTTTGGGTTTGGGGGCGAGGCTGCACCAGAGTTTTAGTATCTCTCTCTGCGTCTGGTTGACGGATGCTGTTGTCCTGGTTATTTCCGTAAAGGTGTTAGAATGTAGAGCCAGTCCTTAGAGGACAATTAGTTCTTTGTGCTGGTTGGAGCTTTTTGGTAAGGTCAAAGTCACTTGGAGGGTGTCTCAACTTTCTTTTGTGAGTGTTGGTTTCTGATTAATAGGACTCAGAACATGACAGAATGGGGCACTCAGTCCTTAACCTCACAAGCCCTCCCCTGCTTAATGCAGTGTAGTATTTGGGCAACTGAAGGTCGGAGACTATAATTTGAAGTCACTGGACTAAAAAGATGGCAGCCTTAGAAAGCAATTTATTACATTTCTTTGTATACCATTCGTCATAATGCACTCGTCATAATGTATAATGCCATTTTTAAGATTTTCAGTTTCAACCACAGAGACCTGGGAAGAGCTGCAAACTTCTTTCTTAGTTTGATAGGTTGATATTCACTCAAGTGAGTGCCTGAGATGGGTGGGTTTCCTGTTCCAGCTTGGGCTGTGTAGGTGATGGTAGTGGTTATCTGTTGTTTTTGAGAGGAATTTTGTTTGTACAAAGAAAACTGAAACATAAAAGATGTGTTGATTTGGTTCTCCCTTTGTTGTCCAAGTCATTTTATGTAGCTGTGGGGGAGAAACCTCTCAATCTGTTGAGTTTTTTTTTTTTTTTTTTTTTTTTTTGGTTTTGTTTTGTTTGTTTTTTTTGCTTTGTTATTTATTTTTTTTCTTCTCCTGCTAGAGCATTCAGAAGCAGTGAGATGAAGGCTTTGAACCCTTTTGGGAAAGGCAGGGTAGAGTCTTACAAAATAGAAGAAGGAAAAGTATCCGTCTTACTTTATGATCCAGTGGAGGTCCTGGCTACTGCAGTTTGTCTTAATCTTCTCCATTTTAAGACGTTGCAATGACTCATATGTGTCTGGTAGGAACGCTGTTGCTTGTGTTGCCTCCCTTTGGTCTTAACTGATCATAACCATGTTGTGTCACAGCTTCCTCCTCTGGAGTTGGAGGCTGTAATCCTCCTCACCTCTAGGATTGTTGGAGATAATGTTGCTCAGGTTTAGAGCAGCCATGCTAAGGCTAGTGAGTAACAGCTGCCTTTTGCTTTTGATACAGTCTCCCTGTGTCTTTCTGGGCTGGTCTTAAGTTCCTCTGTTAAATGATCCCTCTGCCTCTGTGTTCATTGCTACCCTCACAGTAGCCATTCTTAAATAGACATATGAGTGCCCCCAGTGCTGCTCAGTGTGCTACATATGGGCGTTAAAGAGTCAAGAAACTGAGTGGATGCCAGTCCTTCCCTCTTTCTCCTCCTTCTTCTCCCTCTCTTCCTTTCAACAGAGTTTCAAAATGTAGCTCAGGCTGGCCTCTAACCTATAACCTGGCCTCACCTCCCGAGTGCGGAGATCGTAGGGTGCAGCCTTACTTTGGCTTGCACTTTTCTCTTAAGAAAGACTAGTTATAATTGTCGTCATTACAGAGAACATACAGAGCTCATATTTGTGTGTCTTGGGTGGTGGGTAAAAAGAAGTTGGAGGCCTGAACTTGATCCCCTGCAGAGGAATAATCTCATACAGGATTTATGCCCAGGTAACACATAAAGCTGAGAGGGAAACAGGAAGGTAGAGTGGCTAGATTATAGGCCTATTTATTTTCAAGACAGGGCTTCACTATGCAGCTCTGGCGGTCCTGGAAAATCCTCTGTAGACCATACTAGCCTTGAACTCATAGAGATCCGCCTGCCTCTGCCTCCCAAGTGCTGGGATTAAAGGTGTGTGCCACCACACCCTCTTGCTTATAGAGCCTTTTTTTTTCTTTCTTTCTTTCTTTTTTTTTTTTTTTCTTTTTTTCAGAGCTGGGGACCGAACCCAGGCCCTTGCGCTTGCTAGTCAAGCGCTCTACCACTGAGCTAAATCCCCAACCCACTTATAGGCCTTTTAAAATGAACTTTAATCCTCAAATTTTCATAGCTGGTTGCTTCTTGTTATCCAATAAATGTGTTTCTCAGTATTCTGTGGCCTCTTTTGGTTACTCTTTTGTATAGATGGGTTGATGGAATTTTAGGAGCAAGGCACTCCACTGAGACGGATGTCCTGGCAATCTGTATCAAAGTTTAATCTGCAATGGCACTGTGCCTGTGACCCCAGCACTTCAGGAGGCTGAGGCAGGAGGATCATGAGTTCATCAGTCTGAGCTGTATATAGAGTTCCAAGCTAGCCTGGGCTTCATAGTGAGACCCTGTTTCAAAAGTCAAAACAACAAACAAAAAAGGATCAGGTTTATCTTACTGCATGATGTGGTAGTCATACTGCTCATCTTACAGAGGTGTGACACTTACAGAAAGTGCTCACCGCTTGGATTTAGATCTCGCCGTGGCTGGAGACTGCAGGTAGGCCCAGTTCTCCAGGCTTCAGTTCCAGTTCTGCTGCTGTGGCTCCTTGTGCTTTCCTACCTGGCTTGGGAATGCAAATGCACTCTTCACCCAGACGGTTGCAAAGGAGCCCTAATTTGGAGCCATTCTTTACTTATTCAGTGAAGAAGATGTGGCAAGGCCTCCTCAGGTCTCCCGAGTGCTGAGATTATAGACTTGACATGCCCAGCTTTAGTATTTATTTTAATCTCCTAAGATTATGCTGGATACACTATTTTTAAAAATCTGTGGACCATGAAGTAAAAATCAATTCCTATGTGAATACACTATATTTACATTATTTCAACCCCTCCCTCTTCTTCCAATGCTTTTATACTTCCCCCATATCCTCCTGTCAAATTCAAACCTATTTCCTTTTCTAGGCAACACACACACACACACACACACACACACACACACACACACACACACCCTACTATAGCAGCTAGTGTTCCATGTATGTTTGTGGGTTTAGGGCTGACCACCTAGGCTTGGGCAACCTATCCTGCTTGTCTCTGAAAAAACTGACTTTCTCTTAGCAGTGAGGCTGGGGTCTTGTAAACCTTTCCCCATGTCGATGTGTTGACTGGTGTGGTCTTGTGCAGGTCTCATGCAGGCAGCCATGTTGTTGAGAGTTTGCATGTGCAACCATGCCCAGCATCTGCAAGGACTTTGTGAAGAAAATATGTATTCAAGGGCTGAAGAGATGGCTCAGCAGTTAGAGCGCTGGCTGCTCTTCCAGAGCCCCCAGGTCTGATTCCTAGCACCTATGCAAGGACTCATGCTCTCCTGTAACTCCAGCTCCATGGGATCTGATGCTCTCTTCTGGCCTCAAGTACTGCACACAGGTGGTATACATACATACATACATACATACATACATACATACATACATACACATACATACACTCATATAGAAATTATAATTAAATAAAATCTTTAAAAGGAAACTGTGTGGTTAAATAAAAATCCAGTGTGGTTATTGGTTTTTGCCTGTGAGCTTACTCTTCTCCCATATTGTTTCAGTAGACTAAGAGCGTGGTAAGTGCGCTGTAGGAGCAATCTTTCGGTGTTGAGAACGTTATACAGCAGTAGACACTTGCTTAGTATGTGCAGGGCCCCAGGATGGCGCCTTAGCACTGTAAAACAGCACAGCTGTCCTTTAAAACCAAAACCTGGAAACTGTGGTATTGAAGTAAAGGAAAAGAGAGGTGTCACATTGTGCTCACCGCTTGATTCCTACACACCTTGGTTGTAGTTCTTTCCGCATGATGCTCTGAGAATGTTCGTCTTCCTCTGCTGGCTAGATTGTGAGTGTCTAAGGAGAAAGACTGTCTTTGTGTCTGTGTCCCTGGTCCGATAGTGCTTATGGAATTGCTCTGTATATAATGGGCAAATCCCTATTAAATTATTTCCATTTCTGGTAGATGCTAGAATGATGCCATGAGATCAAATGCAATTTAATTTTCATTTCGGAAGAACATTCCCACACACGTGGAGTTTGGAGTTTTGTAGAATCATCTATGTTTTGCTATTTTGATCCTATGTGCTTTGGATAGATGGTTATGCTTGAGGTCCCCTCTTCTTTTTTTTTTTTTAACTTAAAAACTTTTTATTGAACATGTTAGCAAAAGAGCTTTATTCAAAAGACCTGACAGCACCACATCATCACCAGGCCCTGCATTTCTGCTTCCTTTGCTTCCACTTTCTCAGCTGTGGCCGCAGTGGAGAGGGCAGGCGGGCCTGCCCGCTGGCCGCAGCAGCTGCTGGGGCAGACCCACCAGTCCCTATTGACAGAGAATGTTTCCAGTGTTCCTTGTTTGTTTTTGTCCAAGGTGGGTTCTAATTCTGTTGCATGCTGGGGTGGTCTTAAGTTTGCATGATCCTGCTACCTTATTCTCCTGAGTGGCTGGGACTATAGACATGAGTCCCAGTATCAAGCTGGGCTGAAGTTAGAGTTCATGTCCTATGCAAATAATTGTTTTCATGTCCCAGTGAATGATTTCCATCTAGTACCAACTAGACCAGAGTGCCATCACTGTATGAGAAGTAAGTTCTTGATGTTCATGCCCTCAGCAGCCCTTTATGAAAGCCATCTGACCTAGGGGCCTGAGACTAGGCATTCCAGATTGCAGTTAGCAAGGACGGTTAATAACATTTCACCTGCAGAGGATCTACAGATGTGCTGCCTACTTAACAGTCGCCTGCCTTGGAAGGGGTGGAGTAGGGCATACAAACCTGAAGACCTAAACCAGGCATGGTGGCACACACCTTTAATCCCAGTACTTGGGAGGCAGAGGAAATAGATCTCTGTGAGTTTGAGGCCAGCCTAGTCTTCATAGAGAGCTTCAGAATGGCTAGGGCTATGCAAAGAGACCCTGTCTCAAAAACAAAACAAAGCAAACAGAAGACTGAAGACCCAGACTCCATATGGTAGAAGGCAAAACCAATTCCTCCTGTAAGTTGTCCCCTGACCCTTTACAGGTATATGCACAGTACATAAATAATTCATATTCTCTCTCTCTCTCTCTCTCTCTCTCTCTCTCTCTCTCTCTCTCTCTCTTTCGCACAGGCACAGGCACAGGCACACGCACAATGACATTGATAAAGACTTGAGGGATGGAGGTTGGCTCAGTAGCAGAGAGAGATTACCTGATTGCAGGGCCAGGATCACTTTAAAAGGAGTTGAGGTATTCTGACACTCGTGGGTAATGACTGTTATGCTTGTGTGGTCTAGTGCAAAGTTCATCCCATCCCATTACCATTAGGGAGCCTCCTATCTCCATCTTTCTTAGAAAAATGTGAGACTTCTTTGGAAATGTGGGTTCCCTGCCCATAAGGGTACAAGACCTAATGTGAGTTTGCCCTGCATGTGGGGAACAGCATTCAGGACAGTGGGTACTGCCTCTGTGTGTGTGTGTGTGTGTGTGTGTGTGTGTGTGTGTGTGTGTGTGTGTGTAAGGTGTCTTTTTTTATCTCCTGGAACTGGCTGTAGTCCCTTGTGGGGACGCCTAGGCTCCGTACAGGCCCTTTCTGGGCTTGAAGATTTAGTTCTTTGGTGGTCTTGGGCTCATGGAAATTGAGACCTGACAGAGACCTAGCAGTGGTTGTTCTCTTCTTGTTTTGAGCTGTATTAAAAATGGTTTTTGTGAATGTGCCTCTGACATTTAGATCAGAACACTGAAGGAAAGTCAGCCACAGCATGGGGGGCCATCAGCATCCCCTCTCCTCATTCGTAGGGTCAGTCTCACGCAGTACACTTTCGGCCGGCTCTTGAGTAATGTGAATGGTGTGAGTGTATTCCCCAGCTCTGAGCCACGTGGCTGCGAGAATCCTCCGTCCAGGCTCATTTGGAGCTGTGCTTCTGCTCCCTGGGGCACTGTTCTTTGGGCAGGAAGATGAAGTGAGACATAAGAACTGCCTTGCTTTTCACATGTCTAACTAATTGATAAGTCGGAATTGTTCTGAAGAATAATGGCTTGGTTATGTATTCATAAAAGCCTTTGATTTTACAATACATTTCTTTTCTTAAAGTGCCTTTTATCTCTTTACTTGGATTCATGTGAAGTATCTAAATTTAGATTAATCAGATTAAGAGCTTTAATGCCTTACTTATATCAGATTGACTCCACTTTGGTGGCTTTTATCCAGTCCAGAGAGTAAGGAGAGAATTTCCCAAGATTCCCCCATCCCTCTCCTCTTTTTCTCTCCTCTCTTTCTCTCATTCCCTCTGACTCCACACCCCTCCCCCACCCCGACTTTGCAGAGCCCAGATGCAACTAGGTTACAAGACTTGTTTCTATGAAAACTATTTCTGTTCAGATTAGAGAGACCATAGCTGGGCTTTTCTGAGCTTTCTCTTTAGGACTATTCTGTAAAATACACTTTGGCTTTAATGTTGTGAGGACAGGAAGGACAAGGAAGGCTGTGGAGAACAGTAGCTGGTAGGGGCAAAGTCAGTCTTAGTTTTTGGCATACAAGGCCCAACGCCCCTCTGAGAAAATGATTTCATTTTCTCTTGAAAGAACAAGTGACCTTCTCTCTGGTGCTTATTCCATGGAGAGACATAGACATTCCTGCTAGTCTAACCTGGAAACGCTGCCTTATTGAGTGTGGAGGGAGGATGCCTTACTCCTCAGGGAACAGAGGGACCACCTGCAGGCCCTGTAAGGTCAGCTTCTCTGCGGGCTTCTTCACTAATGAACTTGTAAGTAGGCCTTCTATCTGGATCTGGATTCTAAGTTTCATTCTGAACAACTTAGATCAGAGCCCCGAAAACACTCTGTGCCCCCATAGAGGGAGCAGTAAACCAAAGGAAGATCTAGAGGGCAGGAGTGAGAACAAGGAAGGAACTTGGTTTATTGGTTGGTTGGTTGGTTTGAGACAGGGTTTCTCTGTGTAACACCCCTGGCTGTCCTGGAACTCCTTTCACAGGCCCACTCTGGGTCCCAGCTGCTAAAGAGGTCTCCCTTTTTCTTTCCAATCCAGGACAACCTCTGATTTCAGAGGTCTTCCCGTAGTATAACTTCAGCCATTCATTCTCCAGCAGCTGGGCTGGGGCTTTCAGTGGGAGCATTGGCTGTGTGCTTGCATTTCAGCTTTTTCCTTTCCAAACACCACTCCTTCCATCACAGTTCCTTTTCCCACTCGGTCCCAAAGATTCTAAAACTTGGGCTACCTAAACATGTGTTTCTGTAAGGCGGGTGTCTGCTGTATAATTCAGAGTCTTTTGTGTTTAGTGGATACTGGGAGAGTTCCCTAGAAATGATAATGTGTTTCTTGTCTAGAACTTTTTTCTCTAAGCTCCTGGGAATTGTTTCCAGTTTCAGTACTTAGAAGCTCGAGCAGAAAGACTATATAGCATTTCTTTTTCAACTTAGGATCCTTTTCTCTACTCTTGGCACATACATAATGTAATGTGAAATGTCATTACTCATTTTGGAAATGTGTGTTTGTGTCATGGATCCTTTTAGTTAATTATATAATCTATTTAATTTGCACTTAGACAGAATTTATGGTACCTTGCCATAAAAGCACATATTATATATAGAAGTTAAGTTAAAATGAGATAAATAGATAGAAAGACAAAAGAAAACAAAACAAAACTCCTGAAGTGTGGTTGTGGTGGCATACACTTACAACCCTGACAGTAGGAACATAGAGGCAGGAGGATTGTTAAGTTGGAGGCCAGCCTAAGGTATAGAATGAGACATGTCTCAACCAGCTAAACAACTAACCAACCGGCCAACTAACCAACCAACCAACTAACCAACCAACCAACTAACCAACCAACCAACTAACCAACCAACCAACTAACCAATCAACCAACCAACCAACCAACCAACCAACCAACCAACCAACCAACCAAACAAACAAATGAACTGTGGGAAGAAGTGTGCTTGGGCACCAATTAAGACTTGAATGACCCTAAAGTCTTTGTCAGTGACACCTTTCCTTCTTTATCTCAAGGGTCATAACCCAGTATCCTGTAGTAAAACCAGGTTAACAAGGTCACAGTGCAATGATGGCTTGAATTGGAGTTTTATGTGCATGGAGCTTCATAAATGATGGCCCCAAATCTAGGGAACGTGATTGTAGTGCTCAGGGTTTGGTGAAGAGGGGACAGCTGTTAGGACATTATGGGACATGATGTAATAGTATAGAGAAGAGACAGCATGTCTATTCAGTTTTTACATAGCCCTGTTTACTCTCAGCACAAAGCAAGACAGTGCTGAAATCAAGAGAAAAATAAAGTATGGCAGCTCACATCAGTAATCACAACACTCAGGGGCGAGGCAGGGAGATTGCCATGAATTTAAAGCCAGCCTGGGCTACAATGAGAGAGCCTGGCTCAAGAAAAGGAAAAAAGGAATGATTTTCTATCTTTTATGACTGGCTTCAGATGGAGGATTTTCCAATTTCTATGGCTGCCTGGGTGAAGAAAATAGTGAATTCTATGAACTCCTTTGGAGGAGGGTAGAAAACTGGGAGGCAGAAGAATCAGGAGAGGGGCTCTTTTTCAGAGGCCTGTCAATCTTTAAATTGAGGTACTCAGCATGGCAAAGTGCCATATTTTTCGGCAGTCTATTCTGGGTCCCTGGGTCCCAGCAAAACGCAGTAGTGTAAAACGGTGATAGCAAGAGTCATGTTGTTCTAGGTAGTACCGTGAACTGATGGTCCCTGTCCTTTGCTCACCATGAGCACAAGTGATTGAAGGGCTGTGTGTGGGTACAGCCTGTTTGCCATTTCTGCAAATATAACCCAGTGTACCCCAACAGGGCACTAGTGACATAAAATGTCACTTCACTTTTGAGGATTTATACTTCAGATTCAGACAGTAGCACACCCTAGCTGGTGGGAAGACCATTCAGAACGTCTTAGAAAAGCATCTGCAGCTTCCTTTTAGAAAAGGGATTCCAGGAATCTATAGCAATCACTAGTGTTTTTGAGTGTGCGCCAGTCACAAGTAATTCTGCTTATTCGTTTATTTATTTATAAGATTTACCAAGTGTAGTGACACATGCCTTTTATCCTAGCACCGAGGCAGGTGGATTTTTGTGCATTCGAGGCCAGCCTGGTCTACATAATGAGTTCCAGGACAGCGAGGGCTACAAAGTGAGACCCTATATTGAATCCTGTCCTCGCCCCCTCAAGGATTTACTTTCATTCCTGTACATTCTGTGTGTGCCGTGAGTCTCAGGTACCTGTGAGGCCAAGGAAGAGCTTGGATCTCCTGGAGCCAGAGTTCCTGCTTTGTTTGCTGTGAGTGTTGTGACATGAGGGATTCTGAGATTATAAGTTGTCTGACAGGAGGGATGGGCCCTGACCTCATGTCCTCTGAAGGGACCACCGGAGCCGTCTCTCCAGCCCCTGTTTGGTTTTATATAGCTTCTCATTACAGCCCAAGATGGCCCAGACTCTGCCTTACTGCCTCCACTTTCCTAGTGCTGAGATTGCAGCGTGAGCCACCATGCTTTATTCCTCATGGTCTGGAGCAGCATTCATAGGGTCTATATTAGTTTGTTTTAAACTGAAGTCCTGTAATTACCAAATCTTGTTGGTTTAGCCCTGGCTTGGGAAATGGCCAAGGTTGGGCATCGATCGCCTTGTGTCACAGTCGAGACCAAGACACAAGGCTCAAGGCTCTGCACAGCCCGACCTTTACTTCTTAGATAAGTGCAGAAGCCTGAGCGTGTGCTTGCTTGCTCTCTCTCTCTCTCTCTCGCTCTCTCTCTCTCTCTCTCTCTCTCTCTCTCTCTCTCAAGCCTTTATTTCCTAATTTATAAGTGTGGACAAATATTATCTAGTAGAATCAAGTACATTGAGATGAGGCAAATAGATGGGTGTAGAAAGAGATGAAAAATACTATCTAGGACAAATACACGGGATAGCTTACTCCTTTGTGCTTCTTCCTCCTAACTTGCAACCTTTGTTAGAAGGAAATTCAGTCAAGCTAACTCTGTATTTAAAAACAATCACCATGAAGAAAGACAGAGAGATTAAAGCCTTGGTTTGCACTTAGGACAATTTGATTTGAGTTTTCCTGCAGTCAGAGTTGGCAGGGTTAATGTGCGCCAGCTGAGAAGCCTGCTGCTACCTTCTGGCAGCCCATATGCAGATGCTGCTGTATTAATTACCAGAGAAAACCCGATTAACTCACAAGTCCTGTAACTGTCTGCCGGTGGCTGCTGCGACTCAGAAGCAGGTTGCCTTCCTCCCTCCAATGTCAGGCACAGCTTTTGATCTGTTCCTTGGAGATATGCTAAGACTTTATTATAGGTCCTTAGAGCCCCTGGCTAGTCTAGTCACCTTTGATGTGTATTTAATAGTTCAGGAGGAGCTTGCATAATTAAATTAGTGTACAATTTAAAAATAAAAACAGCCAGGCATGGTGACACAGGGCTTAGAAATCAGAGGCAGGAGGATCTCTGAGTTCCAGGCCAGCCTTAACTACTTAGTGCCCAGGCTAGCCAGGGCTACATATTCTGGGACTGTAATAGTAATAACAACCAGACCAGTTAAAACTGGAACTTCAAACTGGAAAGAGTGTTAAAGATGGTCTAACTCTCTCTCAGTTCATAGATGAGCGGTGTGAGGATCAGGAACCCCCCAGGGCTGCTCTCGTGCCAGCTGTGCTCTTTGTCACAGAGGTAATCAGGGAAGGAAGATCATGGCATCTGCTCGAAGCTTCATTTCTCTCATGCACTTACTCAACTCTTACTGACATCTCAGAGAGCAGTGGGAAAGCTTCATGGGGGAAGGAGAGTGTTGGAGAGTGTTATGTTGAAAACCAAGAGACAGCAGTGCCCCCGACAAAGGCCTTCCCAGCTCAGTAGGCTGCACATGGAATCCTGGCAGAGTGCCCGGAAACGGGAAGCACAACTGGGCTCAGCCTCAGCCCCCTTGCCATTGCACACTGGTCCTGGTTGCTTTGACTGTTGCAGTTTGTTTCTGCAGACTATTTTTATAGGCGAGATGGAGCACAGGAAGGTGATGATTTGGGCCAGATGAATAATGGGGTGTGTCTCTGTGGTTTTGGCTGATGCAGCAGGCTTTATTGGCTTTTCTGTTGCTGATCATTTGTGTCAGAGGTGTTGTCCTGACAGAGGCTCTGTTGGGTTTATCATCCACTCTGCTAGAGGGAGCTGCAGTGTTAGAACTCACTGAGGGCTGTTGGTTTGCTTTACGTATAAAACAGCTTCCATGATAGGAACGTCAAGGCCATCAGCTGGAACAGACACTTGTCACTTAAGTGAGAGTCTGGCAAGGGCCAGGAAAAGAGGAGACTGTGATCTGTAGGCGAAAGTGAAGGCAGGCTAGCTGACATCCTCTTTCCAAATGCTGCAGTTGTTTTCTTCACAGCTACTGTCTGTGGAAAGATGGAGCGCTTTAGGAGTGCTGGTTCACTTGAAGCTGGTCATCACCGTGCTGTACTTTGCAAGTGTAGTAGAGTCACTTTTGTAGACAGCTCTTCACGACCAATGGATTCTGACACAGAACAAATATGTAACCTTCAGACACTGTCAGTCGTTGTGTTAGGCACTGAGGATGCGGAGAATTGGGAAATGTCTTCATGGTTTGATTCTTAGAAACAGTAATGGAAGAACCCCTCTCTGCATGGTATACATTATGATATATAGTGAGCGGAGGTGCATGGGGTGCAAGACTTGCTCATTGCTCTTTCCCAAGTAGTCACTCAGAGAAGCGTTGGCACCTTTCTGCTTCAGAGTCTGTGACAGAGATTAGACCAGCGTGTAGCCTGGTGTTCATTCGTATACTTACTGAATACCTTGCACAGAAATGGGCACTAGGAAATGCTCTCTAAACTTCCAGAGGAGCCCATCTCCTTCCCAAGAGAGTAGGTTTCCTGTTTTAGTGTTGCTGATAGATGTCCTGAGGCCAGGGTGCTGCATTCATAGACAGGCATGAAACAGAAGACCATGACAAATGTAGGGAGGGACTTAGGGAGGACAGACCTCTTTTCTGGTGATGCATGGCACTTGTGGAAGATCAGGGAGCATGGGACAGGTATGTTCTGACGTAGAACTACCTTTTCAATGAGTCAGACCTCTTGCTGGTTGCTTCAGGAATGAAACAGCCCACAAATGGCTCAATATAATATATTGTTGGGTGACTAAGGCAGTTAGGATCTCGGTGTTACCACCTTTACCTTAGATGTTGGCAGATCCCACTGCTGAAGCAGCTGAGGGTGGTGGGTACTCACTTGAGCATTTCCAGGAGCCCAGGCCACAGTCTTTCTCAAACAGGTTTTCAAGCTGTTTGGTCTCTGTAATACTACTGTAATGTGTTTGAGGAAGTGAGTCCTTTAGATTAATGGTGGTATCCTCAAAGGAGATTATTTTTCAGATAACATCCCTTAGATTTGCCTAGATTTCATCCTGCTGGTCAGTTTTGTCCCTCTGTCTTTTAGCCATCAACAGAAAGAGTATGGCTTGATTAGTAGTATAGATCTCAATTAAGCATCCAGTGTCCTGAGAAAACTTGGCAGTTGGGGTACTGTCAGCAGCTGCCAGGGTAATGAGCCTCAAAGCGCCGTGTTAGAGCTCAGGCCGTCTCGGAGAGGTTTCCACTGCCCCTCCTCCCATGTGTATTTACTAGCATTTGGGTATAAAATAAGTTTAAATGAGGAGCATAAGTTAAAACTGCAAAGGGTGGGGATTTAAAAGTGTTATGCATTCAAACATTCTGCCTTCTATCAGAACGAAGGTTTTAATTTTTATGCATTTATTTCTATTTGGACCAGATCCTAGTTATTGCCCAAGTTAATGATCTGGCATTTGCGATGGAATTCTTGTAAACTTCTTAAGATGTCCTTCCACTATACCAGAGAGGAGGTGCTACCAAGCCACTGTCACCTTTTGTAGTATGCACCTTGTTTTCCATGATGAGCTAGCCTCGTGACTCTCTCTGACATTTGAAGAACGTTTTCTGACCAGTGAATTTTCCCAATAGCTCCTTTAACCAAAAGTCTCCTGAAGTGTTCCCTCTAGGGCTCTGTCGTTCTGGATGAGTTTCTGTCCGAGTCTCTGACCCCCTCACTCTTTATCTACTTCTTTTTTCTCCACTTTCCCCATTCCCCAACCAGGCCAGCTGAGCTGCATTTCCTTTCCACCTATGGAAGAGAAGTATCTGCAGCAGATCGTGGATCACCTCCCCTGTATACTGATCCTCGGCCAGGACTGTAATGCCAAGTGCCAGCTGTTGAACCTGCTGTTGGCGGTGCGGGTGCTTCCCACCCTCAAGCTGGACAGTGACGAGAGCTGTAAGCTTCGGCGCCTCCGCTTCACCTACGGGACTCGGACTCAGGTCAGCCTGGCGCTGCCCGGTCAGTATGAGCTGGTGCACACACTGGCTTCCCACCAGGACAACTGGGAGACCATCCCTGAGGAGGACCTGGAGGTTCAAGAAGACAGTGAGGACACTGCCCGTGTGTTAGCTGACCTTGAGGTGACAATGCACCATGCTCTCCTACAGGTACCGGCACACACATGCCTGGCTTTTAGAAAAGAATCTGCTGATGGATTCTGGGCTCTGACAGGAACATAGGATGAGAGGACTGTAATTGATGGAGCTGGATGAGGACGGGATGGCAGTTTCATGCCTCTGCTCATCAACTTCAGGGCCCTGGGGAACATCCGTCTCCACCAGACAGGAGAGGATATGTGATTGCTGCATCTTGACAGGATCTTACAGGGTAGTTAGTATCAAAGTTAGGAGGCCCCTTTGGCTTAGGTAAGAAGAGACTGCTAGAACTGTCTCTAGCCATCTCTTTCTAAAGAGACAGTAAGATGATGAATAGTTAATATTTTTCGTAGAACTGAGACCATGGGAAATTTTGTATTGCTTTCTCATCAGTGTTGGCTGTTATCTTACTGCGTGGGGCAGCCCATTTTTCCGACCTGACAAGGAACCCAGTCTGATTCACATAAGGGAATAAAGCAGCCCTTTTATTGAAGAATACCTTGGCTTCTTGTTTATGTAAACTCTTAAAGACAGCACAGGTGCCATGCATCTCCTAAGCTACCCTGCTTTCTCCACCATTCCCACCTTGGAGTAGGCCATGTAGAGCAGAGTTGGGCTTGAAGGGCATGTGATGGTGGGGCCAGTGTGACAGCCCAAAATTAAGGGTTCATCACCTTGTCTGCTATGCTATGGTTGGCCAGCTAACTTGGGAGAGTGCTTCTGCCTTTGTCCCTCTCTGCCTCTCTCTGAGACAGTTGGTCTTTGGTGGGAGCTATCTTCCCACTTCCTTCTCACGGTTCTTTTCTCTTTATAATGCGCTGGAGAGGAATAGTAGCAGTCTCCATGCTCTCTCAGTTCAGTTTTGGTGGTGGGTTTCCTGTTTTCAGGCATCCACTGCTGAGTTACACAGCAGCTCTCTTTGGTTTATTTTTCTAGGGTTTTAATTCTGTCTGTGTATGTATCTATGTCTGTCTGTCTGTCTCATCTAACATCTATCTATCTTGCTGTGTACAAGCCAGAGCAGTATGTCAGGTGCCTTCCTCAGTCACTTTCCACCTTATTTTTTCAAAGATCTACTTTTATTTGTGTGTATTAATGTTTTACCTGTAAGTATGGCTGTGCTTCACATGTACGCAGAGCCTGTGGAGGTCAGAAGAGAGCATTGGATCCATGGCAGTGGAGTCATATAGGGTAGTTAGCTGCTAGGTGCTGCTGGGACTCAAGCCTGGGTCTTCTGGAAGAGCAGCCAGTGTACTTACTTGCTGGGCCATCTTTCCTGTCCTTCCTCCTTAGTTTTAGAGACGGGGTCTCACTGTACCTGAAGGTTACTGTGCCAGCTGAGCTGGCCAGCCAGCAAGCTCCTGCCTCCCAACTAGGGTTACAAGCCCTCCCCGCCATGCCTGGCTTTACAGGAACACTAGGGATTTGAACTCAGGTCTTATGGCTTTCATAGCAAGTACTTTTACCTATTGAGCTGTCTTCACAGACCCTTGGTTTTGGCTTCTAATGTTAATTTGCTTTTTCTTCCATGAATTGAATTGATATAATAAAGTCACTACAAGGAAAGCACAAGTTGTTCTATGTATATGTGAGCACATGTTTTACTACTGAGAGCTCCCATGGCTTGCTGCTGATAGATTTGAAGGGTGCGCGTGCGCGCGCACACACACACACACACACACACACACACACACACACACACACACACACACACAGGCACACACACCAAGATCATAATTGAGGAGGGTACTAGGGTTACAATACCAGAGCAGCCTTTTCTTGGCGTGGTTAAAATGAAATTCTTGAGAAATTCTCCGGTTTCTCATGCTCTTTCCTGTGGCCGAGGCTTCCCTTAAGCAGTTTCTCCAGATTTGCTTTCTTCTCCAGTGGTTTTGATGTGGCACTGGGGCACTGGGAGCAGACTCCGGGGATTCTAACTTTAGCTTCCTATGATGCTAAGTCTGCTGGGTGGGAGGTGTGAGGGTGGGATAGGGGTTGTGGCCTCTGTGGATTTGGCCACCACTCTTTTACCACAGACTTTCATCTGTTGAATAATCAAAGATGCTTAGCTCAATTCTTGGAGCAGAGCACAGCTACCTGAAGAGTGTGCATGCCCATGAAAAGTATTTTGTTCAGCTCCAGCTATATTTAGGATCAGTGAGTTCATGCTTCTATTTGATTTGGAGAGGGGGTAGCAAAGAAAGGAAACATTTAGCTAAAGGAAAACAAAATTGAATTAGGGGAAATGGATGTCCCTTTGAGCTGCCAAACTATCAAAGCAGAATTTCCTCCTGCCTCTTACACAGTGGTCAGTCTTCTGATGTGCTAAAGTCCTCATAACCTCACCATTTATTTTCAGCATATTCCATAATGGACCAACTTCAACTCACACTGCATGGTATTGCCAGCTTGTTAGTTCTGGATCCCTCGAGACTCATGGTTTGTATTTCAATAAGAGGAACATTGTTAAGCCATTAGTATTTGAGACCTTACCTAGTGTTCAAATTTGGCATTTTCTCCATTTGGCAGCACATTTCATAATTCCTCACACAAAGTATTTTATATGCAAAAGCACTCTCCCTTCCCTACCCTCACCTACTTTCTGGCATCTGCATCTGCCCACCTCCTTTCAACATTTCTTCTTACAGGGCTAATGGAATGCTTGTCTGCCTTACACCAATATAGTCTGCTGGTGGTGATGGTGTGCGTGTGTGTGTGTGTGTGTGTGTGTGTGTGTGTGTGTGTGCGTGAGAGAGAGAGAGAGAGAGAGAGAGAGAGAGAGAGAGAGAGGGAGGGAGAGAGGGAGGGAGAGAGAGAGAGAGAGAGAGAGAGAGAGAGAGAGAGAGGGAGAGAGAGAGAGGACACGCACGCCCACCCGCCAGTGTGTTTCTTTTGTAAAGACTCAGTTTGCTCAGCCTAGGAGGATTCCTGCAGCCTTGGCAGTGCTTCCTTTATTGTGGCCGTTACATAATTTCAGTTGCTCTGAAGTTGTTCTTCCTCTTTCTTTTCCTCCTCCCCTCTCTCTTCTCTCCTCCTTGTCCTCCACCATCATCATCAGGTCTTTGTTATTCATTTTGCACAAGCTGGCCTCGAACTTAGAATTCTTCTGCCTCAGCCTCCCACACTCTGGGATTCTAGATATGAGCCACCACAGACACTGTGTTGTTCTGCCCTTATCAGGAGCTTGTCTGTCCCACCAGAGGTTTCTGGACCTTTGGGAAATGTAGTTGTCACCTGGCAGCTAGCCTGCCAGGAGCAAGGTTATTAGCTCATCATGATGTCCAGTGAGATATTTGAGGGAACTGAGGAAGAATAATACTTCCAGACAAGGTCTTACTTATTTACTTTGCAAATATTTGTAACTAACCAGTTATAGTGATAAAATCTTCTCTTCATAAGTCCAACTGTCAGTGGGAATAACTTGTTTTTAATACATACACTAATTTTTTATTATATTTTAGCAGTTAATGCTTTCAAAATCCAGTTACCCCAAAGAATCATAAGAGAACAAAAATTTTATACAAAATTTAACTCTGAAATTTCTTAAGATTTTTGCTAGGAGACTAGCTTTTCTCAGGTTCTAGCTAGTTATTAGCATTTATTCTTGTGCCTAATAAAACAAATACTGTATGTTACCTTTCTTAGTTAGGGCTTCCTTTGTTGTGATGAAACACAGTGACCAAAGGGCAGGAGGGAGGGAAGGGCTAGTTGGTTTATACTTCTATGTTGATGTTCATTGTAGAAGGAAGTCAGGACTGGAATTCAGGGCCTAGAAGCAGGAGCGGAGGCGGGGCCGTGGAGGGTGCTGCTTATGGCTTGCTCCTCATGGCTTGCTCAGCCTGCTTTCTTTCAGGACCCAGGACCGCCAGCACAGGGCCTTTAATTACATGCTGCTTTGTCTGCAGACTGTAGTAGATAGATGAAAAGATAAGTGTTGGTGGGTAAGAAGTAGACTAGAAGGCTGTGGAGAGATGCTGTTGGGAGGAAGGAGTACAAGGAATTAGGTCCAGATGGTTGTTCTAAGAGAGAGGAGAGGAGGGTAGTTAGACTCTTCAAAGCAAAGAAGTGAAGAGTGAGATTTTAGATAATTGAAAAAAAATTACTTTATGGGTCAACAAAGGAGAAACTGAAATGATGTGTCAGATAGGATATAGGAAGTTCAGACCAACATTAAATCATGAATACCTTGGAGACGTAAGCTGGGCTTTTTTTTCCTAACATTCTTACCTTCCCCCTGTACATAGCACATATACAATGAAATGCAGCCATCCTGCTTACACTGTGTGCCAAGAAAACCAGGAACACCTGTTATATGTTAATGCATATACTGAGAAGATGAGTGGTTTAAAGGAGAATGGGTGGTTTTGTTTTTGTTTGTTTGTTTGCTTTATTTTTGGTACTGGGGATTGAACCCAAGCGTGAGTCCTATCAGTAAACCTCCAGCAATATTTTTAGTTTTTAAAACTCCTATCCAGGAGCTGGGATGCAGTTTGTTTAGTAGATGTCCTAGCAAGTTTTTGTCAACTTCACACCAGCTAGAGTCATCAGAGAGGAGAGAGCCTCAGTTGAGGAAATGCCTCCATGAGGTCTGCTCTAGGCAAGCCCATGGGCACTTTCTTAATTAGTGATCAGTGGGGGAGGCCCAGCCCATTGTGGGTGGGGCCATTCTTGGGCCGGTGGGCCTGGGGTCTATAGAAAGCTTGCTGAACAAACCAGTAAGCAGCCTCCCTTCAAGGCCTCTGTATCAGCTCCTGCCTCCAGGTTCCTGTCCCATTTTGAGCTCTTGTTCTGACTTTCTTTGATGAACAGTGATATGGAAATGTCAGCCAAATAAACCCTTTCCTCTCCAACTTGCTTTTGGTCATGGTATTTTATCACAGCAATAGTAATCCTAAGACAGTGAAACGCTTGTCTAGTATGCACAAAGCCCTGGGTTCTGCCCCAACACAGCATAAATAAGGCTTACCTGTAATTTTAGCACTCAGAAGGTAGAGGCAGGAAGATCACTCATATAGGACTGCCTTTGGCTGCAGAGTTTGGGGCCACCTGGGTTATCTGAAATCCTGCCTCAAGAAAACAATCCTGGGCCAGGCATGGTGGTACACGTACTCACTCCAGCATTGGGAGGCAGAGGCAGGTGGACCTTTGTGAGTTTAAAGCCAGCCTAGTTTACGGAGTGAGTTTCAGGATATCTATAGCTATGTAGAGACTCTATCAAAAAAAAAAAAAAAAAAAAAAGAAAAGAAAAGAAAGAAAAAAGAATCATAAAGTTTTATTGGTACCGCAGTGGCCTTGTTATCTCTTAAAAGAGCACTTGCTACTGAGGCTGTCTTTTCTCAGTTCACGTTAGCTCTTGGGGGTTATCTGACAGTTTGAAGTCATAATCTTCCTCTTTCATCGTCTCCCTTTGCTACCACCACTATCTTGCAGCATACTTTTTTCTTTTTCCTTTCAGAACCTCAGTTATGTCTCCCTCTGAGGAACAGCTGGTGTGGGAAGGGAGTCTTCCTCTAGTCAGCCTCAGAGCCTCAGGAGATGGAAAGGCCTGTCAGTAGGCAGAAACTTGATTGTTAAGCTTCGTGAAAGTATTTTCTCTGTGATTCTTTAATGATACCTCAGCCATAATTTTTTTTTTAACTTTGCAGCCAGCATACTTTCTAAGCATAGCGTAAGATCTCTGCTTGGCATATCGTGCCTTCTGTAACTCTTTCAGAACTTCCCTCACATCAAATCAGACAGTTGCTGATACATAGTAGGTCATCAGTAACTGATTAAACACAGCCTTTGTTGCTAAGTAGCAATCTGGGTTTGTCACTTAGCTGTGTGACTGTGAAAATTGGGCTGTCCTGTGGGATTGACACTAAAATGAGACAAATTGTATGGAGAACCCAACAGTGTCTGGCACATAATAAACCACATCCTTCTTCCATTTGGGTGTATAAATTGGTGGTTTGGGGCTTTTCAGTTTTGTCTTTATTTTTTTCTTTTAAGACAGGGTTTCTCTGTGTAGCCCTGTGTAAACCAGGTTGTCCTCAGACTCACAGAGATCTACTGCTTCTGTGGAACACACACACACACACACACTCGGACACTTTAATTTTTTTGTTTTTTTGGTTTTTTTTTTGGAAAGAACAGAGTTCCTATTTTCTCAGTCATTTGTCTCTTCCCTGATAATCAGCCAAATATGGACTTTAACTTTTTTCAACCTGAAATCCTTGTGCCACCTAACTTCTCGTTATCCAGCTTTATTAGAGATAAACTTCTTCATAATTCATTATTATTTGCTTTTATAATAAAATTGAAGAAGAAAGTTGATTAAGAAAATAAATAGTAAGAGGCATATAAAAATTTAATTCCCATCTTTTTCTTTTCCTTCTGTTTTTCCTCATAAACGGTAGAATAAAGCTCCAGCCAGGTCCTGCTGAGATGAGCTTCTATCCATTCTGTGTGCTTCTGGGACAAAGCTCTGGGGTAGCCTCACATTAACCCGTTTCCTAGGAGGCACCTCATGGCCTCGAAACCATTTACTTGAAGCTCCCCTCTTGTAGACTATCTGTACCAACCAGAATCAATATATTGTGTACAAACGACAAGAGTGTGCAGTATTTTCTTCAGTATGAAATTAGCAGTCAAAAGCGGAGGGCAGGTAAGATGGCTCAGTGGTAAGATGGGGGAAAGTGAGCAAGCTGAAGACCTGAGTTTGCTCCCAGCACCCATGGTGGAAGCAGAGAACCAGTTCCCCAAGTTGTCCTCTGACCTCTATCTATGAGCAATGGCACATGGCCACCTGCACTCTCTCACACATCAGACAAACCATAATAATAAATAAGGCTAAGTTTTAAGAAAGTGGAAGTGAATTCAGTGTCAATCCTGAAAAATAATAAAACTTTTCAAGTGCCAATGAGAGGGAAAAGGAGGAAAATGGAGGTAAAGATAGGTAGGATTCTCTTCGTGACAGAGAGACCTTGAAGATCTGCCCTGTGGAGGACACCAGACAGGGTGGGCTTCTCCAGTCCTTCCCCAAGCCACACTGTGTAAGTGGCTCTGGGAGGTGGGACTATTACTAGATTAGCGTATGTTGTTTTCCAAACCCAAGTCACCTGCCACTTCTCAACTTCACCCTCAATATGCAATTGTTTGCTGGTTGAGTCACAGAATAATCACCTGTCTTAGTTAGGGTTTCTGTTGCTGTGATAAACACCATGACCAAAAGCAACTCGGGGAGGAAAGGGTGTATCTCAGTTCTCAGGTCACACTCTATCAGAGTGAAGTCAGGGCAGGGTCACCAGGCAGGAACCGGAAGGTAGGAGCCGAGCTGAGACCATGGGGAAGTGCTGCCCACTGGCTTGCTCCTCATGGCTTGCCCAGACTGGTGTCTTATAGCACCTAGGCCACCTGACAGGAGTGACACCACGCACAGTGGGCTGGGCCCCTCACATCAGTCACTAATATGAACATGCCTCACAGGCTTCCCTTCAGCCCCATCTTAAGGAGACATGTCTTCAAGTGTTGTCCCCTCCTCGTACATAACTCTAGCTTGTCTCAGGTTGACAAGAACAAACATCGTCCTTTATGTGACCGAGCTTTAGCGGTGTGCTGTGAGCAAGTGTTCCTTCCAAGAAGAAGAGGGATTTTTAGTATGCAGTCGGCCTTCTTCAGTGCTTGAGAGATGGCTGCTTTCATTTGCCACCATATGTGGAAGACAAAACCAAGAGCTGTGGTTCTGGTGTTGGAGAGTAACAAGCACCCTTCTTTTCATTTCTGTGGGGTCCATGACTTTGTGCAGAATGTATGTATGTACAGGAGAACTCTCCTATTGTGATTCAAGTGGAACTTAGGGGCTTCTATCATCCCCTGAGTTCCTTTCCTTGATTAAAGAGTAAAGGTTTTCTTATTGCTTCAAACAGCCGTTTCAGATAACTGTGTGTGAGCAAGGCATGTGTTTGTCAATTCACCACAGTTACGTATTATGTGCCTTCTAAGTTACAGGCCCTGTTCTGGGTGCTAGGAAGGTATATAACCTTCATGAAGTAGACAGTTGAGGTCACACTTTGGACACGGGACAGCTCTAGTTCACCCAACTCAGTATTAATTATTATTTTTTACTCTGCCTTGAGAGGCCAGCACTGGTTTCCCCTTTTCTTTACACCTGTAAGGTTAAGTCATCCCTTAACCTTAGTCATATTACAGAATCGCAAAGCACATTGCAGTCTAGGTTTATTGATCGTTGCTTGAGTGACAGCCTGCAGCTCCTTGTGGCTTCTGACACAACGTGTAGGAGAGCTGAGACCAGCTGCACAGTGACCTGACTGGGCATGGGAGAAGAGAGAACTATTTTTGTTTTCTGTCCAGTTTTGTTTAGTACAATGTATATTTACAAATATCCAGACATTGTAGTACTTTTAGCACTCAAGGCAGGAAGATTGAAAAGTTTGAGCCTACTTTGTGCTACCTAGTGAGTTGAAGGCCAGAGAGCATATGTGGAAATCTGCCTCAGAACAAAACACATCCCCTAAAAGGAAACAAAACACCTCCCCTAACATGAAACAACCAACACCACAAAACAACACCTCAGAGGTTTAGGAAGGAATATACAGTTTTTCTCAAAGGTGCCAGTCTATCATCACAAAACCTTTAATCTGCCAGGTGTGGTGGTGCATGCCTACAATTCCAGCACTTCAGATGTGAGGCAGGAGGATTGACACAAGTTTGCAGCCAACATGTAATATGTAGCAAGTTTTAGGCCACCTGTTTTAGTTAGAGTTTTACTGCTGTGAACAGACACCATGACCAAGACAACTCTTATAAGGACAACATTTAATTGGGGCTGGCTTACAGGTTCAGAGGTTCAGTCCATTATCATCAAGGTGGATACCAGGCAGGCATGGTGCAGGAGGAGCTGAGAGTTCCACATCTTCATCTGAAGGCTGCTAGCAGAATACTGGTTTCCAGGCAGCTAGGATGAGGGTCTTAAAGCCCATGCCCACAGTGGCACACTTCTTCTAACAAAGCCACACCTCCAAATAGTGCCACTCCTTGGGCCAAGCATATTTAAACCATCACCCCAGCCAAGGCTATATAGCAAGTCCTGAGAGTGAGCTCAGAGAATGTACTGTGTTAACTTTTAGAAAATGCTTCCCTAAAGTTGCTGACTCTCCAGCACATATAAGTCAGGGTAGCAAACGGTGTCTTGTACAGCAAGGTGGGAGTCAGACTAGTTTTCTAACCAGAACACATTCTCTGCCATTTAAGACACAGACACAGTCTGAAAGAAAGAAAGAAAGAAAGAAAGAAAGAAAGAAAGAAAGAAAGAAAGAAAGAAAGAAAGAAAGAGAAAGAAAGAAAGAAAGAGAAAGAAAGAAAGGGAAGAAAGAAAGAAAGAAGGAAAGAAAGAAGAAAGGAAGAAAGAAAGAAACCCTTACTCAAAATTTTTCTTTTCTTTTTTTTTTTTTTTTTGTTCTTTTTTTTTTTTTCGGAGCTGGGGACTGAACCCAGGACCTTGCGCTTCCTAGGTAAGCGCTCTACCACTGAGCTAAATCCCCAGCCCCCAAAAATTTTCTTATAATGAGTTTGTACCTATGAATAAATGAAGTCAGCTAACTGTTCTTCCCTTGTGGTCTCTTTCCTCTCTCTTCCTCCTTCCCTCCTCTCTTTGTTTTTTGAGACAGGGTTTTTCTGCATATCCTTCACTATCCTGGAACTCACTCTGTAGCCCAGGCTGGCCTTAAATTCACAGAGATCTACCTGCCTCTGCCACCTGGGTGCAGAGATTAAAGGCCTCTGCCCCCACTGCCTGGCTCTTTCTTTTCTCTTAAAGGATGGTGTTGGTCTTACATGTGGACTTGGCAGTTTTGACTAATGGTTTTGTAATACATAACGTGATCCTTTAAGGAAAACCTGAAATTTTGTCTTAGAAAAAAATTTTTTTTTAAAGATTTATTTATTTTATATATGTGAGTACACTGTCGCTGTCCTCACCAGAGGAGGGCATCAGATCCCATTACAGATGGTTGTGAGCCACCATGTGGTTGCTGGGAATTGAACTCAGAACCTCTGGAAGAGCAGTCAGTGCTCTTAACCTCTGAGCCATCTCTCCAGCCCTATCTTAGAAAATTTAACCAAATAAAATTCTTCTGAAAAATTAATTTGATGAGATATATCTTTTACTCATTCTTTGACAATTTCATAATGTAAACAATGTCTCTTCATTGTATCTATTCCTAATTCTCCCTCCCCTCTCACTCTTCCTATGCAGCTAACTGTCCACATCCCCACGTCATGCCTCCCCTTTTGTAACCCATTTAGACCCATCAGTGCTGCCTGTTGGAATGTTGCCTGGTCCTGGGCAGCTCACCATAGCTTGAGTGAGTTCATGAGTACACTGCCATGTCTTTTCCAGAAGATGGCGTTTCTCAGCATCCCTTCAGCATCCTCTGGCTCTTAAATTCTTTCTGTCCCCCTTTTCCACAATGTTTCCTGAGCCTTAATGTGTGTGGGGGCTTATATAGATGTCCAGGCACAACTTCACACAATGTACCCCTACACATTTGGGATGCAGTCACACTTCTCAGCACTTTGACCAGTAAGGAGTTACTTAGTTAATTGCTGGTCATTACAGAGGTGCTTGTCTGCTAAGACTGAGGTCTGCAGTTTGACAACATGATCAGTCACCAAGGCGGCAATAGTCATTTCTCTCCTAGAGTCTATGATCTCCCAGGGCTGGGCTTTTGTCAGGCTTATTGTGCCAGCTCTGAACTCCTTCAAGTGAAAATTTGTAAATAATCTTTGATTTTGAATTTTTGCCTTTTTCCTATAATAAACTTGATTGACATATCTTTTTACAGTATATCTGGGGGCTGGAATGTAGTTCAGTTGGTAGAGTGCTTGCCTATCACATAGGATCCCTGGGTTCACTCCTCACACTGCAGTGGGAAAGCATGGCAATCCATGCCTGTGTTGTAGCACTCAGGAGGCGGAAGCCGGAGGATCAGGAGTTCAAGACCGTCCTTGACAACGTAGCAAGTTTGAGGCCAGACTGGGATACATGAGACCCTGTCTCAAAGGTGGGAGAAGGTATATACTTAGAGGAGCTGATGTTTAAAATCAAAACAAACAAAAAACCCACTACACATAATTTATCTAGCTTATGATCCAGAGAGATTTCTCAGTGGGTGGGAAGCAAGCCTAAATTCAATTTTGGAGCCCATGTGACAAGCCAGATGGGCTAGCAAGCATTCATAATCCCAGCGCTCCCATAGTGAGTTGGGAGGCAGAGACAGAATTGAGCAGATCATTTAGTCTAGAGTATGCCGCACAGCATCAGAAACTAGAGATCTTACCTCAGGATAGTGAGGGAGAAACTAACTCCTGCAAAGCCCTCTGACCCCATCATACAAACATCCTGGTGTACTGGTATCCCCTCCCCCCAGTATCCTTAGGATTCTTTTTAGGTTTTTGTTTGTTTGGGTTTTTTTGGTTTTTTTTTTTTCTGCTGGTATTTTTGCAGTTGTGTGTTCCAATCTAAACCTTGAAATTTCTTATCTATTAGCATTTCTGAAAATGCTTCCCGAGGTGAACACTCTGATTCCAGCGTGAGTAAGTCAGGGTAGTAAGGGCTGTTCTGGACTGCAAGATGACAGCCAGGCACGTTTCCAGCTGGAACACATTCCCTGCTTTGGAGGCAGAGATGAAACAGGATTCCTCTTGGCCTGGGTTTGGGTAAGGAGTAGATGGGTTTATGTAGTTTGCTCAAATTCAAATGAAGAGAAGCTAAAAAGGCTCTTAGATTTCTTGGAGTTCAAGTGAATAACTAGATGAGCTTCTTGTGATTTACCTGGAAATAAAATTTAGTTCTTTGTTGGTAAGAAGGTGAGACCTTTGTGCTTTGCATAGAATGGAAAAGGTGAACAAAACAAAAATACAGCTCAAACTCATTGGTGGCACTAGAAGACGGTACTAGAGAAATAAACAGGCGAGCTTTCTGGGGCTTTCATATCTAGAGAAGGCTGTCAAAGGAGGAAAAGACTCAGGATTTCATGTTAAAATATATTTTGTTAAATATAGATACCTCAGGGGCAGGCAAGATGGCTTAGTGTGTGTGCCTCCAGACCTGACCACTTGACCTATAGTAAAATGAAGAACTCCTGTTAGTTGTCGTTTGATCCCATGAGCACACACACGGTAAAATGTAAACAGAAGAAAGTTGCTTCCAGGCCAGAATAGTCGTACAAGCCTGTAAACCAGGCACTTGGGAAGTAGGAGGATGATCAGGAGCTCAAGGCAAATCATTGTCCACATAGCAAGCAGAAACACAAACTTGTCTTAGGTTTCAAATAAATATGCAGTCTGGCAACTGTTAAGGACTTTAACCTGAGCAGATGTTGGATGGATTCTTTTAGAACTTTGTAGGATGAATTCTGTAGGGTGCCAGAACTAAACCAGCACACACACACACACACACACACACACACACACACACACACACACACACACACATTGAGGTGGCATACATGTGAGCATTCATGTTCACACATGTGCAGAAGCCAGAATGGGACTTTTGCTATAGCTCTTAACCTTATTGCCTTGAGACAGGGTCTGTCACTGAACTTGAAGTTCGCTGATCCAGGGGACTCTTGAGGCCACTACTGGATTTTTATGTAGACACTAGGGATTGGAATTCAGATACCACGCTTGTACAATAAGCACTCTTAAATAGTGATCCACATCCCCAGCCCCTAAGTGATCATATTGTTAATGGTATCACCACAATTTAACTTCTCTGAGCTTTTGAGATATCTGCAGAATCTTGGAATAGGACGGAAGTGTTGGATGACCTTGACTTTTAATTTGCAGATTGATTTCTTGGTTTGACAACATTTTATTGAGGACTGAGTTGTGTTAGACATTGGAATTCTAATAGTGAGTAAATATGGGCCCTGCCTTCAGAGGCAGGATGAACGGGGAACAGAATCTCTCTTCTTCCTCTCCTTTCCCCTCTGTTTCTTCCTCTCCTCATCATTTTTCCTTTTTACTTCTCTTTCCTTTCCCCCTTCTTCTCTTTCCCTTTTGAGACAGGGACTCTCTAAGTACTAGCCCAGGATGGCCCGGGTGGAACTCACTGTGTGTCCCAGGCCAGCCTAAAACTTTTGATCTCTCTCTGGCCCCCAAGTGCTAATACTACAGGCATGTACCCCCCATGCCCGTCTAAACAAGACGGGGCTTAAATAAGGCAACTATGAGTGTGTTGAATGTAGATAAGGAGAAATAGAGTACCAGCGATTCTGTGACAGGAAAGGCTGTAGGGTTTGACAGGTGCTTTACATGTGGACAGTGAAAGGAAGGTGGGAATGGAGGTGTGAGAGGAAGGCAAGAGGACGGGTATAGGATGACCCCCCTGCTGCTGGTCACCCTAAGAATCCATTTTCTTCCACTGTTTCCCTCCTTTTCATAGGCAAGTCAATAGGAATTTACGAGCATCAAAGGCAGGCAGGGATTCTTTTCATCTGAAATGGCTGAAGGGACTGTAATCCTTTCTACTGATTTTTTTTTTTTGATAGCTAGATGAATGCTTGCCTTTGTATGTCACTGAAGTGAGTATTAGGGACAGAGGTGGACAAGTGACTGGGGTGTGCTTAAGTCCAGTTGCTCCATTATGCATCTGGTCTCAATGTAGGTGAGAGGTAAGGAAGGCAAAGATGGGTTCTGACCGTGAAGTGCTGATTTGACTCCTTCTCCTTCTAGGAAGTGGACATTGTGGTGGCACCATGCCACAGCCACCGGCCTGCAGTAGATGTTCTGAGTGACTTGGCAAATGATTTCTTGCCTGTGATAACCTACGCACTTCACAAAGATGAACTCTCTGAACGGGATGAGCAAGAGCTTCAGGAAATTAGAAAGTATTTCTCGTTTCCTGTGTTCTTCTTCAAAGTACCTACACTGGAGATCATCCGCTCTTCCAGTGGGCGAGCAGACAGTGAACGATCACCACTGTCTGGGCAGCTAATGGACCTGGGCTACCTGAGCAGCAGTCACAGGAACTGCATGGCCTCTGACCAGGACTGCAGAGCTCAGAGCATGTTGGTGGAGCAAAGTGAGAAACTGAGGCAGCTGAGTACGTTTTCTCACCAGCTGCTACAGACCCGCCTCGTGGATGCAGCCAAGGCCCTGAATGCGGTGCACAGCCACTGCCTTGACATCTTTATTAACCAGGCTTTTGACATGCAGCGGGACCTGCAGATCACTCCCAAACGCCTAGAATATACTAGAAAAAAGGAGAATGAGTTGTATGAGTCATTGATGAATATCGCCAACCGAAAGCAAGAGGAAATGAAGGATATGATCGTTGAGACACTTAACACCATGAAAGAGGAGCTTCTGGATGATGCTGCCAACATGGAGTTCAAAGGTAGGCGCTAGCGAGCTTCTGGAGTGCTGGGATGAGAGCTCGCTGGCTCTCTGGGTTAGAAGTTGACAATTATGTGACGGGAGGTGTTTCTTTTCTGGTCCAATCTATTTGGAGTTCTGTAGGCTTCTTGTATAAAAAAAAAAAAAAAAAAAAAGAAGTTGAATGTACTGATTCTTCGGGTCCGGTAAGAGGGCATCTTCAGTCACTTAGATGAGGTGGCCTCTTTCACTTTCATAGATCTTAAGATTCACTTTTCTTCCTTCCTGGACCATTAGTTTAGCTTTTGGTAAATTCATCCCTCAGGCTGTCCACACTTCACTGCCTGACTGTATCCCTGCTTTCAGAGAAGAGCAGTTGGACTTTTTTACCTTTGCTCTGTCAGCATAGCCCAGGGTGCCTCACTGTGTTACTTTTGTCCCATGGTCTTATTTTTATCTTCTGGCTGCTCCTGAACCCAAAGCATGGTTAACTTTCTTGGCAATCTCATTCATCACAGATGACTCCTAACACAGCTGGGGAAGCCATTAGTTGGGGCTGTCGGCCTCTGACATTACCATGCTGCTGGCTTTTACTCTAAGGACTGTTGGACTCTCCGTGCTTGAGTTCTACTTTACAGTAACTAAAAGGACACTTCGGACTTTCAGTCATGAGAACACATGCGCATCATCTCAGGGTGCTCACAGCTATGATAGACCTTTAACTTTGTCAGCGCTGTATTTAAGGGTCAGAGCATAGGAAGGTTGAGAATCTTTGTTCTTAGGTACTGTGCCCCTTCTTCCTAGGACCCAACTTCTAAGCCTCAGCTGATCCTTTATTGTCTTCTCGGTGGGATTTCCTTGTTTAACAATAGCTGCCAAGTACCCATGAGTCCTCTACAATGTTATATCTGCCCATACTTTTGTTTTCTGTACAGTTTTTGAGACAGGATTTCATTGTATAACCCAGGCTGGCTTTGAATTTACAATCTACCAGACACTCCCGGCTCTAGTCTGACTTCTCTAGGCTCTAAAGCATGTTGACCTAATCAGTCTACCCGACTTGTTTCCTTTCTGTCTCTGCTTCATCTTGTTGGCTTCCTGTTCTATAACTAGCACTGAGTACCTCAGTCAGTCTGGTATCAGAGCTTCCAAAGTCTATTTCAACTTTGCCAACCGTGTTTTCCATTCTTCATCTTCCTGCAGTTTTTGTTTTTTGTGGGTTTTGTTTTGTTTGAGAGAGGGTTTCTTTTTGAGTAGCCCTGGCTGTCCTGGAGCTTCCTCTGTAGACCGACTAGCCTCAGACTCACAGAGATTCACCTGCCTCTGCCTCCTCAGTGCTGGAATTAGAGTAAAGATATGTACCACCCCCACCCAGCATCATTACCCAGTAGTTTTAATTGGCTTGGTCTTAACTGTCCTTCATACACTCCCCATTTTTTCTTTGTATGAGTCATGCCTCAAATCTGAAATACCTTTTATTTTTCTGTGAATTTTTCCAAATCCTACCTACCCTCCAACTGCCACTTTTGGTTAAGTGCTGCCATCTGTCAGCTGTACTCATCGATATCCTTCCAGGCCTCCCCCCCATACACACATTTTACCTGTAACCCTGTCACTTCTCACTTTCCTTTAGTGTCTGTCGTGCTCTGAAATGCCGGAGTTGAAGACTATGAACTTGGGGTTATTCATCATTTTATACCTTACAGCAAAACCCCGAAGACTCTCCCTCCATCTTCCTGCCTCTTCCCTCTCTTCTCTCCCTTCTTAGTAAAAATGAATGGAAACCTCTTCAGTGGCTGAGAAATGCTCATTACTTGGAAGTTCTAGGAAGTCCTCTCACATGTCGCTGAGCACCCTAGAGCGTCTGTGCCGGCATCGTACATGACAGGCAGGCTCAGGTAGACAGTGCAAGGTTGGATTGTCCTGTGGCAGGTGAACCACGTTTAGAGCCTTTGCTACGATGTTTAGCTTAAACAGACCAGGGAGTGACCGGAGCAAGCAGATGGAATGTCTGACTGCTGCTACCCTGCAGGTTTGTGGATCTACACACTTAGATAGCTGTGTATTAGGTGCAGTTTAATGTCTGACTCTTGTCATGTTCGCAGTCCTTTTGGCACACCTTTGAAGCAATAATTGATTTAAAAGAGAACTTGCACATAATCTGGTAGAACCAGATTTCTATTATTATTTGTCTTTGTAAATAAAGGCTGGGTAACATACTTTAGAAATATCTATGTTTTAATCTAGGTGTGGTGGCATATGCCCGCATTCCCAGCTCTCAGGGGACAGAGACAGAAGAATCGTAAGTGTGAGGTCAGCCTGGGCTATGTAGGGAGTTACATATCAAAAAACTTCTTTTCCCGTTTTATAGTAGTGGGAATTGAGCTTAGGACTTGTGCATGCTAGGCAAGCCCCCTACCATTAAGCTGCATCCCTCCCCCCAAATAAGGTAAAAGCATATATATGCTCCTTAATTCAAACACATGAAAGTGCTGTTTCTTTCTTTCTTTTTTTTTTCTTTTCTTTTCTTTTCTTTTCTTTTTTTCGGAGCTGGGGACCGAACCCAGGACCTTGAGCTTGCTAGGTAAGCGCTCTACCACTGAGCTAAATCCCCAACCCTGAAAGTGCTGTTTCTTAAATATCTAGTTCTTCTCTGGAGGTTCCTTTGCATTTCCCCTTTCCGCTTTTCTAATGTTTTGCTCAGAGAGCCTTTTGCAAATGTGCATTAAATCTGTCTCCTAATGGACAAACCTTGAATCACTTTCAGCCTGTTGATACATATGTAAATCTTTCGTGATTTTCTTTTTGTTGTTACAAATGACTGAATTGGTACCATTGTGCACACAGTCTGATATTTTTGAGGTCAGAGTTCTAGAAAAAGAATTTCCAGAGGCATAGCTATTCAGAGAGTGTACACAGTTGTCATTGTTGGTTGGTTTAATATGCCAGCAGTGTGAAATTTAGCAAAGATCCTAGATCTGAAACCAGTGAGGCTTGTGCTTAAATTCTAGCTGTATTGCTTCCTGACTGCACACCTTCTCTCCCAGTGTCCACTTTGTCTTATCCCCCAAGGCTGTTCCTGGTGTATAGACTAGATCCATTAACAGCCACTATAAAGGTATCATAAAGATGAAGTTACTTTTCTATGTAATGCTTACTAGTATGCCTTTCAAGTAGTTTCCACTCAAGGGATGGCGTTCTTCCCCTCCCGTAACTGTGACCTGAAAGCTAAGATCAACAGACTTGTTTTAGACGTAACTGCCCTTTTTCAAGACCTTATTTAACTTAAGTAGCTGGGCACTGCCTGGCCCTTGACCATCCTAAGATTCAGAATTTGGCAACCAACCATGTCTTTTGATAGCCACCATCATGGTGGGTCACTGGTCACTGGCGATGACTTGGGAGGTGCCCTTACTTAGTATGTCTGCCCCTTTCTTTCCTAGCTAACTAGCATAGTCTCTTCCTCTGTAGATGTCATTGTCCCTGAGAATGGAGAGACAGTTGGGACCAGAGAGATCAAATCCTGCATCCGACAGATCCAGGAGCTCATCATCTCCAGACTTAACCAGGCAGTGGCCAACAAGCTCATCAGCTCTGTGGATTACCTACGGGAAAGCTTCGTGGGGACCCTGGAGCGGTGTCTACAGAGCCTTGAAAAGTCACAGGATGTCTCAGTGCACATTACCAGCAATTATCTCAAACAGGTGTGAGAAGAGTGGTTGTTATGATGCTGTAACACAGGTAACATCTGGGACAATTCATAGACAACCCCAACTTCAAATTAGCCAAGGATTTCCCTTTGAGACAGTCTAGTTATAATGAGTTGTAAACTTATAGGAGATACAAATGAATAGGAAGTAAAAGAACCTATTTAGTACAAAATGGGGGTGATGAACTTGAGTGTATATACATATGCGTGTGTGGTGTGTGTATTGTTCATTTACATACATACATATGTGTAACACACACATATATATTAAATATATAATAAATGTGGAAACACTTGGACTGTATTGCAATTCTTTGGGCAGGCAGAAGGAAGGAATGGGGCACATGGTAGCCAAGACTAGGCTGCCCTTGAACTTGCTGTTTTATTCAAGGCTGGACTTGAACTAATTCTCCTGCTTCCACCTCTGAAGTGATGTAATTACTGGCATGTGCTGTGTCCAGTTAGATTGTGGATCTTTGTTTTTTGAGACAGGGTCTCACTCTGTAGACCTGGCTGGCTAGAAACTTGCTATAGAGATCAGGCTGGCCTCAGCATGCAGGAGTAAAGGTGTGCACAGCCACACCCAGCTTGGACTCGCTCTTGAAGTTGTTCAGAGACGGCTGTCTGCATACGCCCCTTCATGTGTTCTCTTCCAGATCTTAAATGCCGCTTACCATGTTGAAGTCACTTTTCACTCGGGGTCCTCAGTTACACGGATGCTTTGGGAACAAATCAAGCAGGTGAGTGTCCCCAGAGGAGTCACTCCAGTTCACGCGTGGCTCCCTTACAGTGCAGACTCGCCAACAGAACAGACTCTTAGAACAGGCTGTTAAAGCAGGGTGGCCCTCTTCCTGGTGTGTCTCTCTGACAATGCTGTCATATGCCTCGTCTTAATTACTACTAACGTTCCTTTAGCTCTTTAAAAAGCCATACATTTATATAATACTTGGTGAAGCCACAAAATTCCACATTATTAGGTTTCTTTATCTGTCTTATATTCAGCCTAAATGTTTCCTCAAAACTAGGTATTGTTGGGGCTGGGGATGTAGCTTGGGTGTAGATGGTTTACCTCACGTATGCAAGGCCATAGGTTTGATTCCCCAGAACCACAAAAGTGAACAAACAAACACTGAGTCAATGATAGTGGCACATGCAGCCTTTAAACCCAGCATTGGGGAGGCAGAGACAGGCAGATCTCTGTGAATTCAAGGCCAGCCTGGTCTACATAGAGAGCTCCAGGACAGCCAGGGCGATGCAGAGAGACACCCTGTTTGAAACAAAACAAACACACACAGAGAACTAAACATTGCTGTTAGGGGCCAAGAGTGTGGGTCCTGCCCTGCCCTGTCCCTGAGGATAATACACTGAGGGCTGTGAGCTCTTAGACCAGGCTTACTGCCCTTTGTGCCTGCCTCTGCCTGAACCCTGGGTCTGAGGTAGGCAGCATTAGAGTTGAGATTGGATTTCATAGACTCCTGAGTTTAGAGCCGCTCTGGTGAGAGAGAACTCAGAGAAGGAAGGGCATTGTCGGAGTTGCCTGGGAGCTTCTTCTCCTTCCTTCAATGATCACACTGTCCTCATCTTGGCAGATCATCCAGCGTATCACATGGGTGAATCCACCCACCATCACCCTAGAGTGGAAGAGGAAGGTGGCCCAGGAAGCCATCGACAGCCTCAGTGCCTCCAAACTGGCCAAGAGCATTTGCAGCCAGTTCCGTACTCGGCTCAATAGTTCGCACGAGGCTTTTGCGGCCTCCTTGAGGCAGGTGCGTATGCAGGAAAAGAGTCTCCTCTAGAGAAAAATGGTGTGCTCTCTGTCATCCTTGTAGTTTTAAAAATTACTTCTTTACTCTGTTAAAGAATAATTTGTTACAGTAAGTTTCATCAACATATTTGGATGTGGATCTTTTTCTAACTCTAGGAAAGTTAGAGGGAGGGCAGTTAATTTTTGTCCATATAACTGAGTGAGAAAGGAGTATGGAGGAGTGCAACTTTATATACGTTTATACAGTAGTTTAAGAGTGAATGAGAAGAATGACTTGCTAACTCTACTCTAGTTCACAGTTACGGGCCCCATATTTGTGTAGGGGAGAGGGAGGGAGGGAGGGAGGGGGGGAGAGAGAGAGAGAGAGAGAGAGAGAGAGAATATAAATATGTGTGTTAGGCATCTCATAGGAACATGACTATCGATGACTCACTGTCATTGTCCTAAGCATGTCATGTCCATGTGCTCAGCTCTCAGAGATCCTATTATTTCTGTGTAACAGATGAGGGGCTGAGGTGAGGGACGGGAGAAGTCTTAGCGTTGTCTTTTTCTGCTTCCCTCCTAGCTGGAAGCTGGCCATTCAGGCCGTCTGGAGAAAACTGAAGATCTGTGGCTTAAGGTTCGAAAAGACCACGCCCCCCGTCTGGCCCGCCTTTCACTAGAGAGCCGGTCTTTACAGGACGTCTTGCTTCACCGTGAGTCCTGGCTTCTTTAAAGTAGATTGGAAGTTCAGCATCCTCTGGCATTTTTATGCCTGGCCTCCAAGAATCGCAGTGTCAGGCTACTACTTCCTCGCACAGCTCCCTCAGCACTTAGTGATGTCTGTGAGTCCTGCTTGGTGCTGCTTCTGTAACGTGAACAGCACGATCACAGTTTATCCCACGTCATGCAACTCAGAATACACTTGAATTCTTCCCAGTGCATGACTGCAGGGTTACAACTCTGGCCTCTTGACAGGGCTGCATCTAAGAATTTAAAGAGAATGCTTTAAGTCCCTATTCCACCGTTCTTTCTATCTTATAGGTAAACCTAAATTAGGACAGGAACTAGGCCGGGGCCAATATGGT
Organism: Rattus norvegicus; assembly: GCF_021556685.1. Taxonomy (NCBI): domain Eukaryota; kingdom Metazoa; phylum Chordata; class Mammalia; order Rodentia; family Muridae; genus Rattus; species Rattus norvegicus. The sequence continues at coordinate 46,466,392 of NC_141546.1, forward strand.
GTGGTGTACCTGTGTGACAACTGGGGGGGACACTTCCCTTGTGCCCTCAAGTCAGTTGTTCCTCCAGACGAGAAGCACTGGAACGACCTGGCGTTGGAGTTTCACTACATGAGGTAGGCCTTGGTTTCATTAACCTCTCTGGGGAAGACCCAGAGAGGCTGAAAGCCTGGGACAGGTTTCCTACACAAGCTGCAGCGTCCTGTCCCTCCAGATGCACATTCCAAAATGTTCTAACTAACTAGTGATTTGGCCCAGACATGCTATCTTTCCTTAGTCTTTTCCCATCATGATTCTCAATTTTTGGTGCTGTTATCTTTCTTAGTCACTAAGGACTGTCAGTATTGATAGTCCGTGGGCTTTTGGCTTTAATGGAGAAGCAGTTCTCCTTTCCTTCTGTCTGGAGTTGGACTAAGTGTGGCCCTGAGATTCTTTCTTTCTGCATCCTCGTATCTCACACAGAATCAGAGCCCAAGCGTAGTTTCCAAAACCTCTTTTTCTCATAGGTCTTTGCCAAAGCATGAGCGGCTGGTAGATCTCCATGGCTCAGTCATTGACTACAACTACGGTGGCGGCTCCAGCGTTGCTGTGTTGCTGATTATGGAGCGGCTGCACCGGGACCTCTACACAGGGCTGAAGGTGACTGAGGTGACGGGGTTGAGGGCAAGCTGGAACCAGGCTCAACCCTTCCTTCCTGGACTTCGTCCTTTCCTGTTTATTCAGAACTTCTCACTTACTTAGAAATTGGAGTAACTGGGCTTTACTGAATTAATTATGTATATATATGTATATATATTATATATATAATATATATACATATATATATATATTATACACATATATAATAAATCTGGAGAGATCCTATACCCACATAAACGTACTTACATCATCCATAACACAACATGCACAACATTTAAAGATTTTAAAGGAATTCAGATGGAATTAGTTGTAAATACTCAGAGGCTCTGCATTCTAACAATCTAACACAAGTCCCCGTAAGACTTAAAGTGAAATCATTTATATGGGACCGGAGATGTAGCTTAGTGATAAAAATAACTTGCTTAGGGGTTGGGGATTTGGCTCAGTGGTAGAGCACTTGCCTAGGAAGCGCAAGGTCCTGGGTTCGGTCCCCAGCCCTGAAAAAAAAGAACTTGCTTGGCATGTGTGGTCTTGAGTTAAGACCCCATAGCCCCCATAGACACAGGGAGAAAGGGAGGGGCGGGGGAGGAGGAGAGGGAGAGGTGTGCAGTAGGGGCAGGCACAAAAGTCAGTTATTAGATCTTGTTATGTGGTCTTGACTTTTAAAAATAAATTGGGGTGTGCCACTGAAGAATTTTGTTTGAGGAAAGGTGAAACTCTCAATTGACTACTGAGTTTAAGCTGTCATCTAAAAAAAATCACCAACAGGGAGTTAGGTTTCTCTTGTCTGTCCCCTGCATTGGATCTGAGTAGGAAGAGAGTGAGGCTGACCTCAGAGTGCCTGGCCTCCCCAGTATGAGCATACGTGGAGACTTTCAGAAGTAAGGTAGAGAAAACTTAGAAATGTTTCAGGAGTCACAAGAATTAGTGACATGAAAAAGAGATTCCAAGTAGTTCCCTCTTTACCTCAGGAACACACCAGAGGTTTTCTGTAAGTGGACTAGAAAATACCATTTGAGTTTTGGGGAGAAATTGATAGGGCATTTTTCAGAACCCCAAAGACCCTTGAGTAATCAGAATGACTTTGGAATTGGAACCCATAAACTCGAACCTGGCTAACCAAGCCTATAAAAGCAGTGATTGCAAATCCCTCACAAGGCTGGGCTAGAGTCGCTCTGATGCTGGGAGTGAGGTGCTGTTAGTCCTCAGACCTCTTCTGCTTGAGTCTGGGTGTGGTCCTGCTGACCACTGCAGCCTGCCAAAGGCTTCCTTCTGCTTTGTGTCCTGTGTAGCGTGTTCTTCCCTGCACCTCCCACTCACTGTTCTCCCCTCTGGTGCCACCATAAGTCATGTAGTTGGTCACAATTGGACATCTCTGTTGGGATCCGGAGCTGGGCTCTGTTTTTTTTTTTTTTTTTTTTTTTTTTTTTGTTCTTTTTTTTCGGAGCTGGGGACCGAACCCAGGGCCTTGCGCTTCCTAGGTAAGCGCTCTACCACTGAGCTAAATCCCCAGCCCCCGGAGCTGGGCTCTTATGACACCTAGGCACTCTTGTCTTTTCAGGCTGGGCTTTCCCTGGAGACACGTTTGCAAATAGCTCTGGACGTGGTGGAGGGAATCCGCTTTCTGCACAGCCAGGGGCTTGTTCATCGGGATATCAAACTGAAAAATGTGCTGGTAAGATAGAGCTGTAGAGAGGAGGCTCCCTGGAGGGTTTGTGGAAAAGCACTTTGATTCTATGAAATGTCTACATGGAAAGTAGGAGAGTTAACACCATGGTGAGTGCATGGAGCTCTGGACTTAAGGACCAATTTCAATAGACTAGTGTCAAATACTTTTCCCTCCACTGTTGAGAAATTCTAACTTCACGGAAAGGTTAAGGGTGGCACATTGTATCCTATGTTCCTGCAAGGGTGCCCACTCAGTCATATTTTCTATTTATTTTCATGCATCATATGAAGTTAAATATGTCAGTGAGTGTCTCCTAAGAAAAGAAGTCTCCTATGTAATGAGAATGCCACTGCCACACTCAAGAAGGCTGACACTGATACAGTAGTGTTATCAACATATATTCTGTTGAGAGCTGACATGCATAAATGCACCTTACAAAGTCACATCACATCAATCATAAATCATTGTTTGACAGAGATGTCTTGAAAACATCTATTAGGGTCAGTGACATGGCTCAACTATGATAACGTAACAGGCTCTGGTACCTGTTATTACACAGCAGAAGGAGAGAACAGACTTCTACAAGTTGCCCTCTGACCTATAAACACACACAAAGGAAATAAATAAAACGAATAATTTAGGAAAAAAATACCTCCCAATATCACATGGTAACACTCCATGAAATTACAGTTTGGGGAAGAGAAAGATAGCCTGGAAATTGTAGATAGAAAGATAATAGACCATCAGGAACCAGAAGGGACATATTTATTCTCTAGGATCCACTTTTGCATGTTTGTTTTTGTATCACTCTTGTTCTTTCTACTGTATTAGGGTAGAGCCAAGGTCTTATATGCTGGTCCAGGTCTCCCACACCATAACCCTTTATTATCACTCTAAGTATTAAAGAATTGCTTTGGCTGATGAAGAGGGAAATCAGGTTGCCATCATGTTTTCCTCATTTTACCTTCATTACTCATTCTTCCAAGATTATAGTGATCCCAGTATATGTCAGGGATATAAAGAAAAAATATGGGGAAGAGGACAGTAAGAGGAGAGATTCTTGGCTGGTGAGGTTGGAGGCAGGACTTTCTAAGTATTGCTTTGAGGCTGGGTATGCAGACAAAAGGTGACTCTGATCTGCTTTTTTGGCAGCTGGACAAACAAAACCGTGCCAAGATCACTGACTTAGGATTCTGCAAACCAGAAGCTATGATGTCAGGCAGCATTGTGGGAACACCGATTCATATGGCCCCTGAACTTTTCACAGGTAAAGTTAGAGGGCAAAGAGTGGATTTAGGCAGATTCCAGAAGTCTGACGTGGAATGCTTTCCCTCAGGGTAAAAAATGAGTTCAAGTACTGCTGGCAAGTCTGACAACGAAGAAGCCAGAACAGAGGGAGATTAAAGAGGGAAGGAAGAAAGGAAGGAAGGAAGAAAGGAAGGAAGGAAGAAGGGAGGGAAGGAGGAAAGAAAGAAAAAGGTGTGAACGTGATGGGAGTTAGCAAGTAGTCTTTGGATGTTTCTGGGTCATTAACACTCCATCTGCCATACTTAGCACTTACTTAATCACAAAGTATTGGTTGAATAACTTCTAAATGATGGAACCTGTCATTAAAGAACCTATCAACATGGCGGTATATCAAGAGGTAAGATAATTTGGAAGAGCTGTAAGGCAGCACTAAATGATAAATTACAGGTGTTATGTTCTGTTGATGCAGAGTGAAAGAAAAATTAAGGTTGAAATGCTGGATGGATGAAGTGAGATTTGGGGTAACACTTGAGGCCTATCTGAAAAGATTGGTAGTGGAAAGGGAACTCAGGTTTAAATATGCACTCTGCAGTAGGCAGGATGGTTCATTTCTGGTGATCCTGTCTTAACTGTAGCTGGTCTTTGCTACTTTGTGGGTTCTCTGTTATCCCATCCCCTTATCCCCCTGGTTTCACTCCTATCTCTAGGTAAGAGTGAAAGGAGGAGAGAGGAGAGAGAGAGAGAGAGAGAGAGAGAGAGAGAGAGAGAGAGAGAGATCCTTGAGTCTAAGTTCTTTCCTTTTGTTTATTTGAGCTCTATTACTAATAAACTCAACCAACCCCCGTGAACAGCCAACAGCCACCGACCCTGCCTCTCAGGGGCCCTGGCATTTATAGACCCTCTGTAAAATTCCCAAGATTCCAAACACCACACAGTTGCTGAAACGATCTGCAGCTGGCAAAATCATGCCTCTGTTAGAGCATGAGGCAAATCACAGTCAGCTGCTTCCAACAGTACAAAGCAGCTCCATATCCATAACCTGGGATCAAAATGAAAGTACAATCTTAAAATATTTGTATTTGGTTTTTTTTTTTAAATTCTTGGACTGGAAAGATGGCTCAGTGGTTAAGAGCACTGGCTGCTCTTCCAGAAGTCCTGAGTTCAAATCCCAGCAACCACATGGGCTCATAAACATCTGTAAAGCAGGCATACATGCAGAGAGAACATTCATACATAAAATAAATAAATCTTTAAAAAAATCAAATATCAAAATTCCAGAATTCTCAGTATACTTGATTTGTATAGCAATCCTGATTGTGTTATATTTTTAAGTCAGATTAGTAGATAAAATTGAGGCCAGATTGATGAAGCAATTGGCCCCCAAAACACTGAAGTAGAAGGAAGTGGACGTGTAATTTGGACATAAACCTTCCTTTCTCTACTGTCCAACCATATCTCATGAGAACAGAAATATCTGAACCCTGAAGAAGGGGAAATACTAAGGAAAACTGGAAAACAGCAAATAGTGAACGATAAGGCCAGAGAGATCCAGACATTGAAAACCTTGTGGAGGGTTAGGGTTCCTGTGCAAGTAAGGAGGTGCCGAGCTTTTAAACATGGGAGAGTGGCAGGGTCATGTGCCTGGACCAGCTTTGAAGCCATTGGTAGAGGGGGCACGAGGAGAAGAATCAGTGAAGTGGCTGATGAAGCAAAGGTTTGTACACAGCTGACAGACAGGGCTACAGATTTGAGATGTATTGGGAGACAGTAGGAAAGCTTTTTGCACTGTCTTGATGTGGGTGTTGAACAGAGAAGCATGGCTGGCATGGCTGAAGAGTGAAGAGGGGAGAGATGGCCTTGTGCCAAGGAACGCGGGAGGAAGCCACAGGTCACTAGCGTTCACATGAGGAAGAACTTGCAATGCATTTCAATTGCTGTGGGTTTTTTAGGTTTATTTTATTTATGTGTATTAATATTTTATCTGCATGTATGTGTGTGTACCACAAGTGTGCATAGTGCCCAAGGTCAGAATTGGGTATTGAGTCCCCTGTAGCTAGAGTTGCCAGTGTTTGTGAACCATGTGGATACTGGGAATCAAACCCTGGTCCTCTGTAAGAGCTCCAGGTGCTCTAATCCACTGAGCCATCATCTCTCCAGCCCGTGAATTTCATTCATTTCATAGAGCTGTCACCTGTCTCTTCATCGTTCGATAAGCAGAGAGTAGGGATGAGTACACAGCTGCTGTCCAACCCTCATTAGAGTAGATTAGGAGAGCTGTTTTCTTTTTCTAAGTTTACTTTGTTCTGGTTGCTTATTTAAATTCCTCTTACTGAATCTACCCTACTGCTGTCAGAATAATATTTCTACGATATGTTGTTCTCCTTTCTATACCCCTGCTAAGACCTGCTGCCCAACAACTCTAGACTCTTCTCTGCCTTTAAGATCTTTGTATGAGAGATGGGATCTTCCTGTGGGTCTTAGACTGGCCTTAGATGATCCTCTGCCTCAGCCCTTGAGTGCGGGGTTACAGGTGTGCACTCAGCCCTTGAGTGTGGGGTTACAGGTGTGCACTCAGCCCTTGAGTGTGGGGTTACAGGTGTGCACTCAGCCCTTGAGTGCTGGGTTACAGGTGTGCACTCAGCCCTTGAGTGCTGGGTTACAGGTGTGCACTCAGCCCTTGAGTGCTGGGTTACAGGTGTGCACTCAGCCCTTGAGTGTGGGGTTACAGGTGTGCACTCAGCCCTTGAGTGTGGGGTTACAGGTGTGCACTCAGCCCTTGAGTGCTGGGTTACAGGTGTGCACTCAGCCCTTGAGTGCTGGGTTACAGGTGTGCACTCAGCCCTTGAGTGCTGGGTTACAGGTGTGCACTCAGCCCTTGAGTGTGGGGTTACAGGTGTGCACTCAGCCCTTGAGTGTGGGGTTACAGGTGTGCACTCAGCCCTTGAGTGTGGGGTTACAGGTGTGCACTCAGCCCTTGAGTGCTGGGTTACAGGTGTGGACTCAGCCCTTGAGTGTGGGGTTACAGGTGTGCACTCAGCCCTTGGGTGCGGGGTGACAGGTGTGCACTCAGCCCTTGAGTGTGGGGTTACAGGTGTGCATTCAGCCCTTGAGTGCTGGGTTACAGGTGTGCACTCAGCCCTTGAGTGCTGGGTTACAGGTGTGCACTCAGCCCTTGAGTGTGGGGTTACAGGTGTGGACTCAGCCCTTGAGTGTGGGGTTACAGGTGTGGACTCAGCCCTTGAGTGTGGGGTTACAGGTGTGCACTCAGCCCTTGAGTGCGGAGTTACAGGTGTGCACTCAGCCCTTGGATGTGGGGTTACAGGTGTGCACTCAGCCCTTGAGTGCTGGGTTACAGGTGTGCACTCGGCCCTTGAGTGCTGGGTTACAGGTGTGCACTCAGCCCTTGGGTGCGGGGTGACAGGTGTGCACCACCACACCTGCTACTCTTTATGATCTTTATTGTCTGGTTCCCACCCATACTTCTCTGAAATGAATGGCCCCTTATAGAATTGACCTTGCAGACTGTCCCAGTCAAGGAAAGGCCTGATTTTCCTTCTGTTTTGATAAATTTCCATCTTGGATGACTTAGCATCTAGCTTTACAAAGTATAAAAAGAGCACCACAGGTATGTCCTGCCGTCCAGGAAAGTTGTGAAGAACAGTAGATACTAAAGCTTTTCAAAATTGTGAAGGACCCATAGAAGCAAGGTGGTGGCTCACTGTTGCTCCGTCTGTCCTTACTGTAGGAAAGTATGATAATTCTGTGGACGTCTATGCTTTTGGGATCCTTTTCTGGTATATCTGCTCCGGCTCTATCAAGCTCCCTGAGGCATTTGAGAGGTGTGCGAGCAAAGACCATCTCTGGAATAATGTGCGCAGAGGTAAGACTCACCAAGCCATTTTGCTTTAACTCTCTGAGGACAGACAGCCCAGGCCCTGCAGCAGGCCCTCATCTTCTGGCCATTCCACAGCACGGCCACATCACACAGACCTTCATATAATGCTGAAAGAGCACTCTAAACCAGACCTTTGCTACTGGAAAGCACTATACTGAACTATCTCAAAATATTGTTTGCTACAATTTTTAGTTTTCAGTTTTCTAACCAATGTGTTCCAGTTTCCACCATTCATGCTACATTATAGCTGAGGTGTCTTCGATGGAAACCCAAACCCTTTGCTCCCCCTGACTGGCTTCACTTCCTTGCTCTTCTCTCTAGGGACCCGTCCGGAGCGTCTTCCTGTGTTTGATGAGGAGTGCTGGCAGTTGATGGAGGCCTGTTGGGATGGTGACCCCTCCAAGAGGCCTCTCTTGGGCATTGTCCAACCTATACTCCGAAGCATTATGGACCGGCTCTGCAAGTGCGATTCTGAGCGGCCTAGCAGAGGACTAGATGACTCTACCTGAAGACAACACCCGTCTCTTCCACTCTGTTCCTTCCTTCCCTCTCACCTTTTGGCCTTGGGGAGAATTTGTCATTTGTTCACTAAGGGAGCTCCCAAGGGAACTGGTGCTTGTTGGCAGCTTGAGGCCTTCTTGGGTAGAGACGGCTCCTGGGCAGCGAAGAATTCAGTGACTGTTTAGTATTCATGCTGCCTTACACTGAGCAAAAGATTGTTGCTCGAGAATGTGATGTTCTGGCTGAGAACTGACAAGGAGGCAACTGTTACCACTGTCTGTTCACTGTGTGTCTCTGAAACAAGCGAGCCTGCAGTGCAGGGCATCTGTCCAACGGTAGAGACCACTTAGAAACATGACCTTAGTTCAGGATTGTATGGTCACAAAGGCAAAACCAGCCTAGCCAAATATACCTTGTGGTTGTCTGGTTCTTGTTCCTTATAGCCAGGATCTCAGGTTGTTGTTACAGTCAGAGCCCAGGAGGCAGCTGGACGTGAAGCTGTCTGTCCCCACAACCCAGTGTGTTTACATTGCCAGGGCCAGGAAGCCCTGGTTTCTGTGGGGCAGAGCTAACCCAGAACAGAATCTGTTTGATTCTTATGTCTTTCCCCACCCTCTACCCTTCTTTTTCCTCAGAAAGGAGGGAATAAGCCAGATAATATGGTACTTAGACTTAAGCATCTAATCAGAAATAGACTTTAATTTTGTTGTTTTTAATGGGATGTAGCCCAGGCTAGCCTTAAGTCCATCCTTATTCCTCAGCCTCCATAGTGCTGGGATTATAGGCATGTGCTACCATGAATAGCTTCTAACTATATAACTCACTCCTTTCTTCTTCTGTCTAGGGATCAGTCCCACTGCTCAGATTTGCTGGTAAGCACTCCCCTATGAGCTATGCTCCAGCTTCATATAGCTTTTAAAGTTCACTTTGAACACGCGGCACCGTGAGCCCTGGTAACTGTGCAATGGAGCATGGTGGTCTAAACACTCACAGCTCTTCAGAAATGCCATGTAATACTTTCTACATGCAAACTGTAATGGACAAGTGATGGGCCAGTGTCTTTGGGTTCCTTGGCTCTGGCTCATTTTGGCAGAATGCTTAGTCTAGCTTTTAAAATTTTAATACCTACTCAACTGTACTTAGTTACTCTACCTGAGGGTCAACACGTTGTCCTCTGGAGACAGTAGGATGTAAGGAAGACAAGGAGTCAAGAAAGAAGAAATGAGTCATCTCTGCTAATTAGGTCCGTGGTGTATGAAACTTGAGGTCTTGGGGAGTTAGGAGACTGCTGACCCTTGTTCCTGAGGCTCGCCGTAGTATGGAGGCAGTAGCTGCAGTATGAAATTCTATTCCTAACATTCTTTGGACCATTTAGCCCATTCTCAGACTCTTAAGTGGGAGGTTAGATTTTTTTTTTCCCTTCATCCAGAATCTCTTTTCAGTCTCCTGTCAGGTTACAGGTTCCTTCTTTTAGTTTTAAGTCATTTCCCATCAATTTCTGCCCAGTGGGAGGAGCAGAGAGGCTTAATGCCTCTCATTAAAGGGCATCCAAGGAAGCCCCTAGGTTTTCCTGAAAGTGTCTGGGCAAGCCAAAGCCCATGTTGGGGGTCTTTGGTGTTGGTATTTCAATGCTCAGCGGGCTGAGTATGTGAACACGCATGTCTAGTGTGTGTATATTACTTTATAACATTGTAAGCTAATTTTGGATTCTATGTTTTTCGGCATCATTATTTCAGAGATAAAATGCCATGAAATGTACTGTACTGTTTATCACTTGGGAGGACGCTGCCTGGTCAGAGACGTGTGGTGGCACTTGAGTAGTCCAGGGCTCCACAGGGCCAACGTTTTGAAGATTTACCTCTGGGCTGAGGGAGGAAGAAAGGTGACATGAAGAGTTACCTGTATTGTGTGTCATCCTTCAGAATGTTTCCATAAGGGCAGTTTACTCCAGCCCAACAGGGACACCCACCTACTTCTTGGGAGCTGAATGTCTGGCTACTCATTTTGCCTTGGAATGGAGTGACAGACTTTTCAGCAGAGCAATCAGAAGAAATGCCGGCCAAGTCAGGGCACTCATCTGCGCCCCAGAGTTGCATGTGCAGCACAGATGACTGGCTTCTTGACTGAGCAATCTTTCACTGTTCTCAGGAAGAGGACTATCCTGGTTGTTGCCAGACCAAAGAGAGTCACTTCTGACTCGATCAAGTTTAAGGGGCAGGGCTAGGCAGCCTGGTTCTAAGTGTAACACTAATGCTCAAGAAAACCGAGGAAAGGCTGCACTGCTGTTACAGCCAGAGCAGGAGAATGGTAAACTGAACACCTGTCAGCTCCCCAAATGCATTTCTGTATTTTGCTTAAGCTGTCAAACAGGTTAGAGCACTCAGGGTATGTGTAGTTCAGTGGTAGAATGTGCTTAGCCTGCACATGGCCGTGGGTTCAGTGTCTAGTACCAAAAAAAAAAAAAAAAAAAAAAAAAAGACACAAAGGTCAAAGGGAGGTTAGAATGTTTTTCCTGACAGCAGTGGCCTGGGGTAGTAGGGCTGCACAGTGACAACTGCACTAAATGACACTTTATTGTTACTGTTGTCTTATTTAGCACTGAGACACCCAGGGCATGGGTGAGAACAGTCACACTTAGGGAAACTGAGGCACCCTTTGGTCTTGTTCTAGGGGTGCCCTGTTTGTTTGATCAAACTTACTGGGAGACCTCCCAAGACCATGTTCTGTCAGGAGGGAGTAAGTAACCGCCTTGGAAAAGTGCATCCCAAAGAAGGAGCTGCTTTAAGTGTTTGGAACTTGCATTTTGTATTTGTTGGGTCAAACAACCCACATATTCCTTAAAAGAAAATGAGGATTTAGTTTTCTAAATGTTGGGGTATGTGAGATAGCGCTGGTGTAATATTCGAGAGCATCGGGAAGGGCTGGCCTTAAAAGACACCTGGACCACAAACTCCCCTACAGGTTTCAGATAGTACTGTTGTTCTTAAGAGCTTTATTTTTAACTCCATTTGCTTTATTAGCCTCTAGTGTGATTGTCATAGTGGTGGAGAATGTACACATACCTGACATCATCAGAGACACCAAGTAGCCCTGAGAGCTCACGAGGAAATTAGTCTGGATGGCCTGCTGGTTTTTGGGTTTTGTGGGTGTTTTTTTGGTTGGGTTTATTTTTTTTTGTCTTTATGTAATGTTTTTATTTGTTTTAAAGAACTAATGTTTATTACAGTGTTATATAAAAGTATAACATATTAAGTGTATAGAATAAAGTGCAATAACAAAAATTTACTCGGTACACACAGCCTCTGTACCCTCCTTTCTTGTGCAGTGTGGCTCTTCCCGCGGCATTGTTTCACTAGGACCAGTTTGTTTGTTTTAAGGGAATGGCTGCATTAGGTTTTGTGGAGTCTTCTGTAAGGTGTTAGGATATGATAGATACCAGGTGTGCTGCATAATAAAGACCACGTTCATGTTTCAGTGTAACCTCACCCCTCCCCCACTCCCCGGTTTCCTTCACATGCTCACAGGATGCTCACAGCCCTGCTTCCCTCCATGGACCATTGTCCTTCCATGTTGGGAGATTGCTGAAATACTCCAACTCCGTTCAGCCTCATCGGCTGCAACGTGCTTTTCTCTCTTGACCAGGTTCTATACCTGGTCTGCAGCTTCCTAGGTAGGTGTCCTGTGATCCTGGCATCTCCAACACAATCCAGGTTTCACCTTCACAGCTTTACAAAAGGGTCTGTCTGGGCCTCCATACCTGCCATGTGCCTGGCTTCAGAGGCTTCCTTAATTGTGGAGAGCAAATCTACAGTCTCTTTTTTGGGTCTTTGACTCTAAAGCCAGAATTGTGTGGTGGAAGCCGCCAAGTTCTGCTGCTTGCTGGGGCTGGAACTTGGCCTCCTCCTGTTCAGTTACATCTGCACCAGCTTCCTCTTGTTGGTGGTTTCCTTTACTGCGTGAGCTTTTCTTTAATTCCTTTTCACAAGTTGGGTGCTTAGCTAGGTGGAGTCTTGTCCAGAAGTCACCATCCCTTTATTGCGTTTAACATCAGCACTTGAGAGGCAGAAGCAGGTGAAATCTTTTTGAGGCCAGTGTGGTCTACAGAGAGTTCCAGGACACCCAGTGCTACACAGGGAGATCCTGTCTTGAAAAAAAAATCAAAAAGGTTGTGGGGGGTGTCAAAACATTCAGAGAGAGAGGGCGCCAAGGGAGAGCAGTAGAAATTCACAAAAAGAACAGACCCTGGAGATGCAGGGGAAACAGAAATCAGTGAAAAATAGCTGGCAGCCAGCCATATCCACAGGACAAGCCCCAAATCCAGCTGTGGGGATTGCTGAAGCAGTGGCTTCCTCAGTGCCATGGCACAGCAGTCAGAAGAGGGTCCCCCCACCCCTGTTTACAGGGCTGTGGCACCCTCTAGAGACTGTTCAACCGGAGCTACCCTGCCGGCTAGAGAAAAGGAGTAAGTCATAAGTAATGGTGTCTTAATTAAACTTGCTACAGCCCTAGGGCAAGAAACAGCCCTGGGAACAGCTGGGGAACGCAGAAGGGCACTGGCCAGCTATAAAGTCCAATTGTCATGGGACTCTTCAGTGGCTATAAACAATGGGAGCCCTTGCCCCGGGTTTGCGGAAGACCCCACCCACTCAGAATATCTGGAGTCTGAGTGTAAAGCCTAGGGCCAGTAGGTGGGTCATCCTTTGGCATTCTCCGACGGAAACTCTTGCACCCCTTCTGTGGGGTGATTAATGTTTAAGGGCCTTAAAAGTATGGAGTTCACCAGCACAGAACCTGGGGTGTGGCTAATGCTGCTAACTCCCAGACAGAATACTAGCCACCTAAGATCTGAACAGTTTGGAGGGTGAGGAACTCAGTCTGAGGCCCTCAGACTGCACAGCTAAGTGTGACCCTGTAGACTAATGGTGGACACTGCATACCTGTTCCATAGAAACTCAGCACAAATAATCACAGGGAAGATCTGAGTCCACAAGCTGCACTTGCCCCTCCATAGGGCTTCCATTTTCAAGACCTAACTAGAGAGAAGCTAATCCAACCCTCCAGCATTTTAAATGCGTTCTTTCCTTTCTTGGGGTACAGGCTTCGTTTAACCCTTCTCTCTCTCTCACTGTATGTTGGTAGTGCTTTTATTTATCAGTAAAATGTTTTTTATTTCCTTTCAGGAATTTACTTAATTTTATTTACATGTTTCTTATCCCCCTTGCCAATTTTCACCTTTTCTTCCTGAATACTATACTTCTAGTAGTATTTTGACTTTATTGCTTTCTATAACCTTTATGTTTTAATTTTTTATTCCACTTCTTATGTTTATCTAATTTTGGCTACAGATTTCTTCACTCTAGGGAAACCTTTTTGTCCTTTTTAAAAATTCTTGCTCTTTTTTCTCTTCATAACATTCTTCACCTTTTCAAGTGATTTAAATTTCTTTCATCTTATTATGTTTATGGGTATTTTGTCTGCATGTATGGTCTGTGCATCACATACATGCTGTGCCCATGGAGCCCAGAAAAGCGTGTTGGGTCCCCTGAAAGTGGAAGTATGGATGATTCTGCGCCATCGGGGAATTGAACCGGGGTCCTCTCAGCACTGAACCATCCAACGGCTCTAGCTTTTCCTTTCTCATCCAATCTGAGCCAATCAGCAGCAAGACAATGCCCAGTGGTCTCTCTGTGTTGCCTTCGGCCACGAGGGCTAGGGCGACCTTCAACAATGGAGCTTGCTTTGGAACATGCTAATCTCAGCAGGTAATGGGTCATAGAAATGACAATACCAAACATCCTGCCAGCTTGGCTCTGTTAGCACAGCAATTAACAACTGAAACCACAGCCATTTGATACAGTAGGGTGGTGTAGGTCGCCCAGCAACATTCTCCAAGGTCAGGTCCCAGATATATTACACACACACACACACACACACACACACACACACACACACACACACTAAAAAGCAAAAGCAAATAAACAAATACAAATGTTAGCCAGGAGAGCACTTTTGTCTAGCATGCACAAGGCTTTGGGTTTTGTTGAAGTGAGGACAAATGTTAATGTTAAATGGAATGTTAAGTTAAAAATGCTGAAATCAGGAACATTGAAGAAGGCATAAAATGGGGAAAGCAGGGCTTGCAGCTGGGTATGAGTCAGCCAAGCTGAGCAGATTCAAGGAAGGAGAGGACCTCTGAGAAGAGCAAGGTCAAAGTCAGCTGGCTGGCTCCCACTCCCATGAAACCCTTTCCCCAACCTATGCAAGCTACTGCTGAACTTTCAGATTCTTATCCCCAGCACAGTGCGTTCTAACAGACTAAACTAAGTAAGAATGGCTTCTAAAAGCCCTCTACCTATTCTAGAAAGAGACCACAGCAGAGCCCTCCCAGACATGGAGCTAGATGCTAGGTAACCAAGGAGGACTGCAGCTCCATCTTGGTAGCTGTGGTGGGACTTAGTTCCCCGCTATGGTAAAAACTACGCAGTGCCTACAGAAGCATGACAACAAAGAGCAGGCTACGAAGTGGCTCACCCAGGTCACCCAGGTCTGACATGCACTGTACTCACAACATTAGCATCTAATGGGTAATGACCAGCGGACACCCAAGGTCTGCAGCTAACAGAGTAAGCCATCAGCTGAGACAAAGATGTGTTTCCTCCTGACAGTCAGGAGGGAGAGACCGGCATGGGGACTGGAGAGTCTCATTCTGTATGTCTGGAAAAAGGACCCCAGAAGATTCACAAAGGTTTTTTGTAGTTGAAATTATAAGGGAATGACATTCAAGAAAACCGATCCAGTAATAGAGGAGAGGATACTTAATGCCAGCTCCTTGCTACCCTGGGATTCTAACTGTAATTATGTAAAGCAAAGCAGTTCCAATGGTTCAAAATGATGAAAATCCTGAAGGGCTAGCAGCCACTGAGGATGACCTATGCTTGGGAAAGCTAAACATGGAAAATCTGGGCACATGAAAACTTGGCAGCTTTCCTTTCCCTGTCTGATATGCCTCTCCTCGTCTCTCCTCTCCTCTCCTCGCCTCTGCTCTCCTTCCCCCCCTCGGATTCCCTTTTATTTTTGGAGAAAGCATCTTGCTATGTAGCATGGCTCAAGTTGGCTCTGAACTTTAGGTTCTCCTGCTTCAGTCGCCCAGGTGCTGGGACTACAGTTTGCACCAGGCCTGCCCTTGGGCTGTCTCTAAAAGCTTCGACATTTGCCACTGCTATTAGTTTTTTTTTTTTCCTTGTATTCCTTTCTTGATAAATTAGCTTTGCAAGTACTTAATGTCAACAGAAAACCCCACCATTTTCCTGTGGCAGTTAGACAAAATGGTTCTCTCTGGTTTGGTAGTGCTGGGGATTGAACCCAGGGTTTCACACATACTTGATAGACAAAGGTTCTACGGCTGAGATACATTCTCATCCCCAAAGAGGCGGGGAAGTCTTATATCGTAGCCCAGGCTAGCCTCAAATGCACTATGTAGCATAGGTTGGCTTTTAACCAGAAACCATCCTTCACTGTCCTGAGGGCTGGACTGAGGTGGGAATGGCCTAGTGGAAGGCCGAGTTTACAGGAATTTTATTTTCATTTTTTTGCTACTTCTCTTGAATAGTAGATTTCTTTACTTTTTTCTTTTAACATCATAACATGAGAGATGAGGGTTTCTTATTACTGTGACTGTCAACCTTGTCTCTATGCTGGGAGCTTTCAAATACACTTACATTCTCTTCGCCAGCTGCCCAGGGGAGTTCTCTGTTGACAGTGAAGCAGGAGTGCTCCGGGTAGAGAGTACCCACCTCCTCCCCCATCCTCCTCTATGGTGCTTTAGGTTCAAACCCAAAGCCTCACACAGGCTAGGGCAAGGGCTCTACCATATACCCCAGCCCAGAATTTATGATTTTTATCAGTAAGAGAGGTAAATACTAGGCTGGCCTACTGCACGGAGGACAGAAAATATCTTACTGAGAGGGAAGTTCAGTCTGGCTAAAAACCAAGTTCTTTTTCAGAATAACTGACAGGTATAAACTGCTCTAGGCCAAGAAGGAAACAATATTAAAAATTTCTCCCCTTCAGCACAAAACTTCAGATACCCTGTTTTGGCAATGAGTAGTCTCACGGAGCCACGCCCACCAATTACAGTTTTTCTTCAAAGTAGAATACAATGAATTACAAGGTATATACTGTATACCATACCAAAACAAGAAAAAAGAAACCCAAAAATCAAAAACCAAACCAAACTACCACCACCACTACCACCACCACCACCACCAAAGCCCCAATCCCTGCTAATTCATTATGAGGGACAATCACATGTAAGCTTTATTACTAATTCAGAGATTTCTTAAATTGCAAAAATATGCACATATATAAAATTGACAAAGTACAGTACATCTTTAACTTGGATTTCTTTGAAGTCCATGTCTTGTCCTCTCTGGTCAACGTATCTGAGCTGGGCCTTATACAAACTCTTGCCTTCTCTGTGACCTATGCATGAGCAAATGGAGCCCCAAAGCAGAAATGTGGCTCCAGTCAGACCTATTATTCTCATTATTTCCCACATTTCAACAAACCTTTGCTATTATGCTGCCTTCAATTCTGTCTCCTAATCTCTCTCAAGCCCATTGCTTGTTTTTCTCCTCTACTGTAGATTGAATTCAGATCATCTGCATCGTCCCACAGGGTCACACTGCAGTGAACTCATGGAGAATTTCCACCCCTCACATGAATTCCTACTCGGCGGTGTCCTTAAGAGTTTGTTTTTTAGGTCTAGGCTCTGTGGGTAAGGCTTAGTTAGGTTCAATCACCAGTACCAGAAGAGCCAAAACCAAACCGAAGCAAACCAGCAGCAGCAAAAAACCAACCAACCAAACAAACAAAAATAAAAACCGAAAAAACCAACCTGTCTAATCTCATTTCCTTCTCTCTCACTCCAGGACTCACTATATCGCTCAGGCTCCTTTGTGAGTGCTGAGATTACACGTATGTCCTACAAGGCTAGGTAGAAATTTATTTCTTAAACATTAACTTGATCGTATTGTTCCTTCCTTGAAAATCTTACAAAAATGCATGGTCCATTAAAAAATTTTGGCAAGGGACACCAACAGACTGCCTACAGAAGAGAAAATAAACATGTATATATGTGAAAAGGTCATCACTGTTACTAAGTGCGTTTTATTCTTTTACACTTAACCAGTGGGTACAGCTGAAGAGACTTGATAATAAGTCACTGTGAGAAGTACAGAAACTTCTATAAATTATTTCTGGTAGGATAATTTTTGGATGGCATTTTGGAAAATTTGGATAGGTGAAGGGGTGAAAATTGTCTCTGAGCCTCAATTACTGTTTTTTTTTTTTAAATTTTTTACTAGATATATTTCTTTACTTACATTTCAAATGTTATTACCCTTCCTGGTTTCCTGTCCATAAGCCCCCATCCCTTCCCTTTCCCCTCCCCCATACGGGTATTCCCCCCCATACATTCCCCCTTACTGCCCCATATTCCTCTGAACTGGGGGTCCAACCTTGGCATCGATTACTGTTACTGGGTTAAGAGGCTCCAAGAAAGGCATATTTAGGAGATAGTAACTGGTAAATAATGGCTAATATTTGCCGTCACCTGACATGTGTTTTGTATGCTAACTCATTTAATCCTCACAATTCTCCAAGTAGTATTATTATCACTCCCATTTCACGCATAAGGAAAGGATTAAATACCCATAATGGGGTGGAGTCAGTTAGGAGGACCTCTGAATTACTGTCATTATATCTCACAGGGGAATCTAGCTTGACTTGCCCACCACATCTGCAGTCCGATAAACACCTCCCATCCCATGCCCATTATTTACCACCAGCTGGTCTTCTCTGATTGCTGTGTACATCGAATCTGACAGAACTGTGGGGGCACTCAGTCCATTTCTCTTGACAATTTTCCCGTGTCCTAATCGATGTTGTGTACACAGTAACTACCGCAGGAAACGGCCTAACAAATGCTATCGTACCTTTTTCTGTGATGTATGGTATATTTTTAGGGACATGGAATAATCTTCAGGAAACTAAGTCAGACACATAGTAACTATGCATTGCACGGTGAGGCAAGCCAGCACGCGCTCTGACCACGTTCAAGAGCTCCAACACTCGGGCACTAGGGGCCGACCTTTCCCGCTTTCCTTCCGTAGAAAGAATCGCCCGGAACCTTTCTTGCGATGTTGCAGGTAGCCGCCGGGACAACCAAAGGAACACACAGCACAATGAGTATTAGTGGGTTAGTGATATGCCTGAAATTTCTTTCTCACTTACATGGTCCCGGAGAGAAAAGCTTCCCATTCTTGAACTTTCTGGAGTTCTGAATGACTATGATATTTTTCATATCTCAATAATATTACAATTGATTGATTTAAAGAGCGTTTAATCTTTTTTTAAATTAGGGATAAATGTGGACAGCTACGTAAAACGAACAAGGAAGGCGGGGGAGGAAAGCGGAAGCCGCGGGGCCTTCTAAATACGAAAGTCTCCGGAGCTTGCGCCAGGCTCTTCGCGGCGCCCCCCACTTAGACGCGGGGCTTCTGAGCGGGTGGGGGAGAAGGAACTGTTGCCGGTGCGGAGACCAGGCGGCCAGCGTCTGCAGGGATGAACCTCGAGTTGCTGGGTGAGGAGAGCTGGGCTGCGTCTTCCCTTTGGTACTGGGAAGGAGGGAACCTGGTCGGGAGGGAACGCAGGCTGCAACCTTAGGGACACTCTTCTGAGATGATTCATTGAGTGCTCAGGATGTGGAGTTGCAGCAGCAGGAGTAAGATCAGCTCCTGTCCGAGAAGAATGCATTACTTTTCTGAACCGCTTTCAGATCAGTTGTGGAGTCATTGAGGCACTTTTTGTAGAAGCTGCGATTTCGAAGATCGCAGGTGCTGAAGTAACAGAGCAGACAGGACCAGAGTTTTGGAGATGCAATCTGAGGAAGTGTGACCTAGGGTGGGTCAATTTTGAAGACCTGTCAGAGGAGTGGGTAGCTAGATGGGATAACTCTTACTGGAACGGTGTTATTTAACCAGATTTTATTAAAAAAAAGTGGGGGGTAAGAGTGTTGTAATTCGGCACTAAGTGGCGTAGTTGGCATTTAGGATCCAGTCATCCTGACTGCCAGTTTAAGGTCCTTAACCACAAGGAGGTGTAGACCCCCCGAAATGTGAACTACACAAGCAGTTGTTTTATTCTCACTATTCTTTTTAAGTCATTGCCTCCTAACCCCTTTTCCACATCAGTCTTTTCTTCTGGCCTCCCATGAGGTAATGTTTAGCATGATGATTCTGTTTTCAAGAGCTCCTACATGACTTGGCTTCCTTTAATGGTTGGGGTTTTTTTGTTTGTTTGTTTTGTTTGTTTGTTTTTGAGAAGGGATGGAGGGCTACAAAGATGATTTTTAAAGTGTCCTTTGTCTTTATAGTGGCTTTTTGGAGCATGCATTCCTGCTTGTGGATGTAATACTGACAAAGTATGAAAGTATGTACATCTGTGTCTGAAGTAAAAGACACCAATGAGAACATTTTTAGCTTTTGTGTGCGTGGGTGTTTTGTCTGTATGTATGACTGTGCACCGGTGATGTGCCTGGTGCCCACAGAAGCCAGGAGAGTCAGATCCCCTGAAGATGGAGTCAC
The DNA here is from genome assembly GCF_021556685.1 of Rattus norvegicus. Lineage (NCBI taxonomy): Eukaryota > Metazoa > Chordata > Mammalia > Rodentia > Muridae > Rattus > Rattus norvegicus. Next base: position 46,485,986 of record NC_141546.1, read on the forward strand.
AAATGGTTTTGAGCTACAATATGGGTGCTGGGAATCTTACCTGGGACCTTTGAAAGGGCAGCCGGTGCTCTTAACCACTGAACCATCTCTGCAGCCCCTCTGTGAGATAATTTTTCTGCTTTGCTAAAATGTGGGTATTGTAATAAGGAGATAAGCAAGAGTTTAGATTGGTGCTGTTTATTTTGCAGAGACTCATGGATGCCAGGTTGGATAGTTTGCTTTTTAAGGAAGATAGGGCAGACCAATCGACGACTCAGTGGGAGTGCCGATTTATAAGGTCTGTCTGGCAGTAATAATGCACAGTTGAATGTTGAGACAATATAAAAACCAGTCTGGAAGGCCACAATGTATGAGTGATAAGGAATGTGTACTGGGTCATGGGAAGAAAAAATATTGGGGAGGTAGTGTTGGCAGGATTTGAGTATAGTGGTGATGAGAAAACGAACCACAAAATAGCGGTGCTTGATTATTAAGATATAAAGACATTTGATCGGTATCTTCAGCATTTGATATGTTGTTATAGACTGACAGCTTGAGAGACAGGTCTTGACTTATGATCACCGTTCATTTCGGCTTACTGAAACCCTGTGCTAGGTGGAAGGGAAAAAATGAGAGGGACAGAAAGTTGTCAGGGACAAGATCTTTGGTTATTTACCTGGAGGGAAAAGGATGAGCAGATAATAATAAGTTACCTAACGTATGCAGTGCTGCATGAACGAGGCACATTTTCAGGTTCCTTTCATATATTTCCCCCAAGTACAGCAGTATAGGATACAGGATAGCAGTTCCTTCCCATAGACACCAATTGAGTGTCAAGGTAGCACCTGAGTCTCAAAAGTGAGAAAAACCTCCAAATCATGTCTGGGCAGCTTGCACTGTTTAGCAGCCAAGATGAAGGTGATTTTAGGAGGGTGTGGGAGAAGTAGAGACCAAGGGAGATGATTCTTATTTGTAAGAGGAAAAGAGGAAAGCTGTTACAAGCAGGGAAAGGGGACAGAGGTGATATGATTGTGGGAATAGTTACACACTGAAGGACATCTGGCCAGATAAAGGAAGTGAAGGACAGGATAGGCTGTAGGATGTGCCACTCAGGTGGCTCCTAGACAGAATACCAACTTTACTTCTGCGACCATCTGACCACTTTTTGAGAGATTGCTGTATAACGGGTGGGCTGCACTGGAGATGAAAAATTACTCGGTCAGAGCCTCTTGCATCCCGGGTCCCGTGCACTTAGGCAGGTGCTACATCACCAGCCTGAGATAATTTTCAAACTCATCTTTTCCCATAACTCATAGTAAAAATACATTTTGTTTTTAAATTTAATTTTAATTTATTTAGTGTGGATTTGTGCATATGGGTGTATGCATAAGCGCACATGCAGATCAGAGGACAACTTTGGGCAGTCACTCTCAGCACATGGGTTCTGGAGCTCTAACTTAGCTTCTTAGACTTGGCAGCGAGCATCCTTAGCCACTGAGCCATCTCACTGGCCTGAGAAATAAGCTATTACAACCCCTGTGTGTGTGCATGTGTAGTTAGACTATTTCCAGCATGGTGTGTCTGTGATGTATGCCGATGTTTGTGTGCATGTGTGTGGGTGTTTGTCCACTCAAGAGGCCAGAGAAAGGAGTGATGTATCGTCCTTTGTCATTTTCTCTTTTCCTTTGAGGCAGAGTCATTTCTATCAACCTGGAGCTCATGGTTTTCAGTTGGACTGGTAGCCAGCAAGGCCTTCCTGCTTCTGTCTACCTGCTTTAGTGCTGGGAGAGCACTGGGGGTACCAGCCTGTGCTGGACTTCTGTGAGCTCTGGGATCTGAACTCCAAGTTCAGGCTTTGCAGCAAGCGCTTTTAACCACTGAGCCATCTATCCAGCCCTAGAATTTTTTGAAATGATCTTTAAACCTTTCGTTCATTATCCTCTGATATTTCCTGCTCTAATCTATTTTTAAAAACTTGTTTTTCATGGACTATGATGACTTATTCATTTTTGGTAGATTGAATTGTACCATCTGAAAACAATAAGATACTGCTTTTTGTCCTGGATAAAAAACACAAACAGGAGAAGAGAAACAAATAATTCTGTACAATTGAGTTACAAAATATCACTACAATGGGAGATCCACAGGAAAGCAGCTAGTGCTGCTCTGTTGATGGGATTGGTGTAAAACTTGGGGTACTTTTACAGATACTGAGATGGAGATGCCAAGCCACCAACCAACCAAAAGGGTAGGAGCTTTCTGTGAAGCAAACATTCCTAGGCATGAATGAGTGCATGGTAGAGAATACACATGAATGAATGAGTACAGGAAATGGTGTTTTCTAAGCTGGTACTCAGGGCATGGTTAGTTTAAGGTCTGGCACAGGTGCTCATAGTACAAAAACAGAATATTCAAAATGAATTATTTTGGCCAGGGCCAAGCTAAGCTTGCTTTTCAAAGTTGGGGTTTGGTTCTTTTTTTTCCCCAGCAAAGGATTTTGAGTGCGGGAGTGCTGTGATACAATTGTGGGTGGAGTTAGACCTGCAAGTTGTTTGAAAGACTGATCAAGGGAGGCAAGACTGGCTCAGGGCAGCGTAAGAGGTGTGGTCATGTTAGAAGGATGGGGTGGTATATGCTATCTAGACGCTACAAATTGAATTTCTCAGAAAGAGATACTGACAGAGCCATCTCCTGTTAAAGGCAGCAGAATGGTCGAGATAGACCCGCTACTGTGATTCCAAACTGGTATGGAAGGGAGGAATTTGTTGGCAATTAAAAAATAGGACTATTGAGAGACGCTCATGACAGCCAAGTCTTGGAGATAAAGACTTTATCCCATGTGACAGGAGAAGCCTGGACTGCTTGCTCCAAGGCCATTTGAAGCAAGGATCCCACAGGGAAGACCTGAGGAGGTGCTTGAAGAATCGGATGAGATTACACGAAAAGCTAACACTCAGAATCCAGACAAGCAAGTCCAGGAGGAGGCTCCATAGTGGAAGATGGACACTGGTTTTAGGGACAGAGGGAGGAAAGCTAATGTAATTGAAGCCAAGATTGTAAGAGTACGGGGACAAGAAAAGGTTTCAGTGTTTTATGAAACAGAACAAAGAAGTCTTGAGGGCTGGAAGGAACAAGTTATTCATTCAGTATTCTCTGATAAATAGCGTGTGTGTATAAATTCCCACTGTGAATTTTATAGGGAAAGGCTAACTAGATGGTGAAATTCTTTGTTTTTTGTCTTTTTGTTTTTTTGTTTTTTGTTTTTTTGTTTTGTTTGTTTTTTGTTTTTTTTTGTTTGTTTGGTTTTTTTTGTTTTGTTTGTTTTTGGTTCTATGGCAAATGGACAGTGTTTTTGGAACTAGCAGAATAAAATGAATAGTGGTTGTTGCCCAGAAAAGTTCTCATTAGATAAAGAATCTAGGTAGGTTTCTTAGCTCACATTGCTAATTGTTGTTCAATTCCTTGGCCCCTAAAAGAGCTTGTGATCACTGTTGAGATCCTTGAGGACTTGAGGAAAACAAATATTAACTATGCTGAAAGGAAGATGGGATATACCTTGACTTTCAGGAGAAAGCAGGTATGGTTGGTAACTCACAGAGTAGTTAGTGACCTGCTGGGCAAATCTAGGCAGATTCTAGGAGTTATATTTTTTAGGCACAGGCATTGTTTCTGGTTCAGGTCTGGATCTAGCCTTTTTTTAAACTGTAGGACTTGGCCTTCATGCCTAGCTTTCATCTACAGAAATGAAGTGTGGTAAGACCTGTTTAGTAGTGAGTTGAGAGGACTGACTAGGTTGTAGAATTTGTAGTAGCCCACTCTGGCTTGAACCCTGCGTACAGCTCAGGCCACCTTCAGCCTCAGTCCCACCTCTGTCTCCCAAGTGCTGAGATCATGTAAAGATGCTCATAACAATTCCTTTTTTAATGATTTTTAATTTTTTGTTTTGTGATTAAACATTTTATGTGTACATGATGCGTGTTCCTGTTTGTGTGTGCACATGTTTGCGTGTGTATGTAGAGGCCAGAGGTTGATGTTGGGTGTCTTCCCCTTCCCATTTTGACATGGGGTCTGCCACTGAACCTGGAGGTCTCTGATTGGCTAGAATGTTTGGCCAGTAGCAGGCATCTGCCAGTCCTATTCCCCTGTGTACACATCGGGCTTTTTACCCTTTACATGAATTTTGAGGCTCTGAACTCCAATCTCTAGCCAAATGGTTTTAAAAACTTATATTAAAAATATATGTAGATGGGGCTGGGGGTACTGGAGAAATGGCTTTGTCTGCTCTTCCAGAGGTCCTGAATTCATTTCCCATCAACCACATGGTGGCTCACAACCATCTGAAATGGGATCCGATGCCCTGTTCTGGTGTGTCTGAGGACAGCTAGTGTGCTCACATACATGAAATAAATAAATCTTTTTTTTTTTTTTTTTGGTTCTTTTTTTTTGGAGCTGGGGACCGAACCCAGGGCCTTGCGCTTCCTAGGCAAGCGCTCTACCACTGAGCTAAATCCTCAGCCCCTGAAATAAATAAATCTTAAAAAAAAAATGTATGTGTGCGTGTGTGTGCTCTCGAGTACACACGGAAGTCAAAGAACAACTTGTGGAAGCTTGTTTTCTCCTATTTTATGGGACTTGGGGATCAAACTCAAGGCTGCAGGCTTGACTTGCAGCCCCTTTCCCTGCTGAGCCATCCTACTAGCCTGATTTTTGTTTTTTTTTATGTTTGAATGAGTACGTATTTTTGTTTACTTCAACCTGTGAATGTAGTCTATTGATTGGGACAGCAACACTAGCTATATTAGTATGGGTGCTCTCAAGTGCTGCCCTGCAAGCACTTTAGCCACTGAGACACCTCTCCAGCCCATTATCACACTTTCATGTAACACATGTTCTACTTTAGTAACTTTAAAATCAGTATTTAAGAACATTTTCTTGGTACAGCTCAGCATTTACATTCATTCCCTTTCATAATTGTGTGTGTGAGAAGGGACTGGCTGGGGTTTTTTGTCAAGTAGGAATATGATAAGAAAATAATAGGATAGACTTTGAGGACAGTTGGTGATTCTGCATTCTAGTGGCTCAGAGTGTTCTGAACTCACAGCTTACAGTTCTAATGCTGGAGATTAGAGGCTTTTGACTGCAAAGTTCAGAGCCAGAGGCTTGTTGCTCAGGTCCTTAAGCAGATGCTTACAGTAGGCTCACCTGGTCAGTAGCACGCCAGCTCCTATGTCCTGAGGACAGCCTCAGAAACACTTTACTGTATGTTTATGAAGTGACAGAAGTAAAAAGGCAAATACCATCTGCATATGGTGATGAGTAGTGTGACCCCATGGAGCCCCTAAGCATGCGTCCACCCCACCCCACTTGGCCAATGCTGTGTTGATGTGGGCCCTTGTGTGCGGCTTATGCCTCATCTACTTTCTTTCTTTCTTTGCCTTGTTGCAGAGTCCTTTGGACAGAACTATCCAGAGGTGAGTTTAGTTTTGTTGTAATATGGGGGAAATGCTGACTGCCTTTTATTTATTTGGTGACAAATAATTAAATGTCTCTCACACATATTGCATTGGTGAAATTGGAGTGTTTAACTTCGAACAAGAGGTAATGTACAAGTTTGGCTGGAAATCTCAAAGTAATTTTTTAAATCTTAAGGTTCACTTTTCTTTAAATAAAAGGAAAAATTATTCACAACTTAAACTGAAGGACTTTTTAAACAAACAGTACCATCATCTACACAGGAACTTTTTTATGAGTGCTTTACAAGTTTTGATAAGTGTATTTACATAGTAATAATGATCACTATGTGTAATAGTGCACTTGTAACATTTCCTGTGCTTCATTGTGGTCATTGAGGTTATTTTTTAAGGCTTAACACTGATGTAAAATAATGTAATTTTCTTAATGTCACACTCAGGCTATTTCATAGCTTTTACAATTTCCTGTAATCAGTAGTAACACTTTGCCCATTGATGGCAAAGTACGGAGGTCCGTTTGAGTGGCTCACTATCACTTCCAAAGTTTTTGGCTCAGTTAATAATTATTTGTTCATTTTAGCCTATTTAAAAGGAGTATGAACGCTTAGAAGAACACATTTCTATATGATTGTCCTTTATGACTGAGAACCCTTGTGTATATTTACTTGTCTTACAGGAAGCTGATGGAACTTTGGATTGCATCAGCATGGCCCTGACTTGCACCTTTAACAGGTGGGGCACACTGCTTGCTGTTGGCTGTAACGATGGCCGAATTGTTATTTGGGATTTCTTGACAAGAGGCATTGCTAAAATAATTAGTGCACACATCCATCCAGTCTGTTCTTTGTGGTAAGGAATTTTGATTTGATTTGATTTACTTTATTTATTTATTTTTTTGTGGTATTAGAGATTGAGCCCAGGATTGTTACATTCTGGGCAAACATTTTACTTACTGAGTTACATAAATACCTTCAGCCCCATGCTTCTTTTTCCTTTTTTCTGGTTTATGTGCATCTGTATAGGTATGTTGGCATGTGTGTGGCCTCATGTGTATATGTATGCCTATGTGCTTGGGGCCCCAGTGTTAATCTCAGGTGTTATAGATAGAACTGGTGGGAAAGGTGCCCCAGTTTTTCTGTGTATAGACTTGAACTTAGACCCTCCATGGTTAAGCCTTAGTTTATTTCTCCCATCATTTGTCCTCAGAGTCTAGAATTTAGGAATAAATCTGCCTCATCTCTGATACAAGTGATATCATCAATATTTTCCGAACCCTCCTTTTATGCCAGGTATTGGCTTAAGAACTTTGTATATATTGACTAATTCTCACAGTCCTCTGTAAGTAAAGGCTCTATCCTTCCTGTCATGGATGAGGAATTGAAGGCCAGAAAACCCATATACTTCCCCAAGATCACCCAGCTAGAAGGTAGTAATGCCTAGGCTGGAGCAGAAGGCTGATCTTCGAGCTTCTGTTCTTGCATTGCCTGCTAAGTTCTACAGTAACAAGCATTTTTCATCCCACAGTTTGGACTAATATTTGTTTGTGATTCCGTTATGTTTCTTCTATATTTCCTTTCTCTGATTCCTGCATTCCTGTGGGGTACTTGAACAAATTTAGGGTATTGTATTGATTGTGCCTTCTAGTGGTTACTAGATACAATGTTACATACCTAATTTACCACAATACCCAAGGGTTGACTCTGCAACAGTTCAGATGAAGTACAATGCCCTGACATTTCCTTCAGTTGCCTCCCTTGTCTAAAATGTAATTATTTCACACATTTCCTCTGCATATACTGTAATTGGCACAAGACAAACCAAACATATAGTGATATTTTTTATCTTTTTCTTTTTGTTTAAAGACATTGGTTTACCCTACTTGTCCCTTTTTGAGATAGTCTCTCTACATAGCCCTGTCTCTCCTGGAACTCACTATGTAGACCAGGCCAATTTTCAGCTCAGAGATCCTCCTGTCTTTCTGCCTCAGGAGTACTAGGATTAAAGACGTGTGCCACCGTGCCTGACTCTTGATCTCTATAGTTTTTTATGAGAAATTGTCTTTATGTTACTGTTGTCATTTTCCTGTTTTTCCTATTTTATTTTGTTTTTGTTTTTTTTTTTTTTCTTTTTCTTTTTTCTATTTTTCGGGGCTGGGGATTGAACCCAGGACCTTGCGCTTCCTAGGCAAGCGCTCTACCACTGAGCCAAATCCCCAACCCCTATTTTATTTTGTTTTGTTTTTATCTTTCTAGACAGGGTTTCTCTGTAGCCCTGGCTGCCTTGAAACTCATTCTATAGACCAGGCTGCCCTCAAACTCAGAGATCAACCTGTCTTTGCCTCCTGAGTGCTGGGATTAAAGGCCTGTGCCACCACTACCTAGCCTCCGTGCCACTTTTAAGATTTAAGATTGAGAACATTTCTGCATAATTTGTGTTTTGGATTTTTCAATTTTTATTTTATTAATTTTCGATGTTATATCAAATCAGTTCTAACTATGGGGCTGAGGGTATGCCTTATGTCTGGGTATAACTTCTGACATTCCTAGGAGACACAAGCTCACAGCAAACTCCCTGTTCCTCTGGTTCTTAAGTGTTTCCACCCCATTTTCCTGATGTGCCCAGAGCCTTGGGTGCAGCAGTTCTGTTGTAGATGGGTCAGCTAGGCCTGGGCTCCACAGCCCTGCACTTTGCTTGGTTGCACTTTTCTGTAATCGTCTCCATATGTTGCAAAGAGAGTTGAGTACTACACTTATCTGTGGGTATAAAGAGAAATCTTTGGAATGTAGGTGGGGGTTACGTTGGTTTAGTAAAGAGGCAATTGTATGTTCTCATCCAAGATCTTTGACTTCTCTATTTCTGGGTGGTTGGCTAGGGTTTCTAGAACCAGGCATGATTTCCTTCTTGTTGAGCAAGCTTAAGTCCAGTTAGAGAACTGTTGGTTACTGCCAAGGTATGCGTGCCACTACTATACCTTTAGGGTTATTGGCCATGCTGGTTGTTGCTGTGGTTGGTAGGTGCCATAGCTGGGTGGGACAATTGTCTATTGGCTAATTCCCTCCTTTGGAAGCTTGCATAGTGCTTTCTGGTATGGTTAAAGCCAATCCTGAGTGAGGTTTTTCAAATCAATTCTAACTATGGGTGGACATCTCTGCCTTATGTCTAAAGTTCATGGCCTTTTCACCAGTAGGGACTTCCTTCTACCTCTGGGGGTAACCAAGGACAGTAGCAATGGCCTGTAATGTTTTGGGAGTCTTTTGGGCATCCCTGAGCAGCAACTCACGAGGGTTTCTCATGACTGCTGTTGATGGTCTTGTGTGCTCACTGGCCTTACACTTGTTATGGATGACCTTGAACTTCTCATCAATCCTTTCTCTCCGGAGTGCTCAGACTACAGATGTGGTCCCTGAACCTAGGGCCTCCTGCATACTAAGCAGTAGCTCTGTCAACTAAGCTCTGTCCTCAGCTCCTGGAATGGTTTCCTTAGTTTATATTGTTGGATTTCAGCCAGCCACCTGTTTTAGTCAGTAGGTTTTGTATGTTTTGTTATATTTGGAGAAATTTAGCTATTACTTCTTCAAATACTTTAAAGGTACATTCTAGTCTTTGTAGGACTGACACAGATGTTAGATTATAGAGGGTACACCTCCCCCACCCCCACTCCAGCAGGACCCCCCAGCCCTGGCACATCAAGTCTCTGCAGGCTTAGGGGCATCCTCTCCCGCTGAGGCCTGGTAAGGCAGCCCTGTTGGAGAAGAGGATACCAAAGTTGGGCTCCAGCTTTAGGCAGAACCTCTGCTCTAGTTGGAGCCACACAAAGAGTCTGTCCACCTTTCAGTCTTTAACAGGATGTCTAGTGTGCTTAGCTGCATTGAAGAAATGATTGTTTCTTAATTTCTATTGCTTTTGCCTTTGAGACAGTCTCACTCTGTAACCCAGACTGTCCTGGGACTCAGGTGCCTCCTACCCCTGCCTCCTGAGCACAGGAATGGTAGGGTAGACGTCTAGCTGTGCGGACCTTGCTGACGACGATAGAGAACTTGTCTTGCTTGTGTTGGTGCTTTGAGGGAACAACTCTGGAAATTACGATGAGCATCAGCTCTGAAATCCCCCTCAGGCCCTTTTTGTGTTTCATGGTCTTAAAAGTCAACTGATTTGGGGACTTTACCAAGATATTCATCTATTATTTCATGGTATGAACTGTACTGTTATTTTGAAGTATAACATTACTGTATGTAAAGGTAGTACAAGAGCCAGGCATGGTGGCACATACCTGTAATCCCAGCACAGGCATTAGGCAATACCTTCTCTTTATTGGGAAATAAAGGCAGGAGAATCCTGAGTTCAAGGTCAGTCTGGGTGTGTACTGAGACTTTCTCTCAGGAAAGGAACAAAAATAAAAAAGAAAGTCATGAAAATATCTATTGATTAGTTGAGGAGTTTGAAATAGATTTGACTATATTTTTAAAATGTTGACCTGTGCAGTTAGGTCAAAGTTGTATCTATAGTAATGGTGTGCATACTTTACTTTAGACAATGTGCTAAATCCACCTCTGTTTTTTCCCCTAGTTGGAGTCGAGATGGTCATAAGCTCGTGAGTGCTTCTACAGATAACATAGTGTCACAGTGGGATGTTCTTTCTGGAGATTGCGACCAGAGGTTTCGATTCCCTTCACCCATCTTAAAAGTCCAATATCATCCTCGAGATCAGTATGTTTAAGATACTCCTTTCCTAGGGCGGGTCTCATTTCCGAGTGGATTAGCTCTGGGCTATGATATCTTCAGATTAAGGTTTTAAGAGGCAAACGCAATACCTTTCCAAGCCTATATAAAACCCTCTTCTGTCTAGCTTGGTCTACTGGATGCATTGTAAGGAGACTGTAACAGATCATTAAGACTTTGGAAATGACCAAAGGTGGGAATGATGTGATAAGGGGCCCTGACCCTTCATCCTTTAGACTCCTTTAGAATGAAGAAACAGTTTCATTTTAAGACTACATTTACGGAAAAGCATTCCGGTATTCCATTATGCACACACCACTTTGATTTCTCGGGGATCCCCCATAATCTACTCTGTGAGTATGATGCTCGTCCTGTGTGCCTCAGGCCTGGGCCATATTTGATAATGTCAGTATTTTGTTTTTACTTTATTAAGTATCTTACTAGTTTACTAAGTATTTTTAATGATCAACCCTCATTTGTCAAGATAGGCTCTCATACTTTGAGTCTGTTATTAGATTGTAGGTTTTATGTGTTTTCATCGTTTCATGTTTGTTGGAGCTGGGAGAGCCAGTGAGGAAAGTGCTCAGGGATCAGGGAGGAAGGACAGGGACTCAATCTGCTGATACCAAAGCAATAGCCAATATGTGTTCATATTTTTAAACAGGAACAAGGTTCTCGTGTGTCCCATGAAATCTGCTCCTGTCATGTTGACCCTTTCAGATTCCAAACATGTTGTTCTGCCGGTAGACGATGACTCGGATTTGAACGTGGTGGCATCTTTTGATAGGCGAGGGGAATATATTTATACAGGAAATGCAAAAGGCAAGGTAAGCTATGAGGTTAGTGAGGAAAGGCTGTGTGTCTGCCTTGGCTCCTGTTTACTCTTTCTGCTCTAAGTGTCTCTTGTCCCTAGAATAATCTCTCACCAGATGAAATGTAGCTAAGTTTCCTTTCATGCCTTGATGCTAATCTCTGTACTTTGAATTAGAGTCAGCAGATGAGCTGATTTAGATAAGGATGGAGACAGTGTGGGCTTGCTTTACAATTCTTCCGGCACTTGGGGAGCACAGGCTGGAGAATTACTCCCAAGCTGAGGACCGTCTAAACCAAATAGTAAGGTCCAGGCTAGTTTGGAACGATACAGCGACTTATCTCAAGGAACTGGGGGGGGCGGGGGAGAGGACACACACACACACACACACACACACGGCGATAGCTTAGTTGTAAAGTGTTTCTTAGGTGCTCATGAGTCTTTGAGTTTAATCCCCAGCACCAGAAAAAAACAAAAAGGAAAGGACAGAAGCTTCTTCACCAGTTAGTAGTAGTGAAGAGACTATTGTAAAGTTACCCACTGGGGCACACTGATGAGAATGTCTTAATACCTAGTTATAGAAAACCCAGTGCAGCAGTGTGTGCCTTTAATTCCAGCACTCTGGAGGCAGAGGCAGGAAGGTAGATCTCTGTGAGTCCTAGACCAGCCTGGTCTACAAAGCAAGTTCCAGGGCAGCCAGACCTACACAGAGAAACACTGTCTTGAAAAAAAAAATTAAAAACCAGCCAAACAAAAACCCAGAATAAACATGTATATACTTGCGCATTCACATAGAGAAACACAGTAAAATTTAAACCAGTTTAGCCTACATATAGTACTGAAACTATCTTTTTTTTTTTTTTTTTCCTTAAACTTGCCCTTTGGGATGTTTGGAAATGTAGGGTTTTTGGGGGTTGGGGGTAGTACATTGTAGGTGTTTCTTCTGGAAGCAGTTTTTAAAAATTGTTGTTAAGATATATATTAACAGCTGTAGAGTGCTTGTCTCCATGAGTGAGGTGCTGGGTTCTATCCCCAGTATAAGAATAATATATAAAGAAGATCCACACAAACTTATCCCTGTAAGCATTTTAAAATGTTAGGCTCAGCGGTACTCCACGCATTCAAGCCTCACCACGTCCTCTGCGGATCTCTTTTGTCTTGCATATTGAACCTCTGTCAGGGAGTCTGTCCCCAGGCCCTGGCAGAGTCACTCTGTGCCCTATTGCTGAATTTGAGCACTGTAGGCACTTTGTGGAAATGGTATAATACTGTATTTCCCCATTTGCAACTGGCATATTTCATACAGCATAGTGTTCTCAGGGTGACTGTTGTACTGTGTGTCAGAATTTCCTTCTCTCCTCTTCAGAGTGCAATCATAGCATATTTGTCTGGTTTGTCTCCACTTGTTAGCTCTTGTGAATAATGTCAAACGTGTTCTCACAGTAGATGGTTAAGACTCTGTAGTTTATTGAAAGAAGTAAAATATAGTATCAGTTAATAAGATTGAATATATAGGACAATTCATATATATTTGAATTGTTACCAGGTCTCTTCACAGTTTAAAAACAAGTCAAATCTAATTGCTATTAATCATCAGAATATTTACTTCTTATTTTTGTTCTGTAAACTTCAGATCTTGGTCCTAAAAACAGACTCTCAGGATCTTGTTGCTTCCTTCAGAGTAACAACGGGAACAAGCAATACCACAGCCATTAAGTCTATTGAGTTTGCCCGAAAGGGGAGGTGAGTGAGGCCTTGTCCCCTGTGCACGGAGCTTTTATAACAGACTCTCACTACATGACTCAGGCCGGCCTGCGTCTTGTGGTTCTACCTCAGCCTTCTGAGTGCAGAGATGATGGCACTAACATGTCCAGTGAGGTCTTAGATTTGCTCTGGGGTTTTTTTTTTTAAGTGAATGGAATACAAATAATAATTATTATCTATCTGTTCTTAATTTAATAATTACTATTTTGATGATAATTATTATTGTAGTATGTGTAATTTATAAATTTTATTAAAGCTGTTAGAATTGCTCACTGTCTGGTTTTTAGGTTCATAAAATGTCCCTCACTGACCAGTAGTCAGGTTTTGTGGTTGCCAGGTTACCAGACATTTCCTTTACAGAAAGATGCTAGAATCAAAGTGCCTAGTGCATAGATCTGAGTGAAGGGTTAAATAGTTCACTTATGTTAACAGGCTAAGGACAAAACCCCAGGGCCTCCCTTATACTAGACAAGTGCTCTAAAACTGAGGTGCACTCTCAGTCCAAAATAAATAAGCATCATTTTAAAAAAATACACACTTAGCTTATTGATATATAAATAGTCATACTGTGTTTGAAACAGACCAGATAAATAAAGTATGTAATTATTGAATATTACATAGGATATGCTTTAAGCAGACTGGTTCAGAGGTCTTGGATCTTAGTTCAGTCCAGACACTGTTAACATGAGGTTTGAGGATACTCAGGATAAAGTACTTGTATTTTTACTTTATTGGTTTGGAGTGACGAGTAGAGATACCTGGGCACTGAATCTTGACCATTCTTAGTTTCTCTCCGTTTAACTGGTCTAAAAAATAGCAATAGAAAATGTTAACAGGGACAGGTTTCTGACTTGTCTAAAACCTCTCTCCATTCTGTAGTTGCTTCCTGATTAACACAGCAGATCGAATAATCAGAGTTTATGACGGCAGAGAGATTTTAACGTGTGGACGGGACGGAGAGCCTGAGCCTATGCAGAAACTGCAGGACTTGGTGAACAGGTAGGTATTGATGCCAGAAGAGTGTGGGACCCACCTTCCCTGGGCTCCTGTTCCGGGTTCTTTTAGGAACGTTCTTTATCTTTTAGGACTCCATGGAAAAAATGTTGCTTCTCTGGGGATGGGGAGTACATAGTGGCAGGCTCAGCGAGGCAGCATGCGCTGTATATCTGGGAAAAGAGCATTGGCAATCTGGTGAAGATCTTGCATGGGACCAGAGGGGAGCTCCTGCTGGACGTGGCTGTGAGTAGAGCAAGATGTTGCTTTGGTGGCACACACTAGCGTGGCTTGAATCTGTTCTGACCAACAACTCTTCTCTCTCTTAAATTACAATTTAGTGGCATCCAGTTCGACCCATCATAGCTTCTATTTCTAGTGGAGTGGTGTCCATTTGGGCCCAAAATCAAGTAGTAAGTATTTTTCTGGTTGATTTGCTTTGAAACTTGGTATTTCTTTTACCAAAAAAAAAAAAAAAAAAAAAAAAGTCCTACTGAGTAAACTAAATACTACTTTAATTACTTTGTTTCACATCTGACCCTTATAGCCTAATTAAGCTCATTTTATTTATATATATATATATATATATATATATATATATATATATATATATATATATATATTTCCTCCCCGCCCGGAGCTGGGGACTGAATCCAGGGCCTTGCGCTTCCTAGGCAAGCGCTCTACCACTGAGCTAAATCCCCAACCCTGCTCATTATATTTAGTGGCACTTCAGAGGGGCGTCCTTAGTTCACAGCTTTGTTTCCATGTATATACATTTTCCACAACTTTTTAACATTCCTTTTGCTTTCTCATCTGAACACTTTTTTTTTTTTTTTTTTTTTTTTGGTTCTTTTTTTCGGAGCTGGGGACCGAACCCAATCTGAACACTTTTAAACTACCTTTGTATAGTATGTTTTGTAAAGAATAAAGGAAGTTGTGATTTAGGAAAGAAATGCAGTTAATAAATTTGCAGTGTTTATATAAAAAATATATAAAAAAATTATATCAAGTTGGCAAATGCTTAGATACCTAAGATTTTATTCTCTTATCCCAGGTTTAATCTTAGAATGCTTCGTCTGATTCATGCTGAAGATAAGTTGTCAGAACTTACATTGTTACTGATTTTTAGATTGGTGACTCGTCTGTTTTGTCATAGGAAAATTGGAGTGCATTTGCACCAGATTTCAAAGAGTTGGATGAAAATGTAGAATATGAGGAAAGAGAATCAGAATTTGATATTGAGGACGAAGATAAGAGTGAGCCTGAGCAAACAGGTGATGTCTCAACAGCAGATGGTATTCCAAAAGGAAAAGCATGGTTTTACTTAATGTGTACTTGGTGTTGAAACTGTACCTGAGAGCGTCACTTGCCACCTTTCCCTCGTGAGTATGTAGTTTTCACAGTGCTTGACGAGTCTTAATGTATGTGCTGCTCAAATGCTCGCACGGGCATACTGGTGCTCTCACAGCTCTCCTGACATGTCATCTGTATGTCGTGGTGAGTCACAGGTGATTAAGTGATCACACAAAGCACAGAGATGTGCTCAGGCTCAGTTGATGTTGTGTCTTCTGTTACACCTTCATCAGTAGTAAAAAGGCCAAGAGCATGGGCGCTGATACGAGGCAGCTTTTGGCAACATATTTAGACTTGCATCCCTCATCTCTAAGGTGGGATAAAGGTAACATCCATTTCTTTGCATTGCAAGGGATAAATAAATATTTAGTGTAAAACACTTAGTGTGTGCTTAGCCTGTAAAAGAACCCCTAAGACTTTTATTATTATGATCGTAATCATTGTTATTTTTAATCTCCTAAATTTCTGAATAGGAACTCCTTGGAGATAAAGATCTGACCTTTTTCTTGCTGTTTGGAGGCAGAGTCTCATTGTTGTGGCCCAGCCTGGCCTCAGACCTCCCTTTCTGCACCAGCCTCCCAGTGCTGAGATTGCACGGGTTCATTATCACTCCCTGGAGATTTGACTTATCTTCCTGGTTTCTCAATTAGCAATAATCACGCCCTGGATAAACCTCATTGGCTCTCCAGCTTGAACTCTGCTCTTCACTTGTAGGTTTTAGGTAACTTACATGTCTCCTGGGATTTAGAAAGACCTCTAAGGATGCAGAAAGGTGTAGGTAGTTTTGGCAGTCTTAGATTATGTTTTGTGAATCTTCTTAGATGTCCACATAAATCAGGCCCTCTTCTTGTCTCCCCACCAAGGACAGGGTGTATTAATTTACTCTGATGTCTACTGTGTTATGTTGAAATGATCTGGCTGTTTCCTGGGTAGACTGTGAGACCTTGTGAAGAGCTGTTCCCAACTTCTTGGCTGTCACTATTTCCAGCATCAGTATCTAGTGGGCATTCAACCTCTACTGTTAAGTGATTGAATGAAATGAACTGTTGGGTTAGTCTTAGGTAACAAGAAGTTTTCCATATCTTTTTAACCCTCCCCAATATTCTCTCCTGCAGGGGCTGATGCTGCTGAAGATGAGGAAGTGGATGTCACCAGTGTGGATCCCATTGCTGCCTTCTGTAGCAGGTGAGCAACTTCAAAGGCTGAGTGTCACTCCTGTGTCTTGTGCACTGCCCAGTTTCCCCAGCTTTCCCTCCACTTCCAACTGCTTACAGTAGAATAGAGAACAGTCCTTTGCTGAACAAAATGTAATACAGATTTTAAGTAACTGAAGTAAAATCAAGTGTGGTGGAGCTCACCTTAATCCCAGCACTCAGGAGGCAGAGGCCAGTGGATCTCTGAGTTCGAGGCCAGCCTGGTCTACAGAGTGATTTCTAGGACAGCCAGGGCTACACTACATAGAGAGACCCTGTCTCGGGTCTGAAACAAACAAACAAACAACAACAACAAAAAAACCAAACTGCAGTAATGATCTTAGTCTACCTATGGTTATCAGCTCACTGTCTTATCTGGTTTATTTCCTTCATTTCAGCTTTCTTAAAGTCTAAAGCTGTAACTGTTGTGTGTACTAAATGTAGGCACTAGAGGAAAGGCTGAAGGGCTTGTGGTTTAAGCAACTATCTCCTCTTTTTTCCAATCCCTTGTCTGATCCTGTTCCAAATAGTGATGAAGAGCTGGAAGATTCAAAGGCTCTATTGTATTTACCCATTGCCCCTGAGGTAGAAGACCCTGAAGAGAATCCGTATGGCCCCCCACCGGATGCAGTCCCAACCTCCTTGATGGATGAAGGGGCTAGCTCAGAGAAGAAGAGGCAGTCTTCAGCAGACGGGTCCCAGCCTCCAAAGAAGAAACCTAAAACGACCAATATAGAGCTCCAAGGAGTGCCGAATGACGGTGAGAAGCCTCCTTATTTATTCCCCGTGTCTGTGGTTTCATTACTTTATGTCCAATAAGTCATTTCCTACTTGAGCCATTTCTACTCTAAAGGAGTTTCCCATGAGTTTTTCTACACAGCTTTACAGTTCTGTGATAATTGAGTTTGTGTTCACTTTTAAAATGGGGACATTCTGCCTCCAGTGTCTTGCCTACAATGACACACCTTGTCTTCTGACACATGTGTCAGGATTTGTTTCCTTGAACTGTTCATCCCCCTCCTGCCGGCCTCCACAATAGAGTGGCTTTACTGCCCGGTACAGTGCCAGTCCGAGCTGCATGGTCATTTCCTCCTGCTTGCCTCTGCAGTGAGTGGCAGCTTTCCTTACCACATGTTGCAATGCTTTGATAAGGGGAGGGTGGTATTACCTAACGTTGGGTATCTTCCATTCTTTTTTCTTATAGATAATAGTAGATCACTTAGGTATACGACTGTACAGTCTCTGATGTGTACACTTGATTCCAGGCACCACTGTGTAGTTTCTGTACGATTGCTCATATTGTCATCTGCCCTGCAAGTTAGTTTATTATTTTTGCTTTGCAAAGGAGAAAAGTTGGACTGAAGTAGCTTAGTTTGTCCAAGGTCTCACAGAGAATGGACTCAGGTCTCTTGCCCTAGTCTGTGCATTTCTTTTCTGATCCTGTATATGTGTGTGTTGTGTGTTCCGCACACCCCTGTTCAGGCTTGGATCACGTTAGTATGAGTGGGTATTTTAATTGTTTTC
Organism: Rattus norvegicus; assembly: GCF_021556685.1. Taxonomy (NCBI): domain Eukaryota; kingdom Metazoa; phylum Chordata; class Mammalia; order Rodentia; family Muridae; genus Rattus; species Rattus norvegicus. Next base: position 46,503,796 of record NC_141546.1, read on the forward strand.
TGGTTTGGAGTGGCTGTGGTTTGGTATAAACCATATAGATTTGTGTGTGCCTTTGGTCCAGCAAGTACTTGTCAATTTAGTAGACATTCTTTTGTAATTTTAAAAATAATCAATTTTTTTCTTAAGAGTAGTGATGTGGGACACAATAGCAAAGCTCTTTGCACTCAAAGGTCTGGTTGGGATGCAGGACCAGGGTGGTATGCACTGTCTTTCATGGCTGTCTGTCCCTCTGCAGAAGTCCATCCACTGCTGGGTGTGAAGGGGGATGGCAAATCCAAGAAGAAGCAAGCAGGCCGGCCTAAAGGATCAAAAGGTAAAGAGAAAGATTCTCCATTTAAACCGAAACTCTACAAAGGGGACAGAGGTTTACCTCTGGAAGGATCAACGAAGGGTAAAGTGCAGGCGGGACTCAGCCAGCCCTTGGCAGGTAAGGACACATTGGGAGCACCATCTGGCTTGCTTTGTGGCCTTGCTTTGTACAGCTGACTTCCTTTAACTGCAGTGGGATTTTCCCTCCCTGTCTTCCTTCCTTCTCCCCAGCATCAAATAATCCCTGGAGCTCAAGCTGCTAAGGGCAAGCTAAACCAAAATCGACTTAATTCATTGGCTCTCACCCCTAGGTCCATAAGTAGATGTCAAGGGTCCCAGATACACACAGAATGTTATGTGAGTGTAAGAACTCGCACTTTCCATTGGATTCCTATAGGAAAATCTGTGACCCAGAAAGCGATGAGCCTCTAGCTAATACATTTCTTAGTCTCTGTCTGCCTTTGGTGTTTTGCTTTTACATTTTTATTTGTAGATTTTTCTTTAGTTTGTTTTTTATTTTAGCCCTAAGGCAAGTAGTCAGAAATACAAGCTGGTTTGATATAACACCTGACTATTAAACTTCATCATCTTCATACTGATGAGATTCCCCAAGAAGTAGGGTTCTTCCTCAACCATCTAAGGAAAGGAGGAAGTTTCTTATCGGTACCATAATGTTAAAGAAGAAAAAAGGCTTTGAGGTTTCCTCCAATATTCGAGACTAGGAGGAAAATGCCAAAAAGACATTTTTAACTTATAAGTGTCCTTTAGGTTGGCCTTAGCCTTTAATATCTGACCCTTTCAGCCCCTAATATGTGATACACAATTGAGTCCCATCAACAAGTGGAAATACCTGTGAACCAGTTAACTCGTGCTTGTTTGAAAAAAAAAATTTTTTTTTTTTTCCCGGAGCTGGGGACCGAACCCAGGGCCTTGCGCTTGCTAGACAAGCGCTCTACCACTGAGCTAAATCCCCAACCCCGCTTGTTTGAAAAATAATGATCAAGTTAGAGCTCATCACCACTTAAATGTCCTTGGGACTTAAAGTTTATATCTATCCATTAGGTAGACACATACACATATACATGCGCGCGCATGCATGCGCGCGCGCACGCGCGCACACACACACACACACACACACACACACACACACACACACACACACAGTGTGAGTGTGAGAGAGAGAGAGAGTACTTTGTTAATATAATATGCTTTTTTGTCCTAATTGACACAGGTTAGATAAAGTGTCAGTGGTTATTATATTTAGGTTTTTTTCCCTCCACTTTAAAATTTAATTTACATGTGTTAAAAGTACATATGATAAATAGTGGAATACAAAGTGGAATTCTTTGTTCAATTTGGTTAATTGTTGCCTATAAGTAGGAATTATTTTCTACAGAGAAATTGAAGAAGAGACTGGGTCTTTAGTCCCCTGAGTTTGGTACATCTAGACTTGAGGTTTTCAGCATTGTACCACTGCGTCTGCTAGTTCCCCTGGAGTGAGTGTGGCTGTTACGTCCCTACCTCCATGCTGAGGCCAAGGCTGTGTGTGTGGATCATAAAAGAGTCAGCAAGGGCTACAGAGGAGCAGTCGTTTGATTGCTACAAACAAAGATGGTCTTTCTATAGCCCATGTGCATAAGATTAACAGTTAAGAATGTGAGCTCGAGTGGATTTTCTGGCACAAAAAGCCCAGTTGCTTTTAGCATGATTTAAAATGTGGCCAGATGTATACAATTAATCAGCACTTTAGGACAGGGTCTCCGTGCTGCCTTTTTTCTTTTTTTTTTTTTTTTTTTTTTTTCTTTTCTTTTTTTTCGGAGCTGGGGACCGAACCCAGGGCCTTGCGCTTGCTAGGCAAGCGCTCTACCACTGAGCTAAATCCCCAACCCCTTTCTTTTTTTTTTTTTTTTTTTTTTAAATCAAAGAAAGTGACTCACTGTGTCACAGACCAGGCTGACCTCGAGCTTGGAGAGATCTTCCTGCCTCTGTCTCCAGAGTGCTGACGATGTATGTGTGCGAGCATGCCTCACTTTTCTCCCCTCTAATTCTTCAGGACCATTCTATAAGGACGTAGGGAATCTGTGGTATGGCTCCATAGAGCAGCATTTGCCTAACTTGTGTAAGGCCCTGTGTTTGAGCTGCATCACCAGAAAAAAAAATTAGTTAAAATTAATCTTGTGCTTTCCAATAGGATGTATATATAGTAAATGATAAATAAACCAGTACAGAATTTTAAAATTCTTTCTCAATAATAGAATGGCTTAAAATTTCAATTTTAGTTGATATGTTCACTAGTATGTCTAAATGAGAACCAAGATCAAAATGTTGGAAAATCTACTCAGTTTTGGGGAATAAATTTTTTATTCCTCAAATTCCATAAATACTGAATCTGTACACTAGTATTATTGTCTTAGTGGCAAAAAAGAGTTTGCAATAAAATCCTGAACTGTGTGTGGTGCCTACTGGGTCTTCATGCAGGCCAGCATTTTAACTTTTCTCTAGGGTCCTGTGAAGTCGACACGTCCATTGTTACCTAGTTTAGCTTCCAGGCTGAAGAAGTACTGAGTCATTAAAGGTAGACGTGTATGTTCAGGAGCCAGGGTAGTTCACGATGGCTTATCCTAATTACTTTTGGGAAGCACTGAAGTGGGTGAGCCTTAAGAAGAGGCTGTTTAACAGCTCTGTCCTTAAGGACTAGAGAACTTGCCCCTGCTGGGGTGAGAGGACAGACAGATTCTGTTTATAAGGAGCAGAGCAGCCCCTGTCCTGCAGCCCCTCCCGACTGCATGCTTCGTGTGCTTCTCTGTGCAACTCTGTGTCCTCCTTCCTGTGTTCTCCTCCGCCTTGATTCATTGATCTGTTCCTGAATGGAAATCTCCAGAATAGACTGAATACCACAGTGCTAAGGAACAGAACCTAGCTTAACCTCAGCAGTGAGCCTGAGGCATGGCTCCAAGACCTTCGGAGGGCTGCCTGTGGCTTTCCTGACAGGGCAGTACAGTTTGGAACTTTGTGAGGCTACAATTTTGTCCCACATAATTTTAGAAATACTGCTTTCAGAGTAAGCTATCATATCTTCTATGTGGAGTTCTTTGGTTGAGGCAAGGGCTTCTTCATTCAATAGCATGATGGTTTTGGAGGTTCTTGAGCAAACCTGGAGCTGTTGCTGCTATGTTGTGGCCCAGGGGCCTCTAAGGAAGCTGACATTTTTACAATTCAGATGTTTTCAATATAAGATAGTATATAGCAATTGTTTTCACCAGATGTTAAAAAGTAAAACTCATACAGAGTGCCTGTAGCAGAGATCCCTTCGAAAATTAGCCCACAGTATTGGGGTGTAGGTCAATGTTAGAGCTGGCCTAGCATGTGCAAGGCTGTAGGTTCTACTCTCAGCACTGCAGAAACAGTCTGCTCTGAGGATTGTGTTAAAGGTTCATTTCTGTGGCCTCCCCCTTTTGGGAGTGGGCGGCAGTCAGGACAGGGTTTCTCTGTGTAGCACTCTATAGACCAGGCTGGCCTCAAACTCACAGAGATCCACCTGTGCTGAGTGCTGGGCTCTAAAGTGTGAATTTCCTTTGACTGGGTAATTTTTGCATTAGTGTCAAAATTTTGAAGGCAGAATTGTAGGGGTAAGCTGTGTATGCTCTAGCCAGATAAATGATAGCTGTTTATTAATATGTGCAAGTGGCCATTTTGTAAACCTTAATAACTCTAACAAAAAAACTCCCCTTATCTGCCATGTTATGACAGATTAAGGATTAGGGGGAAATTGGAAAGCAGATAATTCACTGTCAATCAGTCTGGGACTACTGTAGTCCTTTTGTGTCACACAGCTTGTTAGTGTTGAATTACATAGGAAGGGCAGCACTAATGAGGATACTTCTCGAGGAAACCCGATAAAAGTAACCCTGAGTCAGGGACTCTCCAGGGACAGGCCTGCTTGACACCATTTGTCTAATCTCTGTTTCTGTCACCTTAACTCTATTTCCGAGCTTGAGGTGAGAACACAAGCTCCATTTTCCTCGTTACCCAGACTTCTGGTTCCTCATCAGCACAGTGCCACAGAGGACTGGTTTGTCACAGATAGAATCTTACCCCACCCCCATGTAGACACTAGTGTCTTGATCCACACCTGGATCTGTTGAAGGTGTCAAAGACCAAAGTGTGCAGAAGAGCTGCTGCATAGAGAAAGGACACTGTGCTCACTGCCCTACTTTGGGGCAACTATTCACTGCCTTCTGGAACTAGACTCACCCAATCGCTTGCCAAAACCCCGATTAGATAAGCCGGTAATGAGTTAACTGCTCATTTGTCCTTCCTCCTCTTTTTTAGAAATAATTATCACTCAAAGACTAATTTATGGATTCTAGTAAGACTTGATGCCTAGTTGGATATTCTGTCTCATATCTGTATAATCATCCTAGCTGACCAATGAAGGATTGGAAATCATGTCTGAGTATTCATTCTCTTTGGCCATCCTGAATTAGGCTCTGCTGGGAGAGACCAAAAATAGCTGTGAATCTCAAGCTGAATTTTTCTTAATACTAAACTGCTGGAGACTTCCTGTATGATGCAACTAACTGGTTTCTGTGAGCCAGATGCTGCAGGCCTTGTAGGCTGTTTTCTTACGTTTCAGTAGAAAGCTTGTATCTGGTCTTAATTTCAGTCTGTCCTTAGCAAATGTGACTGTTTTTATTGCCAGTTTTCATTTATATATTAGAACTTCATTTTAAAAATAACATTCACAGCAACTTTATAAATGAAAACCTTTTTTATTATGCAGTTGATTTTCACCATTTTACCACTCCAAGCCTTGTGCAACCCCTCACTGAAGTTAGATCCTGGAGGTTTTCTTCACCTTGCTCTGTTTTTATACTTCCTAGTTAATAGTTCACAGCAGCCCATTTAAAGATGTCCCTCAGAGGTTGAACAGCTTCTGTGGAGTCATCAGGGAAGTGGCTGTTTGATCTTACTATTCAGGATTTTGTTCACTTGCCAGTTCTTGCGTAGAGACAGACACGAGATCTCATCAGCATCACACCGTATCTGGGGCTCCAAGCTGACAAGAATGAGAATGTCACTTAAGGAGCAGTGGGGCTTGAACAGGAGATGTCTTGCTCACTGTTTATCTATAGTGACTGGTTGGTCTAACAGGAAAGACTCAAAGGGTCAGTACCCTTATTTTTGTCTATTGTGATTGCCAGAGAACCCGATTATCAGCTTAGCATTGTGTGGACGCTCCTCCACTTACATTCCCTTCGAACACACTGGGAACACATTGAGACAGTGATGAGTAGGGCTTTGGAGTACGGATGGGCAGTTGCTTCAATGAAGAGTGATTGGGAGTTGGGTTATGCATTCTTCTTCAAAGGGAGATGTCCTTAGCCTATGTGTGCATGCGAAAATGCTAAAGGCAGTCTTTTGGTGTCTAATCTCTTTAGCAGGAGGAGCAATCTCAGAACTGCTATGAAGACCGGGAAACTCTTGGTTCTCCTCACTCTGTCGTCAGGTAGCCTTTGGACAGTATGGCCAATCATCTGAGATTGGCCTTAGTTGAAAACAAAGGCCTCTGCCTCCCACCCAGGAGGTGAAGGAGTGGATCCTATGTTTGAATGAAGAAGTGAATTATGGAAGAAGAGCACACGTCCCCGCCTTCCCTTTCAAGCATAAGTCCAAATAGGCTCTCAGGAACGAGGATGCATGCAGACATCGGGAGATTTGACCCGCTTCCACCTACACGAGGTGGTGTTGCTGGTGAAGAATGCCGTGTTTTGTTCACCTAACTGTTGAAGTCACATCTTTGGACATGTCCTTTCCCACCTCCTGTTTGCCTTCCATCCTCAGTGCATGTCCTCAAGTGACTTGTTCTTTTCTCAAAATTTGCTACCAGTACCTAGGAAGACTGACACATTTTCTGTTTCTTTCATTTATAACTTTCCCCTCCCAGATGCTTCCTGTATTTCTATATTGTGTATAAAGGTTGGGCAGAGAAGCAAGTGCTCAAAAGATTTCAAGCTGACAGGAAGGAAGATCGAAGGCCCCATCACTCTGTCTTACCGTAACCTTTGCTCAGGAGGCTGGGCTCTAGAGAATCAGGGGTTTCCCTTGCATTGCATGTTTTCCAGGATCAGATGTTTGAATAATCATGGCTTTTGGATATGATTAGTTTTATCCATCTCCAGCTAAGACTCATCAGTAGTTTGTGTGTTACTTTACCTGTGTTGACTTCCAGAGTTGGAAACAAAGCAAGGTGTGTTTCTCCACAAGGTTCTTTCTGTGGGTGTGGGGTACTGTGCAAGGGCTGACTTGAGGCCCCAAATCAAAGCAACAGCAGCTCACTTCAGTCAGGTTCGTGCGTGTGCGTGCGTGTGTTAAATCATTGCCTGTGGAGAGCTTGTCCCCGGCAGCCATGGTGTGGTCTTTCCTGGAGCCACGTCCCCTTTACTGTCTTTTCACTCACTTCCTTTCTGTGAAAGGTTGCTTAGCTTTTTACCCTTCTCTTTCTCACTCTGGCTCTCTCTGTATTTGCTGTTCTTTTAATAAAAATAGCAAATTAAATGGATTTGTACAATAAGTGTTTGAAATTTTCTGAAAATCCAAAGTCAGGAAGCCAAGTGTGCAAAGGGTTAGTGGCCTCTGGCGATAGCTTTGACTTGCCCTGGGTCATACTCTCTCAGCACTGAAAGGAGGTTTGAATACTGTGCTAATTGTGAAATCTCTATCAGTTGGTGGAGGCTCCTTCAGATAGCCAAACCCGTCGATTACATTTACTGTGGGGTAGAGGTGGCAGGGGACACGGCCGGAAGTCTCCAGTGTCGTGCTGGTGCTGCTTCCTCAAGTGAGTGAGACCAATGGTTGTGATTGGTAAGTGGCTCACAGGACATGTTTTAATTTGTAGACATTATATCCATGTCATGTCTCTTTACAGCACACCACAGTGGTGTGCACACCGATACAGGGGTTTCTGCCTTGTGTGTGTGTGAAGTGGCTTGATTTCCTCCATCGGGATGCTAATGCTGTGTCCATTTCCACTAAGGAGCTACCGAGTAAATCGGCTCAAACCCTGCCAGGTCGTCTCTGGCAGCAGCTCCTAATAACTATTTGTGCTTTTGGAATCTTTTCGTCAGCTTCTAGAACCTTCCATCCACTTTCAGCTCGGATTTCTCATTTGTGTAATATATGTATATTTCCTTCTTGCCGTCATCCTCCCCGCCTCTCCATTTTATTTCTTAAAAATGTTCTGTAGTTTTGTACAAGATGAGACTTAGCCTTGGGTAACTTCTTGCTAAAGCTTTAATGCTTTGTAAATAAAATTGGATGTTTATCAAACCACAAGTATACGTTTGTTTGTAAACACTGCCTGCCTCTGGGACTCGGCAGCCACCTTGTGTTTATATAAGAGAAAATACGGGTGGATTTTAGATCTTTCTCTATGGTCACTGGGATCCAGAAGGGTCAGGCCGTTTGGAGCTCTTCTGTTGTACAAACTAGAAATAAATGATTTGATCCAAAAGCTGATGCTAATGAAAGCAGTCACATAGGGATTTCTCTTCATACTCTCTAACTCCATTGAAGCTTTGAGGAGGCCACAGTGCTAGGCACTCTGGGAGGATGCAGTAGTGTATCCTAGGGGGTCTAGCCTTCCAAGGAGCTTCGTTAGTCTAAATATGAATTCTTCTTTGTTAGTTCTGTTCTCTGATGAAATAACTTTGACATCAATACAGAATAGTCATTATCTCATAGAGAATAAGATGTCTCAGAGACTCAGGTGTGGTTTTAATGATTACCAAATCTGTCTGCTTACTAATCTTCTGTCACTAAGAACCCGTCTTTAGCATCATAGCTGTTTCATAGCAACCTTCATTGATGTAAACAATGAGCTCCTCTGTGCTGCAGGGTAAATAGAGCAGACTAGAGTCAGGCAGCATCATTCATGCTTACACTAGCCAGGTCCTGGTTCACTTAGAAGAGAGCACTGGTACAGGACGAGCTGCCTCCGCCATAGCAGCGTCCTCGCTTGCTCCTCTGGAAGGAAGGTGTGTTGGACGAAATTCTCCCTCACATGTCCTTCAGTATCTCTAACTCGGGCTGGTCTCACACTTGTGTGTAGCTGAGGATGACCTGGAACTTGAGGTCTTCGTGAGTGCTGGGAGAAGGGCTGTGCTACACACACAGTTTGTGTGGTGACAGGGATCAAAGCCGAGCTTCCTGTATGCTTGGCAAGTGTCCTGCCACACTGTGCTGAGACAGGTCTCAGAGTTAGCCCAGGCTGGTCTTGAGTTTGCCAGCAGTCTTGCCTCTTCCAGGCTGTTGTCACCGTACCTTGCTCTCCAAAGTCTGTAGAAATGGAGGCAGTTAACTGTGGGAAGGGGTTTTCAGATGCAATGTTCAAGTGACCTTCCTGAAATGGACAAGGGGGAGAGAAGGAAGTTTGGGGAGTCAAGTGACTTCAGTCCCCAGCTCACTTTTCAGTCCTGGCTGTCCTAGAACTCACTCTGTAGACCAGGCTGGCCTTGAATTCAGAGATCCACCTGCCTCTGCCTCCCAAGTTCTGGGATCAAAGGTGTGTGCCACCATGCCCAGCCAGAGTTCTTTTTAAATAGATGTGGTTTAGGAATATTCTCAATAAATTATTCAAGATATCAGATTAACATCCTAACCCAACCTTGCCTCACCCCTTTCGAAAGACTGGCTTTTGTATTTGGTCAGCTTTAGCATGGGACTTTGAAACTCTCCCATAGTTTGGAAGGGAGGGAAAGAGTTAAGCTATACATCCGTGGTAACCTGGAAATTCACTTCAGCTTCTGAGGTCTTTTCCTTTGTTTTCTTCTCAAGCCTGTGGGTTTAAGATCTTTAGGAAGTGACAAGAATTGCACCTGGGAAGATGCCCTTGGGGAAGCTTAAACAAACAAGCTTAGAGAGTCAAGTGACAGAATTGTGAAAGTCTTCCTGGCTGGGACCTCACCTGAGAATGTGTACCTAGCTTCCGTACACTGTGAGCATGTGTCTGTTTTGCTCACAGCTGTACATTATAGTCTCAATGCTCGGGGCCACTCCAGGCTGGAGGATCTGTTCTAGTAGATAGACCAGACATCTGGACCGCCCGCTGTTTAAGATACTGAGTCATGAAGGCTGTGGCCACCGTTTTTATCTGTGGGAGCCTGGTATTGATAACCTACCTGCCTTTGGTGGTGACGTCACCTCAAACACTGGCCATCCCTGAGAAGCTACGACAAGCTGTGGGGAGAGTCGTCGTCAACGCCACAGCATGCAGTGTTACCTGCGGCCTCGGCTACAAGGAAGAGACGAGCTGTGAGGTGGGTCCCGATGGAGTGAGGAGGGACTGCAGATCCCAGCGTTTGGAGTGTCTGACCAACTGGATCTGCGGAATGCTTCATTTCACCATTATCCAGAGGCAGCAGTTCGAGCTGAACTGTCTCAGCTCAGACATCCTGACGAAAGGGCAGGAGGCTTTCCGCTTCACCTGGAAGCTCGCTCGGGGCATCATCTCTACTAACGACGAGCTCTTTAAACCCTTCCGAGCCAACTCCCCCTTTCTACGATTCAAACCGGCCTACGAGTCTGACTCTGGGACGTATCGATGTGATGTGCAGCAGCTAAAGAACTTGAAACTTGTCAAGAGGCTCTATTTTGGCCTGAGGGTCCTTCCTCCGAAGTTGGTAAACCTAAATTTCCAACAGTCCCTTACAGAGGATCAGAAGTTGGCAGAGGAGGGCTGGGAAGTTCATCTCGACAACCAGTCTCAGCCTCACCTCCCAGGGTGGCGAAAGAAAGTGTCATTGGCTTTGGGTGTAGGGATCGCCGCTGGAGTGGTCGGAGGTGTGTTGGTGAACGTTGCTCTCTGCAGGGTCCTGGGAGGGACCGGTGGCAATGGGAACCTCAGCAGCTTATAACTCCTGCCTTCCTCCAGGAAGCTGAGCTAGCTTGTATGTGAGTGTCCCGTGCCTCTGATGGTGAAGTGGCAAGAGAGGGCTCTCAGCCAGAGTTGGCTAGGAGGCTTGGAGGATGCAACCTCATGATAGCTCAGGGCAGCATCCACCATTGTAGTCCGGTTTCCTCCATAACAGGTGCTCAGGAGCCCCCTGCAGGCTTTGCTTCTGCTCCTAGGGAGAGTTCTGTCTTCCACGGTTTTTATGCCTCACCTCCTGTGTGTGTATGTGTGTGTGTGTGTGTGTGTGTGCGCGCTCGTGCGCGCGTGTGCGCCGCTCCCCCCAGCTCCACCTCTCCAAACAGTGTGTATGGGCCAGAATGTACTAATCGCAGCCTTTTAGTTTTGGTAACCTTTTATTTTTGTTCAATAAAATAATTCACAGGAACTGTATGGCAGCCTAACCCTTTGTTACTTTATGCAAAATGTCTCACACGTAGAAATTGCCCCGTAGTTGTCCTGGTTCTCACTTTCCTTGGGTTTCCTAGAACATGCATCGGACAGATTGCTTCGTGTGGTTCTGAGTTGTAAGGGTTGTTAGCAGTGACACCTGAGTCAGCTGATACACGGTCTTAAGTGTTAATGGGTTCTCTCACCTCCCTCGGTAGCCCTCCCAGTTCAGTATTAAACTGAATGTCCTGGCAAAACACTGGCTCCCGGTCACTGCAGACTTTCCTGTGCTCCTCCATTTTGCATTATCTGTACCTGGGGTTTGTGTTCCTAGAAAGCTCAAGTGTACTAGTTTCTTACAGCCACTGAGGTCCCCAAGGGAGGACCGCTGCCTTCATTTCTCTTGAGGAAATCCAGTCTCAAACCCCTCAAGGGTCATTCAGGGGGAGTCTAAGGTAATTGGCTTATGGAACCCATAGAGAAAAGGCTCCTGGGCACCAGCTGAGAGCAGGGTAACATTTCTCCATCCTCTCCAGTAGCTGCAGGAGTACCAGCACCCCAAGGCCCCACACTCCTTCCTTAGCTGAGCCAGAAAACACCTGGATGGCTTTGAAAACCAAACGTTTCTGAGCCCTAACCCAGAGATGCTAATTCAGTTCAGATTATAGCCAACGGATGACTAGTGCTTTCCTTTATAAAGGTTTGGTAACCCCAGATTAGTTATATTTCTGTTGCTGTGATAAAACAGGGGAACACAGGAAGCAACATAGGAAGTTTATTTGGGGCTTACAGTTCAAGGGGACAGGTCCATGGTGGCAGAGGGCTGAAGCACCAGGTCATTTCTCAAGTCAAAAGCAGGAGGCAGAGGGAGATAAACGTCAAAGTCTACCTCCAGTGCCATGACTTCTCCAGCAAGGTCACCCCTAGCCTACCCAAACAGCCACCAAACTAGGAACCAAGTATTCAAATGCCGGAGACCCATGGAGGACATCTCATTCACACACACACACACACACACACACACACACACACACACACACACACATACACACACGCACCCATCATCCAGAGCCATCAGAATACTTCCAGATATACATTGATCTTATGGAATCATTTGATAACTAGGCACGAACATGACTCGTGTGTGTGTGTGTGTGTGTACACATGTGCGTGTACGCACGTGTATGTGGATGCATGGGTGCTGAGGAGGTCAGGGGCCTGAGGACAACCTGGGTGGTTGTTCCTCAGGTGGTGTCCACTGGGGAAGGGGACGTTGTTTGAGCAGGGTCTTTGCTGGGACATAGGACTCACAGATGAAGGTAGGCTGGCTGGCCAGTGAGCCGTAGGAATCCATCTGTGTAAGCCTCTCCAGCGCCAGGATTACAAATGTGCACCTCAAAGCCCAGCGTTTTATGTCCAGCTGAGCTTTTTCCTGCATAGCCGTGTGCCTTTATCACACCCAAGAAAACAAACGGTTGTCGGTCCTACACCCGGCTTCTGTGCAGGCCTCCATTTTTAAAAACCCTTAAAGCTTTTTAGCGTAATCTTAATCCAGTAGCAAAGACTCCACTCCGTGTTTCTCTCTTCGGTCTCTCAGCAAGTCCTTCACGTTGTTCCTCGTGGCATCAAAGCTCTGAGTCAGGCTTGTCCATGGTCTCAGATGGCGTCCCTCACTGAGAAGAGCCCTGCATAGATACACACTTACTGTGTCACCCCGGGAGGCTGAGATGTTTCCCCTGTCTGTCATACCCTCATCTTTGTCACAGGTGTCGGAGGCCAGCCCAGGGAAATCCCCTGAGGTAAGCTGTTTTGTAACTGAAGTGCTGGTTTGGGGGACTGTTGTGTCATTCAGTCCTAGGCAGTCTGCCGTGTAAAGGGGTCTGTGACAGATTCTGTCTCTCTGGAAGGAACTTGGTAACACTGATGAAGGCTCCTGCTTCACGTTTTGTAGATGGAAACCACCTAGGACCAACCATTTAACACCTTGCCAGCATTCTGTTGCAGACCAGTAGTCAAGCCTAAGGTGGCTTAGCTCTTCTTGATAGCCGCTTCTCTGTGCCTTGGGCTCTTGAATTTTGACTCAGGATTTGAAGCCATTGAGCAAAGTGGAGAACAAAAGACTTTCAGATGGGCTTTGTAAAGACAACAGTGTAGGGCTGGTCAAGGTGACATATCCCTGTAATCCCAGCTACTCCGGAGACTGAGGCTAGTCTAGGCTACATAGTGAGCTCATGGCCAGCCAGGGCAACTCTGCAAGATCCTGCTTAGCATCTGCCTGGCTCTGGTTGCAGCAGGAAACCCCCCTCAATTCGGTTCCCTGACTCTTGTGTATAATAAGTGCCCCGGGAAGGTGGAAGGTGACTGAAAGACTGAAGTCTGTGTGGACTACCAGCCATGTTGGAAGGGCTCTGGTCAGAAAGCTATGCATTGACCAGAGTGGCCTCCGTCCAAAAAACAAACAAGAAATACAAACCCCCCAAAAACTGGGACACAACACGTGTCCTACATACTTGACAGTGAAGAGCCGAACTGGGACTGCTTGCATGTACCCCTGCGTGTGCTTAGCTGTAATGGGAGTCTGATATGAGAGTGTCAAGGCTGGAATTGACTAGGAGTTTCACCACTTTGTGCCACCCTGATCAAACAACAGAGGTGATGATTGCCTCCTTACCAGTTAGGGACGTTAATCTCTTCATGGGGGGAGACTCTCCTTTGGGACCAGGGAGTCAACACTTCAAATGCATTGAAATCAGAGGACCTGGTAGTGGCTCCACCCCTCGAGCCACCCAGCTCCAGCTTGTTGACCACCATTAGGTGAAACCTTCTCAGGAGGCCAGCAGTGCTTGGCCTCTGCCGGCCTGCACGTCTCCCGGCCTGTCTGTTCCCTCCGGTTGGAGGAAACGGTGTGGACCGTGTGCGTGCACAGCTTCCTCAGCTGGCCATGTGAGGGGCGGATGTACTGGCTGAGCAACAGGCCCAGGCTTCAGTGAGGTGAGATGCGCAGCTGCTGTCAGCTGCCTGGGCAGGTCGAGAAGACATCTTTATTTAAGAACTGCTTGCTACCAGTCAATAAATAGCTACTACAAGAGCGAACAGTGGGCTGGGGGGAAGGAGCTGCATCTAAACAAGAACGGTCATCAGTGGTCCAGTGAAGCCCTGAGCTCAGAGCTATGCAGGCTCTGAAATGGGGGCTGAGTTGGAGGTATCTGGTGCCAAGGCGCGAGGGTTGAGTCTCCTCTAAAGAAACTAAGGGCCCTAGGCTTCTGAGGCTACCCGGGGCTCTGAACAGAGCTGTTTGATATTCTCTCTCTCCTCTCTCTCTCTCTGTCTCTCTCTGTCTCTCTCTGTCTCTCTCTCTCTCTGTGTCTGTCTGTCTGTCTCTCTCTCTCTCTGTGTGTGTGTGTGTCTGTCTGTCTGTCTGTCTCTCTCTCTCTCTCTCTCTCTCTCTCTCTGTCTCTGTCTCTCTCTTCTCTGTTTTCTTTATGCCCTGCTTTCCCAAATCCTGGGACCACATACAGGTTCGAGAGGTACACTCCGCCCCTAGCTACCAGCACCTTTCCCAGTGAGCATCTTGAAGTCCTTTAGGGTCCCTCTTACTTCCACTTGGAGACTCCCTGGCAAAGTATGGTCCCAGCAAGCAAGACCAAACACCACACTGTTTGTAACAGGTGTGAGGATACTGCTGTCCCCCTGGCAGTCCTACTGGCTATCTGACGACTAGAAAAAGAAAAGGTGCCTGTGTTGCTGGGAGAGGCGGGAGGGGAGGACAGCTTGGCTAGCCACGCTGAGCTCTTGGCTAGAGTGCAGGCTAGGATGGCACTGGGAAAGGCACTACTTTGTAAGGACGGTTCTGTGGATCAATTCCCACCGATGGCTTTTAAACCAGCTGCCGGGGGCATAGCAGATACTACTCTACGGCGTCCCTGTGCTGGGCATTTGGAGTCTAAGAAAGGACTCAGCACTTCCCGCTCCTCTTGTCAGGACGTCACCCATACAAGATCGGAAAGAACACTGGAAATACCTCAACGGTTACCTGAAGGCTTTTCCGACCTTGGCTTCATTCTCTCCGGTTTGTTGTCGAGCTTCTCCTTCCTGCCCCATCGCCTCCCTACTCCCCTACTGTCTGGGTTGCCCGCTGCCCTGGATAGCAGAACCACTCTCACTTGTGGCACCATCAGATGGCAATGAGCGGATAGCTCCGTGTGGTGGCTGAGCCCTTGTACTGACAGAGGGCACCTCCCAGTCCCTCAAGAGGTTTTTATAGGTAGCTTTGTCCCTAGCCCTCGGGTGGCACCTTCCTGTTAAACCCAGACAGAATGCTTGGTTGTGGCTGTCCCTTTCACCTCACTGTGAGTGGATGGAATCTCTAACAGTCGTGACCACAGCAGCGGCCAGTCCAACAGCTCCCCCAGCCTGTACAGAAGTCAAAGGACCCTTGGCCAGGATGGGACTCTGAGAGGCAATTTGATCTAGCCCTCCCTTCCAAGCCATTAAGGTCCATCCAAGTTCCCTCAGCAAGAGGCCTTTTGCTCATTTACAAGCTCACATCTTGGCGAGACACGCGTGTTCTCCTTACACCTTAGCTAACACTCTACTGGAAGCCCCAAGCTGCTAGCACAGCTTCACTTCCCCATAGCAAATGCTACCTGCCCAGGGCTAAGGTTTTCCTCTTCTTGGGCCTCCCAGCGGCTTGCCTGCTTTTCATAGACCTCGTTAGAAGAAAAGCTTAGGGGCTGCAGCCTCCCACCTCCCTAACTAGGTTCAGTGCCAGACCAGTTCTCCCTGCCCAACCACTAGAAACCCATTTCTCTAGCACCCCTCCTGAAGCCCAAGGCAGTGAGAAATAGGTAAACCTTGGAAGGTTTCAGGTGCCCCTTTCTAGGGTTTCCCAGGGCTAGGCCTGAGCCAAATCCCAGCCAGCATATGATGGGGAGGGATGCTAGGCCGACTCGGGGGTGCATGTGAGGGAGAAGGATCGTGTGACTAAGCCCCTGGCACCCTTATACTTGGGGTGCTGGGAGCAGAAGAGGATGGGTTTGATCAGCCCAGGGAAGAAATCCTTAACTAGGGCAAGGTGTGGAGGTGGTAGGGGAAAGGTACGTGAGTGTACATCTTTAAAAAATTGTAGTGGGTAAATACATAACATAAACCCGCCCAGAAAAACAGAGCAAGGCTTGAAGTTTAAAAACCCATAACAAAATAGAGCTCTAACTGTAAACTACAGAAATGGCCTAAGGAGCAGCAGGGCAAGTGCATCTTGAAATGCCTGCTCTGCTGCCCCCGTGGGCTGAGGGCGTGGACACTGGGGTTTTCTGGTCGTGCTGCTGCAGGGTCCTCGTCTAAGGAACTCTGTCCTTGCTTTGGCCTCTTCTTGAAATGAGCAAGCCCGAGAGGCTTCCAGACAGTGCTCCCTGCCGAGTTCCCAGCAGAAGGCTGCCCCAGGCCATTGACTCCTGGAATCTGCCTATGCCTTGGTTGGAGCTCATTTGTCCATCTCACCAGCCAGAACCTCTTGAAGCAGAGGGCTCCTCCTCCAGAGTCCTCCAGAGTCCTAGAGGACAGGCTGTGACTGCTCAACATCCTCCCTCTCTCTATAGAGCCTCCCACAGGTGGGGAGGAGACTCTGTGCTGACCATGCCTTGTCCTTACAGACCATGTGACCCCCAAGAAGTCCCTAACCCTTTCTGCACCTCCATTTCCTCGTCTGTTAAGTGTAGGGTACGGATAAGTCAAGTTATAAGGCTTCTTCAGCTCCCGTAGTCTGGTCTATCCCTGGTAACTACCCAGAACTCAAGGCAGGCCACCCCCCCCCTTATTAACCCTTTTTCTTGTGGGGACTGAAGAGAGTAGTCCAGGCAGTTCTGGGGAGCAGGTGTGGCCAGGTGATGGAGGATATTCCTGGAAGCAGGCAGGGCCACTTTGATGCTGGCCCTTCTCGGATGCCTCTCTATCCCAGGACAAAGAATGGATGCTGTGTTGAGAGCTGATTTCTGGGGCCTGCAGTTGTGGGAGGTGGAGGCAGGCACAAGTTTGCAGCAGAGCTGAAGGGAAGAGAGTAGCGTTCAGATGGACATCTCCTGCCCGTACCCTGGAGGGTCCATGAAGGAAGCATCTTGATGAGGCAAGGCAACTCCTCGAGGCAAGCCCTTTAGTCACATAGCCACCTGAAGTGGCTCTGTCACTCCACCATTCCATCTGGAGGACGACAGGATTGGCTTGGCAGTGCTGGCTGAGAGGGCAGTGCCACCAGGATGGCCAATGGGCCTTAGGCTGGTGCCCCTTTCCATCGGGTGGGGTAGCCTCTCAACCCTTTTGAGCTTCTATCCCCAGTAACCCAGGGCCTTGTCCTTGGCTACCGAGGAAGCCAGGGAGTCATGGAAGACCGTGTCGGGACCAACCATGGTGCTTCTCCAGTGAGGACTAGAAGAGGTCCCTCTGCTTCATAGAGGGAAAACGATACCCCACTGCTGCCCATGTTCCTGCTGGGCCTGGTACTCTGATCTCAGATGGCAGTGGCCACTTGTGGCCCTAAAGGACCATCTGCTTAATCAAAGGCCCGTTCCTCTCGACCAAGACCCCAAGGGGTCCAGGCATTAGGCCTAGTACTATTATCATGGAAGTCACTGCCCAGTGCCTCTTGACTTAAAGAAAATTTCCTCGCATGGTTCTATCCTGTGGCAGAATAGGAATATCCTACCTCCTACATAAAGGGTACTGTTGGGAGTAGGTGTCTAAGCCAACCACGCTCAGGCACAGTGTTGGACCACCTTGGACGAGGGGAGCTGTGGTCAGCCGCTGTGTCTGTTAGGGTGGGTGTCCAGCTTGGGCGTGGCGGGCAGTGTTGAGATCAGAGCTTCTGGTAGCCAGCGAGCATCAATATCACCATGCAGGAGAACGCAGGTCCGGGATGGGCAGGGCGGGCGGCGGCGCTCTCCACCATCATGCTTGTGCCTGGAACCAGCAGCAAGAACGGTGTTGGCCGAGTGAGCCTCCCAGCCCTACCCTTGCAAAGGAACCCAGAGGCCTCTGGAGGAAAGTCATACAGAGGCCTTAGAGCCGAGGACCAGTGGTGTTCTCGGCCTTACCCATGCAGCACTGGCCTTCACTCTGGGTCTCCAGCCCCTTGCATTCCATAAAAGAGGTGCACTCCCTCCTGTACCTTGGGATAGCTCTAGGGCAGGGAGGGGACAGTGGCAGGGGACTATTCATTGCCTGCCTTTTCCTTTCTCCTTATGGGGGGCAGTCTAGGTTAAGGTTAGCTCTTGGGGACAATGCCTTGACTAGTATCTGGTGGACCAATACCGCTGAAGGGTTAGGTGGAAGGGGAAGGGAGGGGCAGTTACCTCCATTTCTCACAATGTGGACTTCTGCGGGGATCCCATCCCCTCCAGGCCCTGTGGTTCGAATCTGTACCAGAGCGTGGCCAATGTCTTCGGGTACTGGTATTTCTATCCAGTTCTTGCTGGTGAGGTGGAGCGTAGGAGTTGGGTGCAAATCATTCTGATACAGCATCTGTGGGGTAGAAGTTTCCAGATGCAGCCTCCCGGACCCTCAAGAGGTCCTTCTTGCCTCCTTCAGTTGCTTGTTGGCTAAACTGCTCACTGGTGGGAGGTAAGTGTGCCAGCAGCTGAGCTAAGCTGCGTTGTCTGATCCCCTAGCCCATCCCTGCCCTGCCCTTTATGCAGCCGTACTGTGGACCTGTTTTTACAGTTTCTATCATGCTACTGTGAACTACCCAGAGCCCCAGTGCTTCATGTCTCTCCCAGCCCCAGATGCCACATTGCTAAGGCATTGTAGGTCTCCATGACCACTGGAAAGATGGGAACCATTTCTCCTTGGGGCAGGCCTGTGTGCCCTTTCTTACCTTGTAGCCAGTGACCGTAGATTCATTTCGGAGAGGAACCACAGGGTCCCACTTAAGGCTGAGACTGGAGCTTGAGAAAGTCCAGGAGATGTTGCCAGGAGGTCTCCGTGGCGCTGCCAGGGGAGGGGGGATTGGAGACACTGCGGCATGCTTCCACAGCCACCCTTTACCACTAGCTGGTCCCTCTCTGATGCCCACCCATATGGAAGGAATTCTCAGAACAGTCTGTCACCATGAAAACCCAGACATGGCCTCAGAGGCCATGATCATGTTCAGTAGGTCCTCCAACCTGCTTCTGCCTGGTGCTGACCATGTGGCAGGAACAGTCCCTACCTCATGGCACATGCCTTTCCCCACCCCTGGCACTCACGGGGCTTCACGGTCATGGCATCAGCTGAAGGGCTAGCGGGTCCAGTGCCGGCCCGGTTGTAGGCCCTCACAGTTACGTGGTATTTGGTGTTGGGGTTCAGGCCAGTGACTCGGGCACTGGTGTCTAGCCCTGCTGTCCTCACTCGGTCAGCGGCTGCTTCGTTGTCCCCGGCTTTCCAGTAGCGAATCTAAAGGGGGCAAAGCTTTTGACTACATGGTCTCCATGTTTCTCTCCTACTCAGGCTGGTTTCCTGCTAGTTTGATAACCTGCACACTAGTCAGGTGACCCAGAAAGCATGGTCATGTGACTGTGAGGCCTGCATCTATGGCTATTCAACAGTGTCTACTCCCAGGAAGCTGTCTGGGATATAGGAGGAAAGAGGAAATAGGTGGGGAGATGAACAGAGGCGAGAAAGGCCTATCTATCGTCATCCTTAAGCCTTCCAAAGCTTCCCCCTATCACTTAGGCCATGCTCAGCAAGCTCATTCTAGTACCAATGGAGTGCCAGGGTCTACTGCAGACCCGTGGATGCCTCTGCCCCCTACACTTCAGATCCCCGGTGCCAGCTCTCAATGTGATATTCGTCTCATTCACTCCAGTGCTACTTGGTGCATGTGTGTGCTTGCAAAATAGCTCTACGCTCAGTGCCCAGTAAACACAACTCCAGTCACCAGTGGACTATCAGACCTTAATAGTCTTTAATCAAGGGTTAAGAGTGGAACTAGCTTCTTCTCCCAGTGGTCTGTCTGTCCTATTGTGCTAAATTAAATCAGGTACCAACCTTGGGAGCCACAACCTGAGAGCAGGCGCTCTCTCTCTCTCTCTCTCTCTCTCTCTCTCTCTCTCTCTCTCTCTCTCACACACACACACACACACACACACACACAATATTGGGCCTGGGTTTTTCCGTCTTCCTTCCCTCTTGATCCTCTCGATGAGGAATCAGTGATCCCAGGAGGAATGACTGTAAGCTCTCAGCTGTTCCCACTTACTCTGGAAAGCCTAGCCCTGCCTCTTTCCCGCCCAAGTTGGTGCTCACCTCATATCCCAGGAGAATGCCGTTCATGTCTTGTAGCACAGGCTCCCAGCTCACGTTCATCTCTGAAGATGAGGACCCCTTGGCCCAGACCTTGGCAGGGGCCACCCTGGGCTCTAGGGACCAATAAAGAATGGGCATACGTTGTTACCGAGATACCTCTGCATCCCACGGAGTGACTGACCCTGACTAGGACTGTATCTGCTTAGGATTGGGGTGGGGGAATCCCAGGGCCCAAGATGGAGCTCAGAGCTCAGGATGAAGCCCAGGGGACACACGTGCACCTCAGGCTTGCTTCTCCTCCCATAGGGCATCCCCTCTCCTTCCCTGTGCCAGGGAGTCAGGGAGGGCCAGGCCCCAGGCCCCACAGCCCACCTTCCTCTGCTGAGTACACTAACGCAGTGAGGCTCTCGGGCCCATCCCCCCGGCGATTGTAGCTTCGGATCTTGACCTCAAAGGGTGTGTAGGGCTGGATGCTGTCATTGCCGTAGACGAAGTACTGCGCATCAGCGCCAGGCACCCGGGCAGTCTGCCAGCTGGAGCTGCCTTGCCTGCGGAAGGACAGCAGGTAGCCGAAGCCGTCTCCGTTCTGGTACTCCCGTGACACGGGCTGAGGGCAAGAGCATGGCGTGGGCCAGGCGTCGTGGGTACGCGTCCCTACCCATCCATCTGACTCCACCCAGTCTTCACCCAGACCAGTGGCCCTGGGATGTCCGAGCCTCCTCAAAGGATTCGTGGGGAGGAGAGGGGAGGGAGGGAAGCTGCCAGCTTCCAAGTGAGACTTCAGCAGTCCTTTGTGTTGCTGCTACTGTGTCTGGAGACAGACTATATTATGGGAGGGAAAGGGAGCATGACTCCCGAGAGGCAAGATACCGCCCACTTACAGTCCAGTTGATGATGAGCTCTCCAGGGGCTCCTCCCCCTCCACTGAGTCCCGATGGTGCCACTGAGGGGACTGTCAGGGTCAAGGAACACAAATGTGTCATGTTAATGGGCAGAAAGTGGGGGGGGGGATCTCCCAGCCTGTGCCTGGAGATCATCTTAGGTGGGGCGTCCTAATTTATCTTTCCATAGCCCTGTGCACAAGTTGGGAGTCAGACCAGCCTGAGAAAAATTTCCATTTTTTCTGTGCTTCCTCTGCCTAGCCACTTAACCTTTCTGGGCCCTGATTATACTCTCTCTGTGAAGATGATGATGTCTCTGTCAAGGTGAAAATAGAAGGATTTAAATGTGAGGCCAGCAGCATGGAATGGCTACTCTTGTATGTTGTCCTTACCCCTGTTGGCTTAGCTAAACCAGAGACCACTTTGCTTTAGTTGATGGGAAAAAGAAATTTTGAATGGCAGTTAATGCAAACATCAACAAAACAACCAATTTTGTTTGAGGGTATTCCAAAGTTATTTTACTAATATCTCTCTCTCTCTCTCTCCCCCTCCCTCTCTCTCTCTCTCTCTCCCCCCCCTCTCTCTCTCTCTCTGTCTCTCTCTCTCTGTCTCTCTGTCTCTGTCTCTGTCTCTCTCTCTCTCTCTCTCTCTCTCTCTCTCTCTCTCTCTCTCTCTCGGTTGAATCTCCCTGTCTTTAGTATTAAACAAGACTGATAAACACAATGACGACTTCCATCAGCTCCCCGTGGGCCAGGGCAGTTAAGCAACTTGTCCAGAGTTCACAGCAGCTAACACACAGCCCACCCAGCTAGAACGTGAACGTCAAGTCCACTCTTACAACTTTAAAGATCCTCACTCTCCCCTTTGCACTGTGCTTGTGTGCTTGTCTGTGCTCACTGGTTTCTGAGATGCTAGAACCAAAGAGACCCCTTTCACCCCACATCCCTGAGAAGTTCAGCCAGAAAGCATGCCTTCTGGAATTTTCTACTCCAGATGGATGCCAGATTAAAATGTCGAGTGATTCCAGAGCCTGGAGAGTGAACCTGGATCAGGTAGGAGACATGGAGGTGGACCCTCCACCACACACAAGCACAGGTCTGGCTGGATAGAAGGAGGGGGATAGGATCCTGACCATGATGCTCTTGTGTGATCCCAGGCCCTGTGCTGGGAATGGTCAGAGCATAGCAGGTGCCTCTGGGCAGGTGAGGGCCACCCCTGTGCCCTTCCTGGTTCCCTCCTCATGCTCTCCCCTAGCACTGACAAAGGTGAGCTTTCACTGACAGTCACAGGCAAGATCATCATCCCTCCTGCTCCGCTGATACACAGCTAAGGAGGGCCTGGAGTCTGGCTGCCTCTCTAGCCCCCTGCACGGCACATGTGTGTAAATGCCCACACGAGTGTACACACGCACATAGACACCTTCCCCATTAGCTGATTTCTGCAGTTGTGTGCACTTAAAATACGACTCAACGTTTTTGTCCTAGGTTCAAGATAAGGCTCCCCCAGTGTGACCTCCTTCTCTTCTTCAAATCAGCTCTTCTGGTTTTAAATACTTAGCCGAAACAATGACTACGGATCTGCCTGAAGGCGTGCTCTTCAGCAAGCGGTTGGGATCAGGCAGTCTGTGCAAGCAGCGGGTTTGCCTCTTAACTTTTCATCTTTCCCCCTATACACCAGGGAGCCCAGGCCTGGTAAACAGATTGGGATTTTGTTTCTTCTTCCTCTGCTGGAGCGCCCTCTGCTGGGACTGCCCCCCTCGCCCCACCCCCACCCCCACCCCCTACCTCTTCTCCCTTCTCCCCGCTGGAGCTCCTTCTGCTGGAGCTGACCCCCCACTGAAGCTCACTCCACTGGAGCGCCCTCTGCTGCGACTCCCCCCCCTCCCCCCCCCCCGCTTCGGCCCCCACCCCAACCCTCCACCCCTTCTCCCCTCTCTGCGCTGGAGCTCCTTCTGCTGGGACTCTCCCCACCTTCCCACCCCCACCCCCACCGGCGCTGTAGCCCCTTCTGCTGGAGCTGCCCCCCACTGGAGCTCCCTCTGCTGGAGCTCCCTTTGCAGGGAGTTCTCTTTAGAACCCCAGACACTCACCTGCTTCCTTAGTGCGGATTTTGCTGGAGGGCCCGCTGGGCTCCCCAGTGCCCAAGATGTTGCTAGCTGAAACCCGAAACTCATAGTCCATCCAAGGCATGAGACCCAGCACCTGGGCAGTCTCGGCATTACCCTCGATATTCACAGGATCTGCAAGGGACCCGGGCAGTTAGCGGCTAGCGTCCATTTATGATGAGGGCAGGTTCTGGGCCCCTGTGACCTTTTGGGCTCTGTCCTCAGCCTGGTCCAATCATACGCTAAGCCCTCGATTACTCTTTGAAAAGCTAGTGAGCTCTGATGCCACAGGGCCTTTGCCAACGCTGTGTGCCCCTCACCCCACACACGCTGAGCACGACGGCATTCTCTAGCAACAATCCTCAAAGACTTCAAGGGCACAGACCAAGGCTGCCACCTCCAGCCTCCCTCTCCACGTGGTGCCTCATACTTACTGGTCCGAACCTGCTTCCATTTCCCCGAGGGTGGAGTACGAGCTTGCAGCGTGTACTTGGCAATGGGGCTGTGGTTGTCAAAGCCACGACTCCAGCTAAGCTGAACGGTGGTGTCTCCGATGTCTCTCACCACCACACCCCCTGGGGGACCTGGGGGACCTGTACCAAGAGGCAGAGCACACTGGGTCAGAAGTGGGCAGCTCCCAATTTGAGTCAGTTTTACCTAGACTCAGCTTGAGCTGACTCAGTGTCTAGATGGGGCATCGGAGGGCCAGAGGGATTGGGTGGGAGGCCAGAGGATGGGGACAGAGAACAGTGAGGAGCGACGTGTCTCAGATTTGAAGACTTACAGAGGCTGCCCTGCAATTACACAGATTTTTCCCTGCACTGAACCCGGAACTCCTGAGCTCCTGAGGCAAAGTCTTGGGGGTGTTTGGGGTACATGTTCTTTCTTGAGTATGGCTTGGAAGAAATAGTCTACTCCTTCAGACCCCACAAAGAACTACACGGGCACTAACCAGATGTGTCCATCTCTGTGGCTTCTGTCAGCTTTCAGGGAGGGGAGAGAGGTGGGGAGAGAAAGGAAGCCTAGAGCCTCCCTGAGAACTGGGTGGCTGACTCCCATTACCTCGGACCAGGACTGTGGCCTCCTTGGATGTACCATCTACCACAGTCTGGGCCATGCATGTGTACTTCCCTCCATGGCGTAGCTGGGCGTTGAGGATAGTCAGGTCCCCAATGGTCTCCTTCTGGGCACAGGGAACAGCAAGGTATGAAGAGTTAGGAGGAAGCCCTGACTCATACAATAGGCTACAAGACAAAACGGAGCCTGGATTCCCTCTCTGACTCTGTGCCTCAGTGTTCCTATCCATTCAGTGGGAAGAATGAGCTACTTGGCACCACTGAACATTAAAATGTGTCCCATAAGACAGCCTTCGTGAGCCAAGTTAATGACGGCATTTGTACTGGGGGAGAGGGACGGTAGCAGAGAGAATCTCCTGGGGCACTTGGAATGCTAAAGCTTGATTCTAGCTTAGAATGGTGGTCCTTGGGCGGATGCAGGATGCAGCTGTGGGTCCTAGGATGATCTTTCCCGGCATGGCCTCGGGGGTCAAGGGAAACTTTGGAGAGCCTGAAGGTGGTGATGGCTGAGGCCATCTCAGGTACCCCGGCTTATCTGGAAGGAGGGAGACTTATGAGGCCTCAGGCCTTACCGCACTGGCTCTCCGGTAGTGACCTCCAGGCTTATCAAAGTCAATAGGGAAATCATCCAGGGTCCAGGTGAACGTGAGGTCCATAGTGGGGTCGTGCGAGGCATGACATTGTAGGGTCAGGTTGTCACCCACGTTGATGTCAGCACTGGAGGGAGCCAGGGTGATCTTGGTTGCATCTGCAGAGCAAAACAGCGACAAAAACAGGGCTCTGTGATGGGAAAGTCCTAGGAAGGAACGAGCCTCTGGCCTATTTGTGAGCGGCCAGATTCTGGAGGCTGGCCAGAGGCGGTCCCAGGAGAAACAGGATTCTGAGGTAGCCTTGAAAGTAGAGGCATAGGCAGCCAAGAGCGGATGGTTGGCAGATAGCGTCCCAGCAGCTGAGCCCGGGTCCGAACACAGCACGGTCCTTACCGCGCACGGACAGGATCCCGGTACTGTTGGCTTTGCCCATGAAGTTCTCAGCAAAGCAGGTATATTTGCCTTCATCGGATCGGCTGATGTTTCTGATGATCAAGGTGCCATCGGAAGTGACAGTCACTCTGCAGCAAGGACAGAAGAGATCTAGTCAACACCGTGGTCATTGGAAGGGGGACTGGCCCCTAAGAAGCCATCTTGGCTGCGGCACACAGAACCTACCTGGTACTGTTCCCCAAAATCTCAGTACCCTTGCTCCAAAGTATTGTAGCTTTTGGGGCTGCGCGAGGCTGGCACAGGATGCTGATCTCTCCGCCTCGAGCTGCAGGGATCAGCCGTCTCACAGGGTTCTGCCTGAAGTCTGGGGCCAGAGCTGCAGGAGACGGGGTAGTCAAACACTCACCCTCAAGGTGGCTGCTGGAGACCAACTTCTCAAGTGGCAGCAAATCTCTAGAACTCAAGTCTTCCCCTGCATCATCACCTCCTGCTCCACTCGTCCCTCACACACACTCCAACCACCTGTCTTGCTTTCAATTTTCCCTTCTTCTTTTAAAGATTTGTTTACTTTTGCTTTATGGGCATGGGTGTTTTGCCCGCACGGATGCCTGTGTACCACCTGCATGAAGTGCCTGAGGAGGCCAGAAGAGGGCGTCAGAGTCTCTGGAACTGGAATTACAGGTAGCTGTGAGCCACCACGTGGGTTCTGGGAACAGAACCACAGTCCTTCTCCGAGAGGAGCCAGTGCTCTTAACTGATGACTCATCTCTCCACCTCCACCGCCCCTCAACTTTCCTTTTAACCCTCTGAAGTTGCCAAGTCGTTCCTCCTTTAGTATCTTTGTGTCTACATACATAAATTACGTGAAACTCCCTCAGATTTTTACAAGTCTGTCTCCTTCAGGTCACAGTCCAAACGTGACTTCCTCAGAGAATCTTTCCTGACCCCCACTCTTTACCCCCATCTAACTGGTTCACCTCAGAACCACTGCTATACTGGATTTTTTTAATACCATACTTTTATGGTTATCTGGAATGAATTTTGTCTTAATCTGTTCCTTTCCCTCTATTCTTGTACAATAAGGAGATCTTTTGTATTTGTTCCTCAGAAGATGTTGAGTATTGGTTGAATAAATGAAATGAATGAGTCTTGGGGCTGGAGAGATGGCTCAGTGGGGTCAGCATGGACCGCCCTTACAGGGGACCTGAGTTTAATTTCCAGAGCTCAATGGTGGCCCACAACCGTCTGTAACTCCAGTTTCAGGAGAATCAACACTTCCTTCTGACTCTTATAATGTGATATACATTCAAATACAGACATTCGTACAAATAAAATAAAAAAGTTTTTGTTGAGCTATATTAAACTTAATGAAGGCTTCTTGTGTTCCTCTTACAGCAGAGGAACCATGCCTTGTAAGCTCAAGTGGCTGGTGTTTCTTGTCCCAGTCAAAATGCCAAGCCTGCAGCATTTCACCCTTTGAATTTCACCTCCCCTCAGAGCAGTGTTCAAGGACACTTGATTTTTATATCTGGAAACTGAGGCAGAGAGTCAGGTAACTTGCCACAGGCCACAGAGCTGAAGGAGCTAGGTTAAATAAAGATCAGATCTTCTCACTGCAGCGAGTGTTGGCTTTATTCGGACACGTCTTTGGAGAAGTCTCTGTGTCTTGAAACTGGTGCTACCCGGGGGCCATTGGCAAACAAAAGAGAATGTATCCGTGCATGTCAGCGCACGTTCGTGCGAACATGTGTTCGGAGAAGCAAAAACTCAGACCCAGCCGGACACAGCCTTCATGCTCCAGGGCTGTCCCTGCCCCCTGGGCCCTTTACCTTGTACAGCCAGCTCAGCACTGGCATAGATGGTGCCATGCTTGTTTTCAGCCACACACTGGTACATGCCAGAGTCCTCCAGGCTCAGCTTAGAGAATCGCAGGTCCCCAGCCAAGACCTCCACCCGGTTCTGTGCAGAAGAGCCAAGGTAGGGCAGGGAGATCAGGATCATAGGAGGACAGGAAGGGACCAGGGGGTGGTGGTAGTGGTGGTGATGGTAGTGGTGATGGTGATGGTAGTGGTAGTGGTGGTGGTAGAGTGGCGATGGTGGTGGTGATGGTGGTGGTGGTGGTGGTGATGGTGGTGGTGGTGATGGTGGTGGTGGTGATGGTGGTGGTGGTAATGGTGGTGGTGGTGATGGTGGTGGTGGTGATGGTGGTGGTGGAGGTGGTGGTGATGGTGATGATGATGGTGGTGGTGATTGTGATGGTGGTGGTGGTGATAGTGTGGTGATGGTGATGGTAATGGTGATGGTGATGGTGTGGTAGTTATAGTGGTGTGGTGTGTTGCAGAGCTGTAAGCTAACAATCCTCACAATGAGGGCTTATGAATATAGGCCAACTTCAGGATTGCCTGGTACTTTAGGTCTCCCGGAGGCTAGCTTTAGGATCACACACATCCCTGGTCGATGGTGGGATGCAGATCTGGGATGCTACCCAGGTGACCCACCTGTGGCCATGTGTCTCTCCATGAGAAGAAACACCAGAACTTCCCAAGGCCCAGCAGAGTAAGAGGGCCAGGCAACAGAAGAGGGTGGTCGCATGGGAAGAAGCCCTGGTTTCATACCTGGGAGGCCAGAGGTTCCCCGTTTCTCAGCCAGCGCACCATGGGCCGGGGTTTGCCTGCTGCTGCACAGCCCCAACGTAAGTTGGAGCCAATGTCGGCCTCTGTGTCTGAGATCACCTTTAGCCACTCAGGCTGAGCTGTGGCGGAGAAACGGGGGGGATTATAAGGCTGCAGTACTTGTAAGTGACAGCAGAGGGCGATGTTGGTATTCTGGGATGGAAAGGACAAAGAAATGGGGGCAGGGAAGCTGGCAGTCTACGGTTGTGCCAGCCGCTGCTTTAGCAACTAAATCTTTTGAAAGACTTGTGTGCTTTTTGTATGCCCCTGCTAAGCTCTGAGAAGGATTCTCCAACTATGCTTAGTGGTCCTGGGAAGGGTCAGAAGTCTCTAGCAAGAGGCCTCCCCGTCTCTTGGATTTTCCCCGCTGTTTCCTCAGGGAAGGGGGAGGAGTCTCTAGCTCTGTACCTTGCACGATGATGCGTCCCTGGACGGTGTCACGACCCTTGGAGTTCTCTGCCTCACATTCATAGGTACCCTCGTCTTCAAAGCTCACGCTGGGGATCTGCAGGGTGGGCTCAGCTGTGGCCCACTGAGGGGACAAGGAACCATCCACTTTGCGCCACTTGATCCGGGGAACCGGGCTGACAGGGGAGAAAGAGCCAGAGGGGATGAGCTGAGCTGAGCATGTTCCTTGTGTGTCCATAGAGCCTATGCTCACACTCGCGGGACATCCTGAAGCACCGGACAAGGTGAAGGGGACTCCTGTTTGGGAAGGGACAGACCGGAAGAGGGCACTAACAAGACTAGGAACATAGGCTTTTATGGGTCCCTTTTACTAATATCCTGCTTTTCCGAGGCACTTCAGTTACTAGTAATTTGTATATTAAAATGGGCCAGGGAACCAATGGGTCCAGGGGTCGACATGTTACCCTGCCGGATGCTCCTTTGTATGTTCCCTGGAAGCTCGGTAACTTTCCACATAGCAGTAGCCAAGGAGACCTGTCCTAGTGGGTCCCTTTTCCGGGAAAGCAAGAAAGGGAAGCAAGTCTTTTTGTTGCAATTCATGCCTAATGTAACATTCATGCCACGCCTGTTAAAATGCCAAGCACCGGGGTTGGGGATTTAGCTCAGTGGCTTGCCTAGGAAGCGCAAGGCCCTGGGTTCAGTCCCCAGCTCCGAAAAAAAAAAAAAAAAAAAAACAAAAACAAAAACAAAAACAAAAAAACGCCAAGCACCACTCTCAGGGGCTGGTATCCATTGACTCATCTGATCTTTGTAACAACCCTACAGGGCAGGCACCGTTACCATGACTGCCTATCAGCCATAGAGCTGAGTCTGGGATGTTAGGTGGTTTGCCCGAGATCTCCCAGCCAGCAAGTGTTGAAGCTGACCTGTGAGCCAGCAGGATGGCTCACACTGTGTTTTCTGCTGCTAGCTCTGGGTGCTCCTCAAACTGCCCAGGACTGTCATTTACTGTTGGGAGGACCACACAGCTCCCTTGTGCCTATAAAGCCCTTGTGTGTGATGTCTCACTGGAGAACTTGTTTTATAGGTAGTGGGTGATGCCTGCCTTGTGCCCAGGACTCTGTTAGTCTACTGACTTCGTTCTCTCTCATTCTGGGATCCCTCCTACTCTTGAGGGGCTTTGAAATGAAACCCTGCCTGGGCCAGGGCACTCTGGTCCCTCTGGTACTTACTTCCCAAAGGCAAAGCACTCCAGGGTGACTTGCTGCCCAACTAGTGCGTAGGTCTCCGGGGGGAACCGAGCTTTGATACTGGGAGCGAAGAGTCGGGGATCTGGGGGACAGAGAGAGAGGTTGTGTGAATCATACACAAAGGACTCCAGGGAGGTGCTTTGTGTAGGGCCCGTGCCTTCCAAAGCTCGTGAATCTCCAAATAAATGTTTGGAATCTCCAAACATTCCCTTTCCCGTGGGGGCCTGGGGCAAGGGTCTGAGACCTGGCAGCCGGGCCGTATTGAGCTGCGGTTCTTAGGCTTGGTGGAAGACCATTTCCCCAAAGCCTGTGAACTCTTTCAGCCCCCTCCATTACCCTAGATCCTGACCTTCCGCAGCCAGGTTGAGCTGCGCAAATTTGCTGAAGACACTCTTGGTGGAAAAGTCCATGTGGCTGGTAGCCAAACAAGAGTAGTTGCCCAGGTCTGAGGCATTGGTCCGGGCGATGTACAGGTTTCCTGTAGTCTGGGACACAAAGTGTCGCCCATCCGTTGGGATGAAGTTGGGGAACTCGTTGAGGAGCCAGCGGTAGGACAAACCTAGAGAGAAAGGAGTTTGAGGAAACGAGGGATCACAGGCGATCTGGGCAGGACCCCAAACATGCTGCGAGCTCTGTCTCCTCATGAGAGCTTGCAGCTCTAAACAAGGGCTGGGGGTGTAGAGGGAAGAGATGACTTCAGCTCTCTCCTCACAATGCAAGCTAGGGACCGTGAACACACTCTAGGTCCAGCTAGGAAATTGCAGAACCATTTAAAGACTTGCTACCTCCTGTTCTGATTTTCCTCTCCAGTGAAGTCCTTTCTAGTACACTCCCCCTCCCAGTCTTGTGCTGGTCCAGAATCCCTACTTACCTGGGTAATGGGCAGGCGGGTTACAGGGCAGCATCACTCCCCAGCCCTCATGGGTTTTCACAGGGTCTCTCTCCTCCTTGGAGAATTCCTGTAGAACTGGAGATGGAGAGCAGGGCTCAGGTACCGTCTCCTAGCATGCGGCTCCCCCGTTCCTCCTTCATGGGAAAGGAGCAGTTGCTAGCACGCCATTTGCTGGCAGGAAAGCCTGGCTCGAGGCTGCCACCACCTGTCCTTCCTGGGCACCTTCTCCTGGCCCCATCTCCCCACACCCAACATCTTGGCTCCCACGGATCTCACAGCCAAAGCGGAGGACAGCCTCCTTGCTGACCACAGTGCCTACTGGGTTGGAGGCTAGGCACTGGTAGACACCAGCATCCTGTGTCTTGGTGGGGCTCATGATGACCAGGTTGCCCCCCATCAGCTGGTGACGGGAGCCAGGTTCCAGGTTCATATCTGTGCCATTCATCTTCCACCTGTAGCGGGGGTAAGAGTGGGGATGGAAGTTCAGGACCAAATGGGTAAGACTGACGTAAAGGAAGCCTGTATGGCTACCCTGGCCCTCCCAGCACTCATGGCTGGGACCTCACCTGTAGGTGGCTGGAGGGCTAGCACGGGCACGGCACGCCAGTGTCACCTGATCCTCTGCAGACTCCTCTGGGAATAGCAGGCCAATGGGTTGCTCTTCGAAGATGGGTCCAAAGGTAGCTGGGGTTCCCTGGGCAAAACTCCATCCTGCAAACAGAGGGTACCAAACTATAGCTCCATGTCTGAGGCGAAGTCCAAGGTCAAGGGCAGAACTTAGTGGGGATGCATACTTTCCTGTGTTGCCCAGTAGGTGGCCATGGACCACTTGTGGTTGTTGAGGGTTTGGAATGTGTCTAAGGAACCATAATTTAAATTTAATTTAAATTAAACAGGCTGGGCAGGCCCCATCAATCTACCTAGCATATTCACTCATCTACCAACAGTCACTTATTAAGCACTTGCTGTATACCTGGAACAGGTCTGTGAAAATGAACCAGACACACGGTTCCTTTCTTTGAAGGGCTTTGCAGCCCAGGGAAGGAAACAGAAGCCAGACAGTACAGGGTGTCATGTTGCAGAGTGCTTTAGGGACAGGATTCAGTGAGACTCTCAGGAAAATCATACAGCTGTGGCATGTGAGAAGTCACTGGCAGGGAACAGGGGCAAAGGATGTTATGTGTTCCTGGAGT
Source organism: Rattus norvegicus (assembly GCF_021556685.1). Classification (NCBI taxonomy): domain Eukaryota; kingdom Metazoa; phylum Chordata; class Mammalia; order Rodentia; family Muridae; genus Rattus; species Rattus norvegicus. Next base: position 46,535,176 of record NC_141546.1, read on the forward strand.
CCAGTGCTCTCCGAGGGCAGTGTAGTCCAGTGAAAAGTGCTCATCTGGGAGCTGGGCTGGGTCTCCTATTGGCTATATTACCTTGGGCAAGCTATAGGCCTCCTTGGATATCGATCTGATGTTTTCCTATGAAATTCACTTCCATAACTATTCACCAGGTCCACAACAGGGTCTAACAGTAGAAAATAGGGAGGGCCTGGCACAGGATACAAACTCCGCAACTGGCTGTCAGACCCAACTGGGGACGCTGGCTGTGTTGTTAGCAGGTTGAATGGTGGCAGTTTTATGAACTTTGTCCTGTCTCAGGAAAGAGGCCCAATGGTCAGAGGGGCCAATCTGTGTTGGGCAAGAGATGCTGCTTAGCAAATGGGTTTCACACCTGCCTTTCCTGGCCCTGTCTCAGCCCTGGCCTTCCTTGCTTTGCACACACCATTGTCCTGTCTCTCCAGCACAGGGTCAGCAGGCAAGGGACTGGACAGTACTTTACACCCAGATAGGCACAGTGGGGGGCTCCACCACTTCGGGATCAGGTGGGAGCCGGGCCTCCTAATTGGCTCCAATCTCTCCTGCAGCTGATTTCAGACCTTCCTTGTCCGGTGGGGGATGGGAAGCGGGAACTCCATTAACCAATTAGTGCCTTCTTTCTGGGCACATCCAGCTGCCAGCCCTCTTCCGAGCGAGTGTGGTCCCTCTGCCGCAACTGAGGGCCAGCTCTGGCCTCTTGGGAGGGGAGTCAGGGCATCTGCTAAGCAGCCCTCTGAATGAGGAATGAGGCGGGAGGCAGGACTTTCAGAATGGTCTGCCGAGGGCTTCCCTGGAGTCCTGTTTGTGCCGCCCACCCCTCCCCCCAGTTGCTTGTCACTCTCCCCTACTGCTGCCTGGGGCCTCAGAGGTGGTGTGTGACAGCAACTGCATCATCTCCCCCTGCACAGCCCAGCTTAATCCAGAGTTAATGATGATGGTGGAGGGTAGGGACCCGGTCCCAGCTGGGACCACCTGGAGAGAGGGGAGGGGGGAGGATGGGAGGGAGGAGGACGAGGGATGGAGAGGCTGCTGGGAACCACCTTACAACCTTGTACAGTAGCAGCTTCCAGAAACTCAGTCTGGGAGGTGGGAGGTGGCAGAGCAGGACCTGGGAGCGATGGTACTTTAAGAGAGTGTCTTTCTTCTTGAAAAAGCTTTTCCTTCTACACTCAGCCACACGCAACCCTTACACTCAGCCCATTCTCCATATGTACACCCCTCCGTGTCTCGCCAGCACAATGTTCTCTTTTTTTTTTTTTTTTCCGGAGCTGGGGACCGAACCCAGGGCCTTGCGCTTCCTAGGTAAGCGCTCTACCACTGAGCTAAATCCCCAGCCCCACAATGTTCTCTTATCACATATATGTTCGTATACAGATGTCTCTCTAAGCCAATCAAATGGCCAGATATGCATCTGCACACACTTCTGTATGGGGCAGGCCCAGCTGCCCATAGCCCGCCTGCCCATTCCATATGCATGTACTCAAGCATGGCTCTCCTCACTGATAATAATTAAGCCATGAGAAGAATTGCACAGTCGAGCCGTTTGCTTATACAGCTGCCCGATACCACACTCCAAATCCTTTCTCAAAGTGCCTAAGAAGGGAGGTACTTCTTCCTTTTTCTTTGCTAATAGCTTATTCATGGTGAATGAAGTACTTTTCACTTTCTTTTCTTTTTAATTAGATTTTTTAAAAAAAAATATGGAATGCTTTGCAAATTTCCGTGTCACCCCTGAGCAGGGGCCATGCTAATCTTCTCTGTATGGTTCCGATTTTAGTATATGTGCTGCTGAAGCGAGCACAGGAGGTGCTTCTTATCTCTCCGACGTGGACCCTAACCCTTAGGAGAGTTTAATAACTTTCTGCACCTCATAGCAAAGGAGAAGTCTATCCTCATCCAGCCGCACCTTGCAGCCGATATTTTTAACCACGGTGGCTATGATTTCTGACTTCAGGTTTTGGGGACCCTCTGAGGTCCTGGCCCCACCCTGAAGGTCTGAAAAAATCAGAAATTCTGGGAGTGAGACCCAGGATTCTGGGGTGTAAGAAACGCTTCTGAAAGGAGCTGGAGGTGAGGGCCTCGAGGTCCAAGCTGTGCCTCACACCTGCACCCCACAGCTGAGCCTGGCCCACAGACACTCTCACACAGGCCACACTACCCCACAGCTGCAGACAGACCTGTCTATGCAGCCATACGTACAACTGAGCGCGTATGGCCACACACGCTCCCTGCCCCAAATGCCCTTATTCTCTGCCTCTGTTACTTTTTTTTCCCCAGTAAAGACATGAGGCATTGCAGTAGAAGAAAGGAGCCAGAGAGATGCTACGTGAGGGAAGATGCTGTGCCTTGCCTTGCCCTGGGGCGTGAGCGAGAGGTCCAGAGATCTATTCCAGGAGCAGGTGAGCAAGCCAAGAACAGAGAAGCACTCGCCAGGTCTCAGCGAGGAGCAGATCTAGAATCAGGTCACACTGGGAGATAGCAGCCCAGGTCCTGGCCCTGGGCCTTTGGCAATTGCCCTCTGACGATTTGGGTTGGACTTCCCCGAGGGGCGCTCACACCTCGTGCTCCCGACAGGAGTGGGTTCCAAGAGAGGGGTTGCTGAGGACCCTCTCCTCTGGCCTTTCTCAATGGGAGTCGAGAGCAGGAAGTGGATGGATACTAGAGGAGATGGAGGCAGGAGGAGGGACATCTAGATTCACCCTCTCCCTCTCTCCCCACGGTAGACTGATACAGCATCTCGTTCTGTGCGGTCGGAGCCTCCCACCTTGGCCATTCCTCCAGTCTGGTGGAGATGGCCACTTCTCAGCAGCTCCACGAAGCACCCTGGGTGCAGGCTGGATCAGAGCGTCAGGGACCTGGGGAGAGCTTCTGATGCCAGCAGAGACAGAGTATGGCTGTCTTGAAGGGGCATGGGCAAAAGGTGTGGCCTAATCTTCAGGGCTGCGGGGTGGGTGCTCCTTCTCCCTTGGAGCTCAGTGGGGCAAAAGAGACTCCTGTTGATTTGAATTTGGGACCCAGATCCAGCCAAACAGTAGCCAGCCGGCCCCTCAGCGGCAAGCCTCAGAGACACCCAGCTCCAGGGCGGGAACTCTCCAGCTCTGCTTGTTCCCTTCCCTGCCTTCTGGCAGCTGCTTCCCATCTCTGGTCTGAGCATGGACAGTACCATGGAGACTGGACCCTCTGTCAGTAACCCTGCTCTGCCTCATCTGGTTGCTCTCCACCCGACCCATCCCTGTTCCCTCAAGGAAGCCCCTCGGCATTCTATGGTCTCGCTGCTGTCCCCTTGGGTCCAGGAACCTGGAGCATTCTTTAGGAAAAATGTCCAGATATGATGGAGGTGTCCCATAGAGCACTTTGCATGTGGCAAGTAGGCTGAAGGCATCACTTTCATTTGATTCACATGTTAGCTCAGGGGTCCCACTTGGCGATGCCTATCACACTGTGCAGTGAAGTTCTGCTAGAGGCCGCATCTCTAATGAATAGCATGGAGATCTGGCTGTGCCACATCATGCTGTGTGACACAGGGTAAAGCACTCAGCCTCTCTGGGTCATGTTTTCCTTCATCTTCAACATGGTAAAGATTCGTTTCCTTTCTTCCCCACTTCAAAGGTAAGGCAGGACCGTGCATGAGAAGACTTTAGCAAGGAAATGGCCTCAGCAATGCAGAAGAATAGCCACCAAAGTGATAATAATAATTTAACCCTATAATCAGCTGCTCTTACCTGGAGAGGAGACCAGGGCCACTGTGGCCAGCACCAGCAGCAGCAAGCTTGCCTTTTTCCTGGCGTGTGTCCCCATGGTGGGTCTTTCAGGCAGAGGCAGAGTCCAGAAGAGAGGAGCCGCAGCTCCGCTCCGGGAGAATCAACTGGAGACTGAGGCACACCTAAGGAGAGAGGATGAGGGCGCTGAGCTGTGGGGCGCCCCTCCCAGCTGCAGGCACATCTGGTGAGGAACTTGCTCTCCTGCCTGGGCTGCGGAGCGAGCGAGCACTCATCTTCCTCAGGTCCCAGAGGAGGGAGGGGCTTGGCTATTACCATGGAGCTGTTCCAGCGCTGAGTGCCTCCCGCGCCCCCTGGGAGTCTGGCTCTGCCTGGTGCCCCTCCCTCCAGCCAGCAGGTGCTGATCAGGAAGTGAAAGCGGAACTAATTGGGAGGCAAGAACCCACCTGCCCGCTTGCTTGCAACGGTGAGCAGTGAGCCCTCTGTGTCAGGGGAAGCCCTGAGAGAGCCGGGCCTTTGCCTGGGTGAGGAGCTAAGGACATTTTCCTCTGGTACCTGGGGATCAAGACAACTCTCTTTCTGCTCTTCTTCCCGTAGCTTTCCTGGGTGGGGGCCATGAAACATTTCTGGGGCGGCACAGTCTCTGAACCAGGACTGCTTTTCTCAAAGTAAGGGAAGGTTCATGACTTAGCTCTGCTTCAGCCAGTGGTGCCCAGGTAAGGCACCTAGGTGTTTTGAATGGAGTCATGACCTTGGTCCTATCAGCCACACTCCCGCCACCTGGGTCAGTGGTCCAGCAGCTTTTCTGGACGACAAACCTTAAGGTAACCCTCAGAGGAGCCTCCGTCTTATGCTGGGATAGCAGAGACTTGGTAAAGTCAGTCTGATTGGGCCACAGGGAGCAGAACAGCAGCTTGGGAGATGAAGGCCTCATTGGGAGAGGCAAGGGCAGGGACAGGGTCATCTCCTATCTACTTCTCCCAGGAAGACTTCCTGACTTCTGGGACAGGGACTCCCAGAAGCTGCCCTGTAGGTGTTGGGGTGAACCTGGTCGCCACAGTGCATTCCTCCCTCTCAGAGCAGCCACAGGGCCAGAGCACCTGGCTGCAGATTCTAACAGGCTACCCTGCCCTCCTGCCTGCAGAAGGTCTTGGGCAAGGCAGGTTTGTCCCCACCAACCAGCCATGCAGCCCTGCTCTCTACATCTGTGTCTGCTGTGAAGCTGTTCTTTCAGGTCCCTCAGCTCTGGCTCTCTGGTGCCTCCTGAGCCAGCAGAGTCGGGACCCCTGCCCTGTGGGCTGAGAAGGAAGACTGTAGACGAATGTGGGCTCAGGATGTGCCTCATGGCCTCCCACGCCACTCACAGAAAAAGTCCCCCAGCCCTCCTCCACCTGGGCTGCTCCCACCTTTCCTGCTTCCGGCAAGCAAAAGGCAAGGGGGAGAGAGTGCCCAGAGCCTGCCAGGGGTGTGTGACAGGGATGCCTGGCAGAATCAAGAAGTAGGGGTTAGAGTTCAGAGGAGAAGCACTCCCTCCCCAGGTGACCCCACCTTCATTTTCTCTGCTTCTTGTCAGGAAGTGTGTCTGGTTGTCAACCCCCAATTGCCTTCTCCAACCCCCATAGTCTTGCTGCTCTTAGTTCTGTACCAGATTCCAGACATTTGGCATCTCTAGATTCCCCCATCGTCCACAGCACCCCTCCCCCCACGCCCCAAATCATTTCTCTCTAGGTAAGGTATCCTCAAGCCGTAGAGAGCTGTTCACACCTCACCGGCCTGGAAGTGCCCAAGATATCCCAGTCTGAACACAGAATTCAGCCTTCGATTATCTACAGCCCCTGCCTATGGGGCTGTTTGTCTCCAATGGAAGAGTCTCAGTCCCCTAACGGGAGAGGCTGTAGTCTGTCCATCGTTAGCGCACCATACTCAGCAAAGCGTCTGGCACGTAATATACGTCGCTTGGGAGTCGCGTTCAACTAACTGAAGACCTTGGTGGCCGTTCGACTCCGGGAGCCCGTGGGACACACACACAACACATATGAGCATACGTGCATACTCACAACCGAGCGTCGTGTATAACCTGACCAGGCTGGAGGAAGGTCTTTGGTACTTTGTGAGGCAGCACAGCAAACGGTACATGTGCCCCACCCCTAAGCACACCAAGGTCTCCAGGTCAGAAGGGTATCCAGTCACAGGAGATCTCACAAGTAAACCTCTGGCTGCCACACAAATGCTGGGTATTGCCCTCAGCACAGGGAGACACTGGCTCAGTTTGGAGCCCACTCACCCGAGGATTGCAAAACCCACAGGCAAGAGTTGGTAACACTGCCTTCATCTTTGTTTTCATAAAGATTGACTTTATCGTTAATGATGTGTACTGGTGTGGGTGTGTGCATGTGAGGGCAGGTGCTCACTCGTGCTGGAAGAGGATCTCAAACCCCCTGGAGCTCGACACTGGGAACCCAGCTCAGGCCTTCGAAAGAGCAGTGCACACTCTTAACCACTGGGTTTTCTCTCTGACCCTCCTGACCTCATCTTGTCACAGCTCCATGGGCTTAGACAAGTTATCCTCCCTGGTGGAGCCTCAATTTTCCCATCAGCAGAATGGGGGTTATGTGAGCATTGCAGGGTGGTTCTGTGGCTACACCTGTACTGGCTACCAAGTGGTTGTGATACCTCAGAGCCCTCTGGACCTGTATCAGTCTACTGTGGAGAGGGAGGGAGAGGATAGCTCTAGACACCTCTGCCTCCTTCTCCTCTGGTTTCCACTTCCTGCTCTTGACTTTCCCAGGAGTCTCCCTGGTTGAGGAACTTGGAAATCATCCCTGGGACTGGAGAATCGTGGACTCATATCTGGGCACAGAGAAGCTGCTCATCATTTGCCCTTGCCAGCCATGACCGGAGCTCTCAGTTCCAGCACAGTGGTTGGCTTGGGAGGAGATTGGGCAGTGGGCATTATCCTGACCACCCCAGAACAAGGCAGAGATGAAGTCACAGTGGTCACCTCCACCATGTAGTGGTCAAGATTTTGTGTTGTCTTTCTGGTGAGGTCTGTAGATTAGGGATAATCCGATCCCACTGCATGCATTAAACTTCAGTTTAATCTAGGATTTTTATCATCCATCAGCCTGACCTAAATGCCCTGGGACCCACTAGGGACCAAGACCTTAGACGAGGCTTTGGAGATGCGTGTGGGATCAGGAAGATATGAGGTTTCTTCTGGGACCAACTGTACATCAACCAGTGTGATCAGATATGTAGAGCCCCATTGTCCTGGGAAACTAGGTAGGGCCCACATAGAGGTCCAGGGTGGAGGTTGGAGCTTTCTGCTTCCATGAAGGGGAGGCAACCAGAATCTACCATCCCCTGCATTCATTTCCAGCACCGTGAGTGCATGCATTTGTGAACGTGTGTGTGTGTGCATGTGTGTGTGAGTGCATGTGTGTGTGCATATGTGTGTGAGTGCATGTGTGTGCATGTGTGTGTGAGTGCATGTGTGTGTGCATGTGTGTGTGAATGCACATGTGTGTGAGTGTGTGTGTGTGAGTGCATGTGTGTCTGTGTGTGAGTATATGAGTATGTGTGTGTGAGTACATGTGTATGAGTGCATGTGTTTCTGTGTGTGTGAGTGCAGGTGTGTGTGAATGAGTGTGTGTGAGCGTGTGTGAGTGCATGTGTGTGTGAGTGCATGTGTGTGTGAGTGCATGTGTGTCTGTGTGTGTGAGTTATGTGTGTGTGTGTTTGTGAGTGCATGTTTGTGTCTGTGTGTTGGTGTGTGTATGGGTGCATTTGTGTGTGAATGTATATGTGTGAGTGCAGGTGTGTGTGAGTGCCTGTGTGTCTGTGTATGTGAGTGTGTGTGAGTGCATGTGTGTGAATGCATGTTGTATCTGTGTGTCTGTGTGTATATTAGTGCATTCGTGTGTGAGTGCATGTGTGTGTATGCATGTGTCTTAGTGTACTTGTTAACAATGTATGTGAGTGCATTTGTGTATATATGTATGTGTGTATGTGAATGTATATGTTTGTGTGTGAGAGTATGTGTGTGAGTGCATGTGTGTGTGAGTGAGTGAGTGCATGTGTGTATATGTCTGTGTGTGTTTGTGGGTGAGTGCATGTGTGTGTGAGTGTATGTGTGTGTATGTGTGTGAGTGCATGTGTGTGTGAGTGTATGTGTGTGTGTGTGTGTGTGTGTGTACATGCCCTCAATGTATGATCCTCCTGTAGTAGGCTCTCAAACACTGGGGTCACAGGAATGTCCACCACATCCAACCCCATCCCAGTGTTCAGTGACCATGGGCCAGGCAGTAACTGACACACCCCTTTACAGCACTCCCTGGATAGCTGAGAGCGGCATGAAATTCGCTTTCAAGTTCAGAGATCAGTCACCTTCCTACACCATCTGCTGTATGGCATGTTCTAGAAGGCCCAGGATGGAGAGGGCCTTTTTGTCAGAGTGAGGCAGGAGTGGAGTTATGCCAGGCCCAGATTGGCTCAGCCATCTCTGAGCCAGCCAAGTCTTGCCCAGGCCAGCTGCCTGGTACAGGGGTGCAGGCACAGGCTGTCACAGTCGGGCACAGGCTGTCACCATCAAGGGGCTGGTTCTGTGAGGCACTAGCATGGGAGAATAGGCCAGTGGAGGTTCAGGGGCGCTGGTTGAAGTTTCTACTCCAGGAAACAAAGGGTGAGGGGAAGGACAGCCTGGGGGCAGCAGACTATGAGGCAGACTCCAGCTCGAGACTGGGTTTCCTGGCTGAGGACTTCTATGTGGAGCCAGTTTAAAAAAAAAAAAAGTACACTGTCCAGCAGGTATCTCCCTGCCTCCTGCAATGCCCAGCTCTCACCCCAGCTCTTCCCTTCATCAGCCAAGCAGATCAGAGAATCTGAGGGTGCGGTAGTGTTACATACAGTATGGTGGGAGGGGAGCTCAGGGCATGGTATAAAACAGAGAGATCTATGGTCAACTTTTAAAATATCGCAGGAGCCTCACCTCAGCCTCGGCCATGGAGCATGTCTAGAGTTTTACAGGGCAGGTCATCGAGCCAATGAGACCTAGGATCCCGAATTGTTACACTCTGAGTTATTACTGCCTTAAGTAGTAATCTCTTGGACTTCAGTCTTCTGTAAAATGGGGACAAAAAGGTTCACCCCAAGGGACGCTTGTGAGGCCAGAGCCATACTTGGGCCACTGCCGATGCTTGGAAAAGATTGGATCTTATAACCAAGCTCCCCCAATCCCATCTTACTTCTCCGGATATCTACATAACCTGTACCTGTGTGAGTCCGGAGTGCTGACATCGTTTGTGCTAACAGCAAAGACACCTGCCACACAGACCTTTTCCACAGATGCGATGTAATGAGGTGAACTCCAGACTATGGCAGGAAGATAGCTCACTGGCAGACTTGTACCCAACACCACACATTTAGGGAATATGGCCTGGGTGTGCCCAATGATTTTTCTCTCATGCACCCAACTTCTGCTGGAGGCAGAAGGAGACTGAGCTCAACACCTGTTCTCTGCTTAAGGATCTGGTTCACTGGCATCTGATGGTGCCCATCAGAGTCCAGGAGGGTCTCATCACAGCCTGCGTGGAGGATGTTGGGTGCCCAGTGGTCCAGGGCAGACACCACTGGACAGGGGAGGGGGGAAGAGCCTGAAGTAAAGAGGTGTTTAGGAGGGATGTGTGTGGGAGAGGGACCTACAGTTCCACATGAGAGAGGCTGGATCTTCGTGTTTTAACTCCTGAGGCATCATTCCTGTTAAGATTTGTGGGGATTCTGTGATTCCCAGACTCAGGAGTCTGTCTGAAACTTCAACACTGAGTTGAGGAGTTGGGGAGTCTGGTTCTTGGTCTGCTGCCTGGAGTCTACAGTGAAGAGACTCTTCAGAAGCCAGACAGTGAGGGGACATAGGTCTTCCTGGAAAGAAACATGGGACTAGGGTCCCACACCATCAGTCCCTCCACCCTACCAATCCTCTGTGTGTAATTTGGAGCCACAAACAAGAGCCTTGGGAGGCAGATCTCACACCCCACTTTTTTTTCTTTTCTTTTCTTTTCTTTTTTTTTTTTTTTGCCGTGGTGGGGGTCAAACCTAGAACCTCACACACACGAGACAAGTGTCTTCTGCTTCTCTATGCCTGTTGTCCTCGGAAAGATCCTTTGTGAAACTGGGGCAGCAAGAACAATTGCTTCAACTGGTTTCCAGAGGACCAAAGCAGGAAGGAGAGGCAGTGTTTCGTGCATCGGCAGGACAATCTTGGCATGCCTGTTCCTTCTACTGAGAAGAGACTCCTTCTTAGTCCCAGCCCATGACCCCAGTTCCCAGATGGTTTTTTTGCAGTCTGCTGGAGAGAGAAAGGCTGTGCAGGAGGGGAAGGACTTCCAAGTCCAGGGGATTGACAGACATTGAGACGATACAGGGTCCCTCTGGAGGAGACCCTATGGTTTCGAATCAGGACGGGTGCCTGTAAGCAGGAGTTGACTTCTACAAGTTAGAAGGGGATCAATGGTTGAGATGGACGCTGAGGTATATTCTGGTGCATCCTGGGATGGGCGATGCTCAGGTTTAAGGGGAACCTTTGCTTTTGGTTGCCCCGTGTTTAGTAGACAAAGAAACACGGATTCATTTTGTAGCAAGGACTCATTTGGCCACAGTAAGGACTCTTCCAGGAAGGTAAAAACACCCCTGCGAACTCTCCAAGTTAGCAACAGTCCTGGAATTTTGGTCTAGATGAGAGGCAATGGTCCCCCTGGAAGGACCAGAAATGCTAGCATGTGGGAAGCCAAACAGGAAGTCATCATTTGCCATCTGAAAGAGGACAGCCTAAGGCTGGAAGACACGTGCCTGTGCCCAGCCTAACCTCTGCCTCCGGCATGACTGTTCTCAAGCCTTAGACCCAACACGGACCCCAGGTCTGCAGCCATCTTTACAGCCATGTGACTGGAGGTTGCCCTCCGGCTCGACTTCTGCTCAAAAGTATCTTCTATTGTCTAACATAAGTCTCTTGTACTCCAGTGTCAGATTCTTTGCTCTGTTCTCCCTCTTTGTGCTGGCAGACCACTTCTTTCCTGGCGCTCTGGTTCCACCCTGAGTGTCTCCAAGGACACAAATGCCACCCGGATGCATACTTAGAGACTGGCTTTGAAATATGTTTTCTCACCGTCATCTGGCTTGAGAAACTTCCTGGCAGAGGGACCTTGCGCTCTCCAAGCCCTCACAAATGCATGGTTGACAGTAGGCATAGGGGCTGGTTCAGGTGAATCCTACTTCTTACAGTGATCTGGAGTCAGTCCACACAGCTGCCCATGGGATCATAGGTACTCAGAGCTAACGCACGTGTGCCTCCACTTAAGCAGTGGCTGGAAGTGGAGGTGCCCAGTAGAGGGTCACTAGAGACAGTCTGAGGGTGGCCTGAGGGCCGGAACAGGAAGAGTAAGTACATGCTCTGGGATAGGAGGTGCAAGGAATGGCTTGGGCTGGTGGAGATTGGGGAAGGGAAGAGAGCAGTCTCTTCAATGGCCCTTCCTCCCCAGACAGTAAGCCTCTCTTCTGAAATCCCTCACTTCTTCAGGACAAAGGCAGTGACTACTGAAGGAGGCGTGTGGGGGACCTTTGATGCCATCAGTTCAGGAGCCCCTCCTATCTGTTTGTCTCCTCCCCTGCCTCTCTCTAAATTAGCCGGGATCCCCTTGGGACAGTGGGAAGGGCTTTGACCTTGTGCGAGAAGCATTGAGTGGTTCTGCCTGAGCTCTCCAGAGTTAGCCGCTGGGGCCCCAGGGAGGAGCTGAATGCTCCAGACTGAGGCAGCCCTGAAACCTGACACCTGTTTTAACCACCAGACTATTTCCCAGCCCTACTCCTGGAGGCTCAGCCACACTTGCCCCTCCCACAGGTGGTCTACTCTTTGCCACCAGTGTCATTTAGTAATGTATCTGGTCCTTTAGAGCAGGACCTAGGACAGGCGGTAGATCGTCTCAGAAGCTAAGTGGAAGATGGGGCATCTGAATAGAGGTTTGGGGGACTGCCCGGAATGCCTAGATGAGCTCAGGACTAGGCTATGTGGACAGTTCCTTCTCCTGCTTCCTTGGCAAAAGGGATTGGTGTTCAAACCCACCCTTGTCCAGGACTGGGATCACTGCATGTGACCACTCTGTGCTGGTCACACTAGTTACAAATGTACTAACAAATTTGGTAGCTTTGCCCTGAAGACAGGAAGAAAACTCAACTCTCCCCAACCTCTCGGGGGTGAGGATGGGGTGGGGTGGGAAGCAGAGCTTCAGGGTCCAGGCTGCCTGAGCAGCCCGAGACACCAGTCTATAGCACAGCTTCATCTTAGCCCCTTGTCCCCCAGTGCTGCAGCCAGTCTTGGAGGTGGTGACAGACACTCCCTAGCTGGTGCCGTTTCCTTCTGTAGCCTATTACATAAGCTATGGGGCTAGGCAGAGGGGTTAGCCCCCTCTCTCTAGAATCCCCTGGAAAGCCAAACTTTGAGCAAATCCTTCCCTCCCACCAGGGAGGCTGAGGAGGAGGGATCTGAGGAGAAGACAAGGTTGAAGAGGGAGGAGGGGAAAAGGAACTGCAGGCTACATTCCAGCCTCACCCTTGGGGATATGACTTGCCTCAGTTTCTCTCCCAAGTTCCAGCTTCTGGACAGCCTTTGCCCAAACTTGTGTTCTGTTCTCACCTCTCTTCAATAGCCTCCCTCGTCCAAGACTTCACAAAGAGGTCACCTGGCAAAAGCAGCCCCCCACATGCTCTCAGCATTTGGAAACTCAGGTTCAGGTCCTTCTAGGGATTTCCAGGGACAGACTAGGGCCTGGCCTTACAGAGCTGCTGGGCACTGGCTAGGGTCCAGGGCAGCCCCCGGAGCCCCTGTCCTTTTGACAGGTAGTTGCCACTGCCTGCTCAGATTTCTGGACCCTCCCAGGGACCAGCTTCCTGAACCGGTAAATCAGGCCTTGCAGAATGCCACCCACCTAGACTGGATGGGGAAGAACCTGAGGGGTTGCTACTATGAGTCCGGGGTGAGAGGTCAATCCGGACCCAGCCTGCTGCCTGTCCCTGTCCCCTCCCAAGTTTCAAGGAAGGAATTTATAAGGGCTGAGCTCTGAGCCCCTCCTGAAACAGCACCCAGGGAACCCCTCTAGACTGGAACAGACAAAAATGATAGGCACCTACCTAGAGTGCGGGAAGGGTGTTGGCTGGGGCACTGCTGCGGCCGCCTGGTGAGCAGACCCTGCTGCCAGCCTCAGGGCTGCTTGGCCCCGCCGGCCTTAGCCACTGGCTGTCCTGGCGTGGCGGCAGCGGGCGAGGGTGCGTATGTGTGTGCGCGCCCCGAGCCACTGCAGCATCTCTGCATCAGGATGCGCTCCTCCCTCTCGCAGGCTCCGCTCACTGGCTGGCTAGGCTCCTCAGCCAACGCTCGGCCGGAGATGGCTTCCTCTGCCCCCTCCCACCCCGCCGTCCCCACCCTCCTGGCTCTACCTCATTTGCTGTCATTTAAGGACCAGGGAGTGAGCCAGAGAGCTGCCGTCTTCCATCAAGCCTGGCCAGCTCTGTGCCCAGCCCAAAGCTGCAGAGGGGTGCGCTAAGAAGGCACAAAAAAGTGTCTCTTGCTTCCGAAATCCTGGAGACACAGGAGCACCAGGCTTCTCGCTTCTCTCCTTCCCTAAGCCTCCAATTTTCTGTGCGGGGCAGCTGTGAAGGAGGGGGTCAGCCTCCATTACCCCTGTCCCCTCGCCCATCACGTTCCTTTTCCTTGTATTTTGCCCAGAAGTAACGTGGAATTTTGCTGTTGTTGCTGTCAAAATGGTCAAACTGTAAAAGAAATTAAAAATAGATAGCAAAAGTCTCAGATTCTGGGGCTGGGGATTTAGCTCAGTGGTAGAGCGCTTGCCTAGGAAGCGCAAGGCCCTGGGTTCGGTCCCCAGCTCCGGAAAAAAAAGAACCACAAAAAAAAAAAAAAGTCTCAGATTCTAAATCTCCATTCTTAACAAATCTAAATACCCACCTCTAGGTTTATATTTTCACTTTCATTTCATGGGCTCTGAGGATTAATTTACGGAAATGAGATTACAAAATACATCATAATTTGTAAAATATATTAACTATACAATTGAGCTTGGACACCTTTGTACAACAGTACCCCCAGCCCATTTTCAGCCAGCAAATAGTGTGACTTCATGAAAAGCTCATGGGCTTGGAGCCTGAGTACCTGAAGGGTACTCTGTGCTTAGCTATTGATAGGATGTATGTATTTGGCTAAGTCCCTTACCTCCTATGAGCTGCACTGGTAACCTCCAAGGGTTAAAGATGGCCAAGGCCTCTACTAGCTCTGAGATTCCAGGGGTTCACCCCGAGTAGTAGCGTACCCCTCCTGCCCTGCTCCTGTCATGTGGAGACACGCTCGGGAAGACAGAAGCCTGCAGGCAGAGGGACCAGCCATCTGCAGCACCAGTCAGCCCTGACAGGCTGTCACTGTCATCTCACCCCTCTCGGGTTGCCTGCTGTCCAGGGCCAAACTGGCTAGTGGCCCAGATGCTGCAACAGCTGGCAAGTCTGGCCAGCCTCTGAGCTTTAAGTGCTATACCTTTCACGTATGAACACGGCCTCTGTCCTGCCGACTGGCCAGTGGCTGTGAGCCTGGAGAGGAATAGGGATCTTAATGTTTGACAGAGACTTACGCCTGCCTCTCTTCTCTCAGTGCCTCTCCCAAGGGTGGGCCCACCTCTGAAGCACAACTTCTTTGTTCTGATACAGAGATGCCTAAACTCTACTGAGCTGTTTCTCAAGTAATTTTGAATTAAATTTGTGACAAGACAGGTCCATCCACCTCCTCCATGGTGGCCTGCCCCCAATATCATGGTCCTGCCTCTCGGTCGGTCGGTCGGTCTGTCTGTCTGTCTGTCTGTCTGCCTGCCTGCCTGCCCAGGTCCACCTTGCTCTATTCACCTAGAGGCTCTGCAAGGCGTATCCATCAGTAGACAGTAGGAGCAGGTCCTTGCCAAACAGAGTGATGTGTCTGCTGCTGTGGGCTGATGAGCTGTGGGTCTGGAACTGTTTGCAGAATTGTTTTAGATGGCGACAGCTGTCTTTGTGACTCTATTTTAGGACAACTTTGGCCCTTGTGATGGGGATCAGGTCTCTGGGGGTGGGGGATGGGAGGAATGTCATTGGTGTCAGCAAACTTGTTCTCAAATTTGTTTTCAGATCCCCTTCCTGTCAACCCGCCCCACCACACATGGATCCTGACCAGAATAACGGAGACAAGCATTTACTAAGCCAAGATCTCAGTTTAGAAAGACAAGTCCCAAACTTGCCTTCTCACTTGGACAGAGTGATCATCTGAGCCTGGTCCGCACGAGTTGCAAGGGTGGGCACCGGGGATCTTCAGTGCCAGCCTCTGGCATGCTCTCATTCTGCGGGAGTGCCTGAAGGAGGTACATGAAGGAGGTAGGCATGTGAGGACCCAGGCAGGACTCTGTTGTGGACTCCATTAGTTTGATAATAGCCAAAGTGTTGTCTGTCTCCAGAAGGCCAGGGGCTTTACCTAACATACTCATCTAGGAGGTGAATATGTTACTCTTCTGTGTTCCTCCCCTCCTCCCCCCTCCTTTCCCTCCTTCCCCCTCCTCCCCCTCCTCCTCCCCTCCCCTCCCTCTCTCCCTCCTCCTTTTCCCCTCTTCTTCCCCCTCCTCCTCCCCTCCCCCTTCCCCTCCTCCTCCCTTCCCCCTTCCCCTCCTTCTCCCTCTCTTCCTCCCCCATTCCTCCCCTCCCCCTCCTCCTCTCTCTTCCTCCCCCATTTCTCCCCTCCCCCTCCTCTTCTCCCTCCTCCTTCTCCCCTCCTCCTTCTCTCCTTTCCCTCCTCCTCCCTTCCCCCTTCCCCTCCTCCCTCTCTTCCTCCCCCATTCCTCCCCTCCCCTCCCCTCCTCCTTCCTCTCTTCCTCCCCCATTCCTCCCCTCCTCCTCCTCCTCTCCCTCCTCCTTCTCCCCTCCTCCTTCCCTCCTTTCCCTCCTCCTCCTCTCTTCCTC
Source organism: Rattus norvegicus (assembly GCF_021556685.1). Taxonomy (NCBI): domain Eukaryota; kingdom Metazoa; phylum Chordata; class Mammalia; order Rodentia; family Muridae; genus Rattus; species Rattus norvegicus. Next base: position 46,550,949 of record NC_141546.1, read on the forward strand.
TTCCTCTCCTCTTCTCCCCCTCCTCTCCCCTCTTCCTACTTCCCTCCTCCTTCTCCTCCTCCCTCCTTCTCCTCCTCTTCTTCTTCCTCTTCTCCTCCTCCTTCTCCTCTTTCTCCCCCCTCCTCCTCCCTCCTCCTCCTCCTCCTCATTTCTCCAGTGATGCCATATGCAGTTAAAGCAGCAGAGTGACTGACCCCTAGCTCCTGGCTTAACTCTTTGCCAGTTGTCTGCTTTTGATGGTAAAAGGGATGCAAAATAGAGGGCAGGACCCTTTCCTAATTGGGATACCTGTCAGAGCCTGGAATTCCCAGCATGGTTGACCATGGGGGCAACACTTTTTTTTTTTTTTGGTTCTTTTTTTTTTTTTGGAGCTGGGGACCGAACCCAGGGCCTTGCGCTTCCTAGGCAAGTGCTCTACCGCTGAGCTAAATCCCCAACCCCGGGGGCAACACTTTTTAACATAGAGAATCAAACTCTGAGATGGCCAGAGCACCTGATCTCCAAGCTGCGTCTCCACAAACTCCCAAATGGGGTGAGAAAGGGTCAGCTTGGACTGTAAGCATTTGGTGTCCCCTGGGGAGGAGGCTCAGGAGGCATCCTGCGGACCACCCAATCTTTCCAAGGCCATCTGCTCTTCTCTGTGTTAGCCCTGCTTGATCAATAGCGCTGGAGTCCAGAGGAACCCCATCAGCCCACAAGGGCCCAGTCCCAGGGACAAGGGAGAAGGTTGAGACCTTGCTATGGCCTCTTGGCACTGACAGCTTTGCATTCTCTTTCCTTACTAGCACCATTTTTTTCTATCTCTTCTCTAGGTCAACAGCATAGCTGCCTCTGGTTTTAGATACTATACCCTTTTTTGGAACTTCCAGGAGGTCATGCATGGTTGCCTAGAATGGTAGGGCATCAAGAGCCAGAGAATGGTTTATCTTCAAAGTACTTCTCATCTTTGTAGAAGCTGTCTGCTGTGAATATGACTCTCCATCCATAGCCAGATCGATGTGGCAGCAAGACACTGAAGACAGACAAGCCTGGCTCTCCACCCTGCTTCCGAGGATCTGTGTGGCCATAGACAAGTGACCCTCACTCCTCTCTGAAAATAGACGTCGCACACACATTCAGAGCTGACGTCAGCATAGAGGTGCAGAGGAAGGGGCTAACTTGGTAGGCTTTCCTTTGGCCTTTCTGGAATGGAGCCTGCCCAACTGTAACAAATGCCCCACGATGAGGAACCCCCCCCCCTCTGCTGTAATGAATAGGGTGGCTACAGTTCTGCCACTGAAAGAACAGGCCTTCCCAGCTCAACAGCTCCCACCTGGACCACTTTAGGCAAGGCACTGAATAAGATTTGATTGCTCCAAGAGCCCATTCTTCTTTGAAAACAAACAGATGAATTAAAAATCAAACCCAGGGTCCCTAAACAATCCCACCTAGCCTCGAACTGTATTGTCACCTACGATGACCTTGGAATTGTCATTCTCCTGCCTCTACCTTCCTAGTGCTGAAATTACAGTTGTGTACCACCACATCTGATTGTGTTTGGTGCTGGGGATGGAACCCAGGGCTTTGTGCGGAGTAGGCAGGCACTCTCTCAAGGGAGGTACACTTCCAGTTCCCTTCCCTGTAATCTACTCAGTAAAATGGGAATGGTTTTCCTTCTGTTTCAGATGGTGGTACTGCGATGTGGTTAACCAGTACATCTCTTCTCTTTCTTTGTTTCATTGTTTCTTTGTTGGTCTCTTTGTTTGGTTTGTTTGTTTCTTTTTTTTTTTCTTTTTTTTTTTTTTTTTTTTGGAGACATGGTCTCACTCTACAGCTCTGGCTGTTCTGGAACTCGCTCTGAAGACCAGGTTGTCCTCAAACTCACGGAGATCCACCTGCCTCTGCTACTCGAATCCTGGGATTAAAGGCCACGTGCCACCACTGCCCAGCTTTCAAGTAAATGTCTAAAATAATCATGCAGTATCTGGATGGAAAGGTCATCCTTGCCCAGCCCCCATCCTTCTACCTAGCACAGTGCCTGGTACATGGCAGAAACCCAGTAAACACAGCTGACTGGGTGGGTGGCAGGAAGGTGGGGATGGAGTGGGAGAGGTAGCTAAAGGCTTCAGTGGGATAGAGAGAAGTACCTCCTGCATTGGACTACACAGATGAGAGAAGGTCGGGATACTTTCCTGGCATGGGGCATGGGGATGGCAGGAGCCTGGACCTGGGGTCTGTTCAGGGTAAGGATTTAGGTTGTGCCAGGAGGAGTTAGGTTGACTTGAATAGGAAATCTCCATACTCTATCCTCACATTCGCCTTCCTAATTTCACTTAAGGGCCTGGAGGGGTCCATGGCCCAGAGGGGCCTAATTATTCTCTTTGCCATTTCAACCCTGGGCTCCCGAAGCTTCTTTCTAAGGCTTATAATAGACAATGCTAATGCCATTATTAATATTTAATGGTAATGATGCTAATAATGCCTGCATTTATGTGGTCTCTCCACAAAGCTCAAAGAACCCTGAGTTCTCTCTTTCTTTCTTTCTTTCTTTTTTTTTTGAAACATTTTGGCTATCACAGGCATAGGAGTGGGAGGGTGGAGGACAGGGATGGGCAGTGGGGATGGAGCAAGGCACCAGGAAGCTGGAGCCAGCAACATGCGATAATCAGCCAGGGTTGCAGAGCAGTGGGGTGCAGCTGAACTAGGATTGGTGCACCCTGGTGTACCCTGCCTGAGATTTGAGGAGGAAAGCCCTGGTACGGGCACCTATGGCTTCTGGCACAAAGCATACTCTCCGGGGTCAGGGAGGGAATGAGGGAGCAGCTTTGGGGGTAGTGATGATCCTGAAGAAGGCAGGGAGCCTTTGCATATCCTTTTTAAAGATGCTTTTATTATCCATATCAATTCTACATAGTAATGGTTTCACTGTGACATTTTCATACATGTGCATAATGGATTTTGAGTACCTCTTGGTTACTTTCTCTTATCTCCCTCCCATTCTAGCTAATCTCTTACCTCCCCTCAACTAGCCTGCTTGTTTGCTTGCTTGCTTGCTTTCCTTTCTTTCTCTCTCTTTTCTTCTTTTTCTTCTTCTTTCTCCTCTCTTCTTCCTCCTCCTCCCCTCTTCCTCCCCTCCTCCTCCTCTTCCTCCTCTTCTTCTTAGTTTTCTTCTTCTTCTTCTTCTTCTTCTTCTTCTTCTTCTTCTTCTTCTTCTTCTTCTTCTTCTTCTTCTTCTTCTTCTTCTTCTTCTTCTTCTTCTTCTTCTTCTTCTTCTTCTTCTTCTTCTACCCAATGTGTTTCATTAGTGTTTACAGGCCTATGATGAGAGTTTACAGAACTCTTGGGCATCTTATCATGGCTATGCTAATGAAGAAACGCCTCTCTTCTCATCCCATCTGTCACTAACCCCGGTTTAAATTCTTAAGAAGGAGCGAGTTCAGTGAGCTCATTCCCCTTCCATGAAAGGATGTTGCTGGGCCCTAACTTGTGCTGGTCAGGCAGTCACAGACGCTGTGAATTCAAGAGTGTAGCCGCCGTGTCATACCCAGAAGTTAGGGTTCCACGGCATCTCCCCCATTCCCTCAACTCTTACCTTCTCTCCACCCCTTCTTCCAGGATCTTCCCCGAGCCTTGGAGAGGGTGATGGAGATGTCCCAGTATGCTTGGGCATTCGCCATTTAGTCTTGGAACTTTGATTTTGGCAATTTCATGGGCACATAGTGCAAAACAACAACAAAAGCTTCCCCACTAGGACCTATAACCTCCCCAGATGTGAGCCACGGGAGAATCTAATCAGGACAGCATCAAATCTAATCAGAAAGTGAGTGTTAACCCACAGAACAGACTTGCCACTATAGCACTAGTGGGATCATTGCCCTTGCCAGTTGGCACTGCTGCATACAGGGTCCTCAGCTAACTTAGACTACTGTCGAGAGCAAGTCTCCCTCAGCACTCTCTAGCACTATGGGACTAGCCAATGGGGAAGAAGTTTCCAGTCCAGTTCCAGCTTGATATCTTCCCATACTGCAAGCAATGCTGATGACGTCTTCAGCAATCAGGTCTCAGTATCTAGTTCTGATGAGCTAATAGAGGCTGGGACAAGTGGCTGTACTGTCTTAGAGGCCTAAGGCGATTCCTGGACCGACTCCTTGTAGAGAGGTAGCCCACCACTGCACTAGGACTTCATTTAATAACTTGTGGCTTTTAATCAGCTCTATCCACCCAGACAGGGAGACTCTGTTCAAACGCTTTGTTTTGCTTTTATTAATTTTATTTTGGGAGCCGGGAAGATGGTTCAGAGGGATCAAGTGTTTGCCACGCAAGTGTGAGGACTAGAGTTAGGATCCCCAGAATCCACATAAATGTCAGGCGAGAACAGTGGCCACCTGTAATTGCAGAACTCGGGAGACAGAGGCAGAGGCTCTCTGGGGCAAGCCCCCTAGTTGGATTAGTTGGAACTGCTCAGCTCCATATTCAACGACAGACCCTGATTCTAGAATAAAAATGTGGAGAGATGGGGTCAGGGAGATGGATCAGGGTAAAGGTATTTGCTACCAAGCCAAAGACCTGAGTTTGATCCATGGGACTGCATGGTGGGAGGATAGAATCAACCCCATTACGTTGTGCCTACATACAGACACACACAGGCACACACACAAATAAATGAGTGAATTTAATTTAATTAAACAATTCTTTTTTTTTTAACGTGAAGAACAGTTGAGGAAGACACTCAACATGAGCCTCCGCACACATGAGAACCTACATTCCCATACTCCCATGTCAATATGCATATGAATGTGAGTGCAAGCATGCATACCATACACACATACATATAAAATTATTTTTGATTAACTCATCAATATCAGATCTCATTGTGGCTTGTTCATACATTGTTAGTTTCAGTTGACCCTCTTCTCTCTTCTCCTTCATCCTTCTCTCTCTCTCTCTCTCTCTCTCTCTCTCTCTCTCTCCCTCTCTCTCTCTCTCTTCCTCCCTCCCTCCCTCCCTCTCTCTCTTCATCCCTCACTGCATACAGCTCTGTATCCCTTCCACTTTTACATTATATCTGTTCTACTGCTCGCCTTCCTTTGAAGCATCCTTGCTCCTCTCATGGCCCCCTTTCTAGTTTGCTGTGATTTGCACATTCGTGTTCCCACACAATTGCTCATAGAGAAAGTCAGAGGCTAGGACCCAACATAAGAGAAAACATGGTGTCATTTTGGGCTGGAGGGGCTTGGGTTACCTTACTTGATGTTTTCCTGTACATTTAATTTTTCTTTACAGCTGAATGAAAGTGGGTTGTGTATGTGTTCATAATTTTTAAACTTTTCACTCATTAGATTCATTTCATTGGTAGACATTTAACCTATTTCCCTTTCCTGGCTTTTGTGAACACAGCTTCAATATACATGGATTCGCAAGTCTTTCAGGCATCTGCCTCAAAGGGGTATAGCTGGGTCATATGGAAGTCTATTTTTATTTTTATTTTAAGATTTATTTTATGTGTGTGAGTACATTGTTGCTGTCTTCAGACACACCAGAAGAGGGCATCAGATCCCACTACAGATGGTTGTGAGCCACCATGTGGTTGCTGAGACTTGAACTCTAAACCTCGGGAAGAGCAGTCAGTGCTTTTAACCACCGAACCATCTCTTCTACACGGATTTCCACAGTGGATACACCAATTTATGCTTCCACCCTCCTCAACACTTGCTGTTCTTTGTATTTAACTGGGCTGAGATAAAAATCTCAAAGCAGTTTTAATTTTCCTGATGGTTGAGGACATTGAACATCTAAAGACTATTGGTCATTATATTTCTTCTTTTGGGAACCATGTGTCAGTTCGTTATCCCGTTGGCTAATTGGTTTGTTTGTTTCTTTGTTAGTTCTTTGTAAAGTCTGGATATTAATCCTATGCCAGATGTATAGCTGGCAAAGACTCTCTACACTGTAGGCTGTATCCTCGCGTGATTAACTACTTACTTTGCTGTATAGAAGCTTTTAAATTTTGTGACATACCATTGGTGGGTGAGTGGTCTTTTTCCTGAGTGACTGGGGTCCTCTTGATGAACTGTTCCCTGAGTCCACACTGAATGACCTTCTTTATCTCTTCTAAGTAGCCTTGACTGGAAATCTGTTCAGACAGCTACTAGAATAGGTACACCTGCCTGTTCTCCACTTTCACTTGTTTGAAATATCCTGTTTTCATTTTTTTTTTAGAGGCAACAAATAGATACATCTTGTCTTTTAGTTCGGTCTGTTTTCTGGGCCTTCAATTAGGAAAATGAGACCATTAATATTGAGAGTTATTTCAGAAAGGTGTGCATCAATTCCTGTCATTTGGTTGATTTTGTATTGTTAGGTGGTTTCCCAACTCTTCTTTGCTTGCTGCCCAACTATCTTCACCCTCCTGAAGCCTATTGATGTGTTCATCATTCTCTTCGGCCTGAAGAATTCCTCCGGGTTTCCCCTATAGATCTATCTCAGTGGTCATCAACTTCTTCAGCCTGCTTTCATCATGACGTGGTTTTCTTTCTCCTCAGATTATGACAGATGGTTTTGTTGGTTATTATCTTGGTCTAGGATTGCAGCTGTGGCCTTTTTGGAACTTGAAACACACCATGCTTCCTTTTCTGTCACAAAATCAGCTGTTGTTCTGATGGGCCTGTCTTCTATGTGTCTCGGTGTTTCTCTCTCGCCACTCTCAAGACACTGTTTTTTGTTTGTTTTGTATGCTTTGTGCTTTGATTATAATAGGATGTAGGGAGTTCCTTTTGGGCTCTGCTTACTTGGTACACAACATATTTCTTTACCTAGCTGAACCTCTCTTTCCTTAGATTTGAGGATTTTTCTGTGATGATTGTATAAAAAAATATTTCCTGTACCTTTAGCATGGAATTCTTCTCTTTCTTCGTGCCCATACTTTATAGATTTGGTCTTAAACCGGCATTCCAAAGATCGTCCTTTTTTCTGTCTATAGCTTTAAAAATATTATTGCCTCGATTGGATGTACCGATTCCTCTGCCTTGTTTCCAGGCCCTGGCATTCTGTCTCCCCCTGAACTACTCTACTGGTGAGGTTTTCGGCTGCACCTTAAATACATATTGCATTATTTATTTTGTGTTATGGGGCACACGCTATGGCATATGTGTGGAGGTCAGAGGACAACTTGCAGGGGTCAGCCCTCTCCTTTCACCACATGGGTCCTGGGGACTGAACTCAGGTCATTGCGTTAGGAGACAAGAGACTTTACCCGCTGAGCCATCTTGTCAGACCCTCCTCTGTGCTTTTTGTTTGACTTATTAAAATTTCCAGCATCCTCTCGACTTTTTTCCCCCTCAGTGTTTCTGTCGAATTCCATTTTCATAGCCTGCCTTGGCTTCCTCATTCCAGTCAGTTCTTCGTGTTCCTTTGGGAGGTTAGTCATGTTCTATTTCATTTCTTCGAGCGTGTTTATCATTCTTTTGAGTTCTTTGGAATTTCATCTAAGTCCCTCCCACTGGGGCCATTGGCTTTTGGAAGGGACATGTCCCCTTGGTTTTTTAATATTCTTTCTGTTTTTGTGTTGAGACATGCCCGCCAGGAGTTAAATCACTGGTTGATGTTCTTTTTAAGTTTTAGGTCACCTCTCTTCTTTCAGTGACGGAGTAGGTTGTAGTGGGACGGAAGTGCTGATTCCCTCTTTTGTACTGATGTTCTCCATCCCAACTTCCCCAGTGAGCAGTACACCGTCTGCATCAAAGGCCACTGTCCAGGAGTAGACCCATCATGAAAACGGGGTAAAAATCAACTGTAAAAAAATGACGATGACCCTCCAAGCACCAACTATTTAGGGAGTAAAGGGACAGAGACACACTGTGTGTGGTGATGCTTTAGCTGTTTGTCACGGGTATGCGTGGAAAGAAAAGATCAGCAGGATTAATGGTTTTCAATGGGATGAAAGAAAGTAAAAGAGGGGGTGTGGATAGAAGAGGAAATGGAAGGAACAAGAAAGCGGAGGACAGCGATAAGGGATGCTGGTTAGGGAAAGGCTAGAGAGAGGCCGGTAAAGAGGCTCTCAGATGGCACAGAAAGCAGCCTCATCTCTCTGGATGCTGAGGCACAGAGATCTCGGAAACCAGGCCACAGGGTGTTCTATGGGAGAGGAGAAGACTATGGAGAAAGGGTAAGAAGAAAAAGGAAAGGGAAGGAGACACAGGGCAAGAGTAAGGTTGATCTGGTCTGCTAAAATCACACTGAGCATTAACAAAGATGCAACATAGTCAGAGGGAGAGGGCTTGACACAGGTAGAGGGCATGAAACTGAGTGGCCTGACTGTTGGTTTTCATCTGGACTCTCCTCTGTGGGGTCGCCCACAACCTTACTTCAGGGGTCCCTTTCACAGCTGGAGTGAGCATCCGTACCTGGCATGGCCCAATCAGGTCATGTTACTACCATGGGTCCCTCTTCAAATGTCAGCAAAGGCACACTCACCCTGAAGGGAGGCTGGACCTGGGGCCATTGGTCTTTCACCAGGACTCAATGATAGGTGGCTCCCAGACTGTAGCTTGGCAGACTCCTTGGCCACACCCATGTCCCTGAAGCTTGTTGGCTGTGCGCTGTTGGAGGACCCCAGGGAACCCAAATCATTTTTATGGGTCCGTGTGCTTGGGCTGGTTTAATACAAAACCCACACATCTTGGTGGTTCCGTGAGGTGAATAGTAGATGTGGCCAACGTCTGCAATCAGTTGACTTAAGCAAGGACACGACCCTTGGCAAGGGGATAAGGCTTTATCTATGAGTTACTAGGCCTAAGACTAAGGAGTATTCTTTACCTGTATATAAGGTCTCAGGTGGCTGAGTCTGGCGTTGAACTCTTGATCTCATGTCTCCACCTCCTAAATTCTGGGATTACATGTGTATAACCACCCATCCCGGCTTTTTGTAGCATCAATTCCTGCCTGACACTTTCCAGATTTCTGGCTTTTCCATTCATAGAATGCAGACTGGTCAGGCTCCATAGCTCTGGAAGCCAATTCCTCAATATATAGCTAGTCTATGCAATACACACTTTGTGTGTTCACTCATAGTCCTTGATTGAGTTTTTGTTTGTTTGTTTCTGTGTTTTTTAATGGTATAAAAATGAGATGCATTCAATAGAAAGCATGCTTCAAATTTTGATTTATATATATATTTTTTTCCTGGCCCAGAAACTCTTTCCTTCTCTTGCTCCAGTGCTGGGGTCACAGGTGCATATGGTTATGCCCGGCTTTTATGTAGGTGCTGAGGGTCCCAACGCGAGCCCTCATGCCTGCACAGTCAGTGCTCTTAGCTACTGAGCTACCTCCAAGCCCCTAAACACATTTTGACTTACGTTTTCAATCTGAGTGGGTTTGTTGGGACATAGCTCACTGGAAGGCCAGGGGTCACCCTCCATGCTGTGGTGCTGTTTTTCTGGAGGCCCTGATTGTAACAAGGCCCTTCGCTTTTCTGCTGCTTTTCCTGCTCCCCATTTTTGGGCATCTTAGGCTGCTATAAGAAAATACCCTAGTATAGATCTCTTAAATGTGGGTCTTTACTTCTCCACCATTTTGGATACTGGAAGTCTAAGACTCAATGTGAATCAGGTGAGAGCACTTCCTGCTTTAACTCCTCCTTCAGCACAAGCTCCTTCCCCAATCCCCAGAGATTGTGACATTATAATTTCATTATGATTTCCTTCCTTCCTTCCTTCCTTCCTTCCTTCCTTCCTTCCTTCTTCTTCTTCTTCTTCTTCTTCTTCTTCTTCTTCTCCTCCTCCTCCTCCTCCTCCTCCTCCTCCTCCTCCTCCTCCTCCCCCTCCTCCCCCTCCTCCTCCTCCTCCTCTCTCTCTCTCTCTCTCTCTCTCTCTCTCTCTCTCTCTCTCTCCCTTCTTTTTTTTCCAAGATAGGGTTCCTCTGTGTAGTCTTGGCTGTCCTGGAACTCACTCTGTAGAGCCGGCTAGCCTTGAACTCAGAAATCTGTCTGCCTCTGCCTCCCAAGTGCTAGGATTAAAGGACGTGTGCCACCGTCCCCCAGCGACATTATGATTCTTTAGTTCACGCTCTTCAGTTCACTTCCTCCGTGTTGACGCACTTACCCTTTCTAGAAAGAGCTGGACTCTCCTACTGTGTTGTCTTTGTACTGCTTCTACCTTGGAATAGTGATCTTCTTTATGTTCACTGAATAAACTTGCCCCACTCTCATGAATTAGACCCACATCAACCCCTCTGGTCCCATCCTTATCCCATCACAGGCTCCTACTGTATTGTAGTGGGTGTCTTCACCACCGCATCTTATCCTATTGTCCTCCTGGCTCGGTATCTGATGCTGTGCACATATTTGACATCCATTTCTCTTTAGGGGATCGGGATGGAGGCAGATGGCATCATGTTTGAGCCAAGGGCTACTTCTTTTCCTATACTGGTACTGGTTCCCTGTTCAGCTTATGTTGTACAAAGTCCCCTGAGCAGGTGTAGCCAGGGCAAAATCGAGTCCAGAGTGGGGCTGAGGACAAAGACACAAAAGGTGGAACTGCCCGAAGCATGTCGGAAGGCAGATGATGTAGTCTTCACAGCTTGGCAAGGGGAGTTCGGCTTAATACCCCACTCACCATCTCAGTCTGGTGCAGCATGTGACAGTATAGCCTAAAGGACCATGAAGGGCTATCATCCAGGGTCACAGAGCCAGCTGGATGTACCAGGTCCCTCTTTGTCAAAAGACTGTTGGGAGATAATAGGCTGCCCTGGGAGGAAGGCTGAGGTCAGGGTGGGTTTTATGGGTTCAACCAATGGAGTACACTGTGAGAGTTAATGGGGAGAGGTTGGCTGAGCCTAGCTTGAAGCTCTACTACCTCTAAAATTAAGAGTAAGTTGTAAACAAGGAACTCACTTTTCAGTGGGCACTAGTGTGTGATTCCTGGGGATCTGGGTGGGGTTACCATACTAGGAACAGCACCTGGGTCAACGAGAATTAGGAGCAAGTGACCCTCTGTTCCCACCCCAGAGAACTAGGCTTCCTCAGCAACTTTAATCTCTGTACTTGGCTTTTTGACACTCCCAGGAAGGGCTGGCAGAGATCTGCGAAGTCTTTAAAACCAGGGGTGTCGTCTTTGTACTAAGAATGCATTGTGATTTTTAAACGGTGTAAAAACAAATCAGAATACTTCACGACAATGAGAATAATATTTAGTTGACATCTTGTGTTCATAAATGAGGTGGATTGGCTCATAGCCACACACCCATGTTTCCTCCACTCTAGCCAATATGTAGTTACAATGGAGGCTGCAAAGAAGAAATATTTTTTTTTACCTGGTCCCTTAGAGAAAATGCGTGCCAACCCTTGGGTTAAGACATTTCTCTGTCATTTGGAGCCTAGACCCAAAACTATGGGCTATCAGTCACTGTCACTTAGGAACTGGGTCTCTTTTGCTTTGCTTAGAGGTTGTTAACTAGCGAACATTTGGCAATGTTTAGAGACATTTGGGGTTGTCATGATAGTGTGTGTGTGTGTGTGTGTGTGTGTGTGTGTGTGTGTGTGTGTGTGTATGGGGAGCTTGTTGGTATCTACACAGTGGAAGTTAGGATGTTACGAAGGATCCCTCCACTCCAAGGATCGTCCTTCATACCCAATTCTCTGACCCCAAATGTCCCCAGTGCTGGACTGAGATGCTCTGTGTCACTCCAGTGGACAGAGACAGCCAGACCCCTGTACGTTATCAGAGCTGAGTCCCAGCCCTAACTTCCACTATCCTGGAACTTTACAGCTGGAAGCTGGTGAACATGGAGGAGGAATGGGAAGGGCTGTGAGGGAGAAGCCCCCTTCCTGGGACCCTATGGCTCTATACCTGCTAGGCCCCAGGGTGAACCTCAAAGGGGGAAAAAGCATGTTTCCTTGGTTCCTGTGGGACCCAGCACAGGTAGGTGCCCATTGGCTTGACCAGGTAAGCTGGACCCTTGAAAGGAAGATGATTCTGAAGGACTCCAGGCAGGGACATGGATGTCGTGAAATCTGTGGAGGTGCTTACTGGGCCAAGGTGAGCAGGGGGCCTGAATTCAGATTCAGACGCAAGGCGTGTGAGGCTGGGGGAACGGTGGGGAGGAGGCTGGCACGGATCCCACCAGCCTTCTGGGAAGTGTGAGGAACAGATGCTGTGGCTGTCAGATGAGAGGCTCCTGGCACTTTGGGAAATTGCAGAATTAACAAAGGATGGTTGCTTTGAGGAAACACTAGCAGGGGGCACAGGGTGCACAGCTGGGATAGCCTCTAGGGACTCCCTTCCCTTACAGGCAAGGAGCAGGGTTTGTTCTGCCTAGCTTCTGGGATTCTTATAGACAGGGTTGGGGGGAAGGAAAGGCAGAGGTGGCTGAGTCATCGGGCTTGGGGCCAGAACAAGGTCAGGTTAGAGCTAGAGCCAGGGCCAAGACTGCCAATAGCTTGGAGTCTCAAAAGTGACAGGGCTGTCTGGAGGTCATCTCATCTATCTTTCTGCTTTTGGACTGAGCCCTGGCAGATGGCATCTTGCCGACAGAGGACCCAGGCAAAGGGGTCCTCAGCAGGAATGAGAATTCACCAGCTGTTATTTGCAAAGCCCCTAGAAGCAGCAGCCAGATCTGTAGACAAAAGGGCACATGTCTGAGGGTGTGCAGGAAAACTGCATTTGTGGGGGTTTTGGGGGGAGTGGTCAGCTAAGCAGCTTCATTCAGGACATCAGCATGACCTACAAGAACAGCAGCTTGTGCTGCTGCAGGGTCTAGAGGTGTGGGGCAGATTGAATTGGCTGGGTGCTGCCGAGAAGCAGAAAGAGTGGGCTCTGTGAGCTTAAAACTATTAAAGGTCTAGGAGGAGAGAACGTTGATAAGCAATTTCTGGTGCAGATAGTTCTAATGCAATTTAGAGTGAACGTAGATCCAAAGATAGCACTTCCTAACACTGAGGTGTGAGATAGATCTGAGCCATAAGAACTGTCGAGTTTCTCCCAGGTGTCAGAGACCAGTCTGATCCGGTGCTGGGCTGGTTCTCCAGCCCAGTGGCTGGCATGGTTTTGTCCTTGCTGTTTGGCCCCAGTGACTTCTTGCCCCCCCAAAATCCTGCAGTGGCAGTATAGGGTGGTTGATGGGGGCAAGAAATCCAGGGATGCTTGACACCCTTAATGTTGCTGGGAATTGGGAGAGCCCCTAGCCAAGCTGCCCGCCTGCCCATCTGGGAAATGAACTGGCTATTGCTTGTGTCCATAACTGGGAAGGTGAACCAGGCCAGAGGGCAGGGAGCAGCAGACAGATGCAAGAGATCGTGCCCCTCATTTGCTGAGTGCTATTCCTCTCTGTCAAGCCTCTCCAGGGGTAGCTGACAGATGCGCCATGGAGGAGGGCAGGGGGCTTCTTTCTCCATTGGCCAGCATCCTAGCCACTTTCCCCCTTTCCTGCCAGATTCCCCCAGGCAACCTGCATTGTTAGCTGGAGGTCTTAGGGGACAGACTTCGAAGGGAGGAAGCCAGATATGTGTGCGTTGGTTTTGTGGAGAGAGTCTCTGAACCAAGAACCTATTTGGCTAATGAAGTCATAATTACTCCCGGCTCACTAACAGAATGAAAGCTGGGGGCTCAGTTAAAAGCCACTGATGGGCCCTTGAGAGTCGTCTGATGGCTCTAGAAAGGGCCTGCCTGTAGAACAGGAAGTGGAAAGGATTGGGAATGGGGAGAGGAGAAGGTAAAGAGCTGCTGCCCACAGTACATTGCTCTGAGGCCCTACACTGGTTTAGTCCGGTTAGCTTTGACTACCTGGCTGTGCCAAGCATGGCCCCACAGGGAAAAAGAGGGAAAGAGGGAAAGAGGGAAAGAGGGAAAGAGGGAAAGAGGGAAAGAGGGAAAGAGGGAAAGAGGGAAAGAGGGAAAGAGGGAAAGAGGGAAAGAGGGAAAGAGGGAAAGAGGGAAAGAGTCTGAGGCTGTGGTTCAGGAGGACTCAGGTTTTGTGGTTCGTGAATATTGCGTTTGGACCTGGTAGTCTGGCAGCGGTTAGCTTCCTGCTCTTTAAAGTTGCCATTTGCTAGGTAGTTCAGGCTGATCGTCAACTACTATGTAGGTGTGGCTGACTGAATTGACAACGGTCTTTGCCAGTCTTCTTCCCCTGAGGAAAGGTGTCCAATGGAAGGAAGCCTCAGTCTCACGCCCACAGTCTGTAAGTTGTTCCCAGGTAGAGAGTTCGACGCCAGGTCGAAGTGTAAAATGACTCAGGGGAGTAACTCCCTCTAATTCTATCAAAGGCAATGTTGTAAAACTTTGTAGAAAGAATGCCAGCTGGGTCAGCCAGGGACAAGCCCAGGCCTTCTTGACATCTAGCCATTTTCCCTTTGGCTATGTGGATTCTAGGTACACAGCCAGGCTAGTACAGGAAGGAGTGGGAAGGTGTGTGTGTGTGTGTGTGTGTGTGTGTGTGTGTGTGTGTGTGAAAGATGAAGGGCACTTTTAGCTAAATGAATGTGGGTTCCTAGGCCTGGAAGAGATATGACCTCAGGAAAATTAATTAATAGGACTGCAGGACAAGCCTCCAGCTCACAACAGTCGTTGCAGCTCCCACCCCCTGGAATGTCTCAACTTTAGAAGGCCAAACCACTCTTCACACTCCACTTCCCCAAACCACAAGGACTAAACCACGAAGGCAGTTCACACGGTTTTATGGGGACAGCCTAAACACCAATAGCACTTGGTCGCTTGGGGGACCACTAGTCTCCAAGATCAGTCAACACGAGGATATGTATCATCTGAAGTAGCTAGTGAGGAGAGGGCTGGGAACCACACAGGTTTAGGGGGCATAGGGCACTGACTCTGTGCTTCAGGGGGTTACAGCTGAGCAAGGCATGGAAGAGATCGTTGCCGTAGTGCCATGTTGAGGGCCAAGGGCAGCAGGGGAGCAAGAGAGGAGAAACCTCCTAGGATAGGTGGTGCTGGGGTTGAAATGATGGGATTTGAACTTGTGAACAATGGGGTTGTGAAAAGAGGATGGGCAGGGAGGGCTTCTGGAGTTAGGACTGGGAAGGGCATTTTGCAGGCAGGAGAGAGGAAAAGTGAAAGTACACATTGTTCTTGGATACCCATCTTAACTGAACTGACCTGCACATCAGCCTGTGCTGTGGTTACAGCGGCTGTCCCTGTTTTGTGCATAAGATGATTCAGCCGAAGAGAAGCCGAGTAACTTGTCTGGGGCCACACAGCTAGAGCCTGATCTATCTGCAGGATCTCAGCTCTTACTCCAGCTCGTGATAGGCTTAGAGGAGGACAGGACCTTACCGCTTTCACTGCCCTTGTTGGTTACCGCCCAGGACTTCTCGTAGGCACGCCTGCCACTGCAGGGTGCGGGAGAAGGGTGTATTGCTGCTGGTACAGAGGTTTGCAGAGGCTGCTGCCCTGGCACAGTGCCCTTGAGCTGTAGGGTTCATGCTTGATTCTTCGTGAGATGTTCATTCACACCCCAAGTGTAGCAGCGGAAGCGGGGTTCGTGAGTAGGCTGGCCTGGCACCTACTTCTGGCATTGTCCTTTACCTTGGGTGCGATATCTTACTGTTTGGAGTCAGTTTTCTCATGTGTAACAGGATATAGCTGCCTGCCTCAAATGGCGGTGGGAAGGATAAAAGGGGTGGACCTTTTAGGGTTGGCGATACAGCATAGCAGTAGAGTGTTTGCCTAGCATGTAGAGGGCCCCGATTTTGTCCCCAGCCCTGCAAGAAAACAAAAGAGCGGGAATGGTTCACATAAAGCCCACATCACGGTGGTGGCTGTCAGCATCTCCTTCTCTTAATGTGACTGTACTGTCCCCCAAAGGCCATCTGGTGTCCTCTTCTTGCCTTGACGCTATCTGTATTATAAATGGCTCAATTCTCCGCAAGGCTTGAGAAAGTCAGAACCCCTCCCACATTTTTTTGGTCTCTCTTGAAGGCTCCAATTCAGACTCCCCATTCTCAATCTGTCTTTCTATCTGGATGTCGAATTCACCGATTTTTGCTAAAACTTCTCACTCGGGGCAAATTCATGAATGAAATAGGGTGACTGCCTGCATGGAGGGCACACAAGCAGTGGTGGCTTCTTCCTCTTCCCTCTCCCTCAAGCAGCAGCCAGTATCACCTGCCCTGGGAAGGTTTTCATAGTAAGCACCAGAGCTTCTGATACACTGGACCTGGGAATTTTTACTATCTCCCACATGGTTTTGATTTTCCCTTTGCCTGTCTCAACTCCAACGATTCCCCTAGACTGCCTAGGAGTCTCCGATCTCCCTTCTATTAAACACGACTCCATCACCCATCTCCCTCACTGCCCACTTGCTATTTGTCAGCTCCCAGTTGACTCTAGGAGCTTTTAAATCCATACTGGGAATCTTTGAGAGTGAAATCACGCCATGTTCCGGCTGCTGCTGGCTCTCAGTAGGCAAGGGGCCTTCTTGGGTTCCTTGTGGTGAATTCCCAATACGCTCAAGCCAGGGATCAAGGTCCATGTGACCAAGTCTGGGTCAACCGTGCCATGCTTCTGTGTGCTGGGGCGTAGAC
This sequence comes from Rattus norvegicus, assembly GCF_021556685.1. Lineage (NCBI taxonomy): Eukaryota > Metazoa > Chordata > Mammalia > Rodentia > Muridae > Rattus > Rattus norvegicus. The sequence goes on from NC_141546.1 coordinate 46,567,459, forward strand.
AAATCAGTAGCAAATTATGGTGTGGCAATGGATGTGAGGGTTGGGGCTGGGCTGTTGGGCCGCAGCTGTGGCTCCAAATTGCTATGAGGCCCAGAGCCTAGTCCTTATTCCAGCAGGAACTGACATCAAACAAATGGGCCCTGATGCGTTAAGTTGTAAGTATGGGGGAGGGGGGCTCACAGTGGCCATGCCTGCATTTTTGCATGTAATAGACTGCTGAGTAGCGGGGGACAGAATGAATCCCCTGATTGCTGTATTGGGGACAGCTGGGAAATAGCTAGTACAGGCTTTGCTCTTAATAAACATCCGAAGATGGCTGTCTCCTCCCTACTGGGTCTGTTAAACCAACTCAGAGCTGGAGATTAGCATTTCTAATGGGCTGGGAGGCACAGTCTTCAGGAGACGGGGATGAAGGATGACATATTCAGGGGTCCCCAGGGGTCTTAAGAGAGGCAGGCGCTTTGTCTGGCCTCCACTGAATGGAGGTTGGTTTGCCTCAGATAAGATGCTCTCTTGTCTCTCTGCTTCTGTCTCCTTGGATGGCTCTGTACAGTGGCCAATGGATCCCATCACCCAGAGGTCTGGCCTGAAATGTCACTCATTCAGTATTCACCTATCCAGAACCAGCAGAGGAATAAAACAAATATCTGACTTTACCCAGCTATGTCTTGGTTTCACTCGTTCAATCAACTCAACCCTTTAGTCCAACGCCAGGCATTGGTCTCTGGAAGCAGAGATGGGGAAAATGTGTGTTAACTCAGGGCATTCACAGCTTAGGCAAAGAAATAAGCAAGATCACATGTCAAAGCCCACGGTGCATGAAATAACTGCTCGGGAGGTACAGAACCCGGTCTGAACCCCCGAACACAGAGCTGTTGAGAAAGACTACTCGTGATGGTAAAGCTGGATAAACTAGTACGCCAGGTAGTCCCAGCTATTTAGGAATCTGAGATAGGAGAATTGCTTGAGCTCAGGAGTTGCAGACCAGCATAGTGACACCATATATAATATATAGGTATGTATATATGTATATGTACATTTATGTATATATGGATATAGACATGTGTATAGAAAGGTAACCTAGAATAATGGCTACAGCTGCCTTCAAGTAGCTTGGGAGGGATGGTCCAGAAGGTATAAGGAGAAAGGCATTTCGAGTGGCCTAGAATCTAAGATACAAGGCCAGAGGTGGGGGCAGGTGGGGAGGACAGTCATGAACAGAGCTGTGGGCCATAATTTGTTCTGTGAACTCTTTTTCTCAGGACTCTCTTGGCTTGAACCAAAGGCGAGACAGTAGCAGACAGACATATGGAACCAATTTCAAAGATACTCTGTTGATTTGGGAGAGGCAAGAGGGTTCAGAGAAAATGTGTGACTTGCCAGGAGGAGACACACTTGGAAATAAAGGTCGTGGTCTTGCGAAATAGTGAGCGCTCAAGGCAGTGGTCCACCGAGAGGCCTCTCAGGAGGAGAGTAAGCCCCAGGGTTGGGGACATTGCTTGCCGATTCTTTGCTCAAGAGAGTTGGGTGTACGGTTTCAGGTGAACCTTTGCCTTTCTTCTCCACTTCTACCTATGCACTGCCGGTTCTCTTTCTGCAGAGCAGGACCTCCTGCCTTGCATCAGGCCGAGGACAAGGAGGGGATTCGGCAGTGGCAGGAAGAACGGTGTTGGGGACAGGTGCCATCGCCAGCTCCCTTGCCCCAGCCTCAACAGCATGCTGCTCTTTAGGCCGTGTGTACACACGTACACCGAGCCAGGAGTCTCCTTCACCATGTGCCTCTCTATCCCAGCCTCTTTGTTTAGAACACGAAGTTGTGCAGATGAGTTTTCCAAGTAAAGAGCAACTTCTAGATGGGGGCTCAGTGGCAGGATTCCATGATTTCTCCTGGCACCCACGGGAAACCCTTTGATTCTGCTTCTTTTTTGGTTGGCTGAAGGAGGCTCTTGCTATACAACCTAGGCTGGCCTTGAATTTACTATAATCCTCGAGCCTCTTGCTTCAGCCTCCTGGATGCTGGGATTATTTATATGGGCCACTTTGCCCAAGCCTCATTTCTGTCATTAGTCTTTTGACATCCCTCTTGCCTACCAGTCAAAGGAAAGAAACAAATAGTGGCTAATAGTGTCCATTTTGAACAACTTTTATTATATGTTTAGTGTTCTCTATACAAAAGAAATGTTTTTTTTTACAGTGATTCAAAAAAAATCAGAATAATTTGGCCTTTTCATTGCTCATGCAGTCAGTTTATAAGTCCATGTATTTATTAGACAGTCCTCCATGGCCCAGAAGTCCCTGCTGAAGGTCGTGCACGACACCCTCAGATACACGTCTGTCGCTGACAACGTCGGTTAATGACAAACAACTCACAAGAAGGGAAGGACACGGTGTAAGGGATTAAAGTGAGCCTGCCATGGAGAGTTAAAGGTGACCAATGGAGAAAGGGATTAGACCAACTCATGTGCTTAGGAATGGGGGCAGCATGGAGACACAGGGATACCACGTCGGAAGGAGGAGATGCATATGTCGGGGAAGGGAGGGGTAAGAGGTCCTCCAGGATCCACCATAGTTGAGGGCGGGACCAGGACAGAGAGCGGGCGTGTCACAGGTGACTGATAACTCAGCTCAGAAGAAGTTGGCAAAGAGCTGGGAAGCCGGGTAGAGGGCAAACACTGACTGAGGACATCACATTGGATAGAGGAGCAAGCAGGTCAGGGTCACCTGATCTGCTGCTACAGCTTTGAAAAAGAAACAGGATCGCACAAAACTCTGGATATCTTCTCCCAGACTTTTGTGTTTATTGCTTCATAGAAGTCTTTATGTCTGCTAAACTCCAGCTCGGCAGATCCCAGGGTGGGAGGCTTGCCCGGGCCCTGCTACCCCTCAACACCTGCAGACTTGGCGGTCAAGGGCAGAATGGACAAAGAAGCCCCTCCTCACCCTCCCTTCTGAGGAATACAGTGTGCTGAGGGCCAGGCGCATGATGAATCAAGAGACACCATCCCCGGGCCCAGTCCAGGTTTCACAGTAACAAACACCTATGGGGTCATCATTCTACCTTCCAGCATTGGGCTACCTGGGACTCCCTGGCTAAGTTAACCACAGGCTATCACAGACTGGCTGATCTCAGACTCAGGAAATGCCTCTTTGTTGTTTGCTGGGGGGTGCTGGAAACATAAGTGAAATGGTAGAGAGAGGTGACAGGGTGACAAGCAGGATGGATCTCAGGCAACACCTGCTGAGGCAGCTGTGGTGAGAAGAAAGAACACTGGACACGGAGTCAGAAGGCCCAGAAGGGCCCAAGTTCAAGTCCTAAATGCACCCTCCCTGGCCAGACTTCCTCCCTGCACTGTCATTCCCCCGTCTGTAGAATGAGTCATTTTAAACACATCAGCTCTGAGGTTCCTGCACACGAGGACTCAGATTCCGTCCTGAGCTAGACGCCTTGTGTCTGTTTCATCTCCATCTCCCTTCTCAGACAGCAGCCTTTTAATACTAACTCGCTGATAAGAGAAACAATGGTTTCCGCCATGGCTGGAGATAGCTGGGGGGGGGGGGGTCTTGCAGCTTCCCCGGGCACATGTCCTTCTCTGTCCTCTCCTGAATGCGTCTCTGAGAGTCCCCTTCTGAGAAGAGGAAGCAGTGCAAGGGCACTTTTCTGGGCTGAGGTTGTGCAGGGCGGGGACAGCCATGGGTCTGGTTTCAGGCATTGAGTTGGGGAGACACTCTGCCCAAGCTGCCAGTGTTCCCCAGGGCATCGAAGCCCCTGACAGTCCACATTCTCTGTAACTGGCTTGAGACTTCTTGTTTTGGAGTGGGAACTGCCTACATGGGATTCCTAGACTATCGTGTGAAATTCATGTAAGGACTTTTGCTTCACTAGAAAGACAGCACTGTGGCCTGGCTAACGGTTGGACCTAATCCTGGCCGTGGGCTTGCGTTGGGCAGAGCCTGCTGGCCTTCGTTGGAGGACACCCCACTCTGAAGTGACACAGATGAGGTACGGACTCTGGGCGGCTGGCATTCTAGCAACCTGCTCTCCTTCTACTGAGAAGTGAGTGTGGGTCTCAGTCCTAGACCATGGAGGGACCGAGAAGCGTCATGTCCTCAGAGCAACAATGAAACAGCTCCCATAAATAGCAAGAAAACCTTGCTTCCCCATCAAGAGGCTCTAGGACAGCCGAGCTTAGCTGAGGGCTCCCAGGAGAGGCCAGGAGACTCAAAGACCTGTTTATCCCTCCTTCAGATCTCTTTTCTACCTTCTGTTCCTAGGAACCATAAGGACTAATCTGGATAGCTTCTCCCTCCCCTAGGCCCCCCTCCCCCAGCTGTTAGCAGCTCATCTCATGTGCACCGAGGTATGTATGGATACTCATGCTGTGAGATGACATCATGATCCAGAATGCTCCCTACTGGGAGCACCGCTCTGCAACAGGGTCTGCTTGTGTGAGGGTGTATGCACAGGCATATGGTGGATGGGGAGGTTGTGCCCACAACCACCCACGGACGTTTCCCCTCCCTTCTCAATGCTGACTGTGTTTAGGGAAACCAGGAACACGTTCTCTTATTCCCCTTGAGATTACGGTAAGCTGAGTCCCTCACTGGCTGACTCTTGGCCCAGGAATCATTCCAGACCTTGTCGGGAGGGGTGGTCCCTCCTACACTGACCTCTGGGAAGGAGAAACTAGGCAAGGGCAGGAGCCAGCCTGGCTTTCCCTCCCTCTAGTGTTAACTCAGCAGAGAGACTGATGTGTCCTGTTTAGCGTAGTCCGGGTGGGATGGGGGACGGCTGATCCTGACGGGTACTCCTATTCTCCTCCAAACAGGAGTATTCAAGGAAGGGGTTAAATGTGGGAGACAGACACCCTAAAGAAGCACAGCGCTGGCTGCTGAATCCATTCATCTTGACCATCAGATTTGCTGGCCCAATGCAGCAAGTTCTCCCTTGGAAGCAATCAGCAGTCTAGGCAAACAAGAACTCAATGCTTCCAACTGAATGGTCGCGCTGTGCCGGCAACTCACCTACTCCATTCCAGTAACATCGGCCCTGTGTGGGCAGGGATTGCATCTGACCTCACTCGTTCACATGGTGTTCATGGTTTAAGCTTTGGCCCAGACTAGACGCTCAAAGGGCACTCAGAATCCCTGCACTATGACCCACACCGTCCCCCTGCTCCCACCCGACAGATGAAGCACTAGCAGGATCAGGTATCACGTTGGGCGGCTGCTTAAGCTCCAGGGGCAGGGGTGGCAATACCGGTCCTCTCGCTGAGTTGGGGGATAGACTCTGGCAGGCTCTGTGAAAGTGACCTCTCCCCTCCCTGGAAAGAGTTGCCTCCTGGAAACCTCACACCGCTGAGCCTGCTCTGTCTGGGCACCTGCCATTTCTCTGGTTCTCCGGCCCTCGGTCTGTCCCTGCCAGGAGAGCTGTGATCTGCTGTGGTTGGGACAGCGATCAGCACCCACAACACAACAGCCTGAGGGAGGGACTGACTGACGGACTTTTCTTCCTAGGCAGGGGACAGTGCTGAGCACGACAGAACTCTGGAATGAGGCACAAAGACAGCCTAAGGATTTAACTCTCTCCCAGACCCTTAAGACCAAAGCAGCCCTCCCCAGCTGCAATGACAGCAGAGTCCCTTCCTCTAACAGCCTGCTGTTGGTGCAATGGGTTTACGAGCTGGAGGGTGCTGTGGAAATGTCGCCTGAGAAGCCGACCACTTCGTCCAGGTCCGAAGTGTTTTCTGGAAAGGATGAGCCTTTACTTCAGCTATTTTCCCCGAACCCTCCCTTCAGGAATGGTGACCCACACTGCAGTAATGCCCAGCTGTGCCCCAGAAGTGCTAGATTAGAGCCAGGGAAGGGGACCCTGAGCACACACCCGCCCCTACCCCCAGCCTTCCTGTTTACCCTGTCCCCTTTCACCATGAGAGTTGTCCCTGGGCAGCAGTGCTGGCCATGGGTTGGTCCAAAGGACCATGACACACTCTCAGGTTCAAACATTATCGGCTCATCTCTGAGATATGATTTCTTACCTGCAAAGAGTGCGTGCCTATGGGCTTGATGTTCACCCAAATGCTTATCAAGTGATGCGAGCATTGTTAATACCTCTGCGGCTCAGACATATGGCAAATGACGCTCTTGAAAAGTCTCTAGAACGCGCAGGGCTGGTCCTGCCCAGGCCCCTAGCTAGTACCTGGAGTTGGAGGCCACGCCAAAGGCAGGTGATCCATTCGCTGCGGTCAACCTTGCCCCTCCCACAACCACCTCAGGCTGCAGACACAGCTACAGAGCGGCATTCTGGCTCAAGACCTCCCATCTCTTTGTGTCGCTGAGGCAAGGTACCTTTGGTTTCAAAAGTGGGTTAGGTGGGGAAATGAAGGCAGCACCTTCAGGCTGAGAACTGCAGGTCTGCGAGTGTCTCCGTTGGGGCAGAGAGGGGTAAGGGTGTGTGTGGAGTGGCTGCTCCTGGTCCTGGGGGGTGGGGGGGACACTTGCATAGGCTGCCCTGGTCCCGAGACACACATCACTGGAGGCATCAAGACTTGCAGAATAGGGCTAGGGATCTGGGAGCTGCAGGGTTAGATCCGAGCTGTGTAAGGCATACAAAGGGCTTTTGTCCTTCTGGGCAGGGGCATCACAGCACTGTTAGTAGGGTGCACCTCATGGTCCCCCGATATGTAAGTGTACCCTAATGAAAGGACAGATAGGCTCAGTCTGGGGGCGGCAGATCCCCATTCATATACCATGTCAAACACAAGTCAATGTCAGACACAATTGAGCAAGAGAGGACGGGAGGGGGAGCAGCACTGTTGCCCCCAGACACACCAGTCACGCTCCTGAATCACAGGGCTCCAGCTCTTGGAGGGTAGTAGCAGCATAGACCCTGACCAGGTGGAGCAGGTGTGGTCCTCTCTCCTTCACCCTGGGTTTCACTGCCAGAGACAAAAGAGGCCCAAACCCAGCCCTTCCTCTTCTCCGGAGGTTTGCTCCACTACCCAGGGACCACACCCTGACTTGCTTCTTTCTTGGGGTCCGGTCGCCACAGTCCTCATCGGTCTCTAGTCCTTTCTCATCTTCGGAGCAGCTCCTGCACAGACTCTCTGGTGGCAGGGGCAGAGTAAGAACCAGGAGGCGAGAGGTAAGCCCCCCTCCCAACCGGAGCAGGACGTGGAAAGGAGTCCCGTTCAACCTCTTCCTGCCAAAAACACTGTCATTTTTCCAGAAAAGAGCCAAGCCCAGCTCAGCATGGATGCGGCCGAGACAGATGGGTGGGGAGTGGGGGTGGGGGAGGCATATGGCGAAAGGCATCCTTCGGAAACACGCTGCCTCGTGGCAGCTTGAATACTACAGCCTCTCTGCACGTTGCGTTACGGATCAATCCTTTTATGCTCATCATTCTGTTTCCTTGGGGAGAGCCCACTTCTGCTTTTTCCGGGGACTTTTTTTCTCCCCAAAAGTAAAAGAAAATGGAGACAATGACTTGGAAGGAGAAGATGCACAAAGCAAAGAGAGAGAGAGAGAGAGAGAGAGAGAGAGAGAGAGAGAGAGAGAGAGAGAGAACATGAATGAGAATATTGTAAGCAATAGAAAGAAGTGAGTGTGAGCCGAGATCCAGGGTGGCCATTGTGGTGGGACGCTCAGGGTGGCCGTGAGACAGGGCAAGGGACTAGGGCTCCCTCCAATGAGCGTTAACTTCAGCTTTCCCATCTAATGGCACCCAAGGGTAATGGGGCATCACTAGGAGGGGGTGTGGGTAGCTGGGTGGTCACTGGTCCTCACAGCTTGGCAGACCCCCATGTTGTACCCTTGTCCCTGAAGGTGGTTGTGGCTTGGTGGCAGGTCTGCAGTGGCTTCCTCTCCCCTCTCCCCTCCTACTTGCAAAGTAGTGCTGTGCCTGGGATGCTCCATCAGGCCAGGGAATAGATGGCATTGACTGGAGATGTGGCCTCTGAGCTCTCATTGCCCTCGGTCTCCTCCTTGTCCTTTCTGACAGTGTACTGGCCAATAAAGGAGCCATCTTCGTTGAACTGGCCCTCGCCACCCTCGCCGTAGTCCACTAGGCTGTCGTCACTCTCCTGCTGCTTGATGGTGCCGTCCAGAGATGTCTGGCTGCCCTGCAGGGGCTTGTTGTCCTCGTCACTGGCCAGAGAGAGACAGAGTCAGGCCCAGACTGGCCAGCACAGCCCAAACCAGGTGGGGTAGGACGGGGCAGCTTGGCTTCCTACCAAGCACACAGTGCAGGAGGGTGAGACTTGGAGACCATCTGGTATTTATCCTCCCTTGCCCGGCAGACTCTACAAAAGGAGAATAAGCATCTTCCCCAGAGTAAATGGCACACTGGGGAAGGTCCGGGACTACACTTCTAAACTCCTTGTCTGAGGTCCTTTCCCTGAGACAGTCCAACTGCCTGTGGCAGGAGTAAGCAGTTGGTCATCTTATGAGAAGCAGAACCACAGCTTGTGAGACATGGGGCAAGAATTCAGGGGTTCAGGTTCCAGCGAGTCTCACCCCTTGCTTTGTGATCTGACTATAACCCATCCGTCCATCAAGAGGAGTGGAGGGTGGAGCTCCTGTGGCTTGTGATACGGGACAAGTCCCGGTTCTTGGCAAGAAGTAAGCACCCTAAGGACACAGACTCTGGGGCTGGAGAGATGGCTCAGTGGCTAAGAGCACCCCAGCAACCCCGTAGTGGCTTACAACCATCTGTAATGGGATCTGATGCCCTCTTCTGGCCTGTAGTATGCATACATAGAACAGTCATATATATAAAATAAATAAATCTTTTTTTAAAAAAGGAAACCGACTCTGCCTCTCCACTCCCATCTCTGCATTACTCGCCTGGGCAGAACAATGCTAATACTCTGGGCAAAGCAAGTAAAAGGTTGGGGCTGGGGGCTGGGGGCTGGGGGTGGGAAGGAGGAACATGCAGAGAAGCATGTGAGGCCTCATACTTTACGAAGACACTAGTAAGGCTCAGAGGATCCTATCATCCCCTTCTAGGCCCTGTAACAAGAGTTCGGGACTTTGGAGTGGCATTGGCCTGCAAGAACAGATGCGCAACCATACATCAGCTACACTCTCTAGCATATGAGGGGCCACTCCACCAAGCGGTTCCACGAAGCTACTCCCTCCTGGATGAAAAATTGCTTGACAGAGAGCCCAGGTGATACTGGTTAGATTTCACAGGCACCCCAGGCTCCCTGGTAGGAAGCAGCTATGGGCCAGCAGTGGAGGTCTAGAGGCCTGCAGAAGGGACCGCAGTGGTTTTAGGTAGTCTGAATGGCTACACTACACCCTCTAGAGTCCCAGCAACAGTCCTTCCTGGCTGAGCTGCCATTTTAACAGTCCGTGTGTTTTAACAGCAGTCTTGGGCTACCGGGAAGGGGCCTTAGAGGGAGTTGGAGCTGAGCATAAACAGATGGGAGACAGACAGACAGACAGGCAGGCAGTTGGCTAGACCAGGCACTCTCTCTTTCAAATCTCCTTAAGCAAGGCCTATTCTTCTAGACCAAGGTCCCTTTCCCCTCAAGAGCCCTGTGCCACTGAGCTCTCTGACTCTGCCCGTGGGTGCATTTAGCTGAAGTCCTTAGATCCTGTATATGAATCCCCTTAGATTACCTAATGGGGTGTTCATGCCCTGTCGTGGCATGTGGGTGAACACACACTCCCTTTTCCTTGCTAGGCCCAAAGCATTAGCAATTGCTAAAAGCAAGTGGTTGCTGAGGTGGCAGTCTGTGTCTTTGGGATGCTCACTTCTTGTCACGAACAGAGACTTGTCCTGCAGTCACAGGCCACCAGCGCTCCATCTCCTCTTGATGGATGGCTATAGCCAGGTCGCAAAGCTGCTGGGCCGTATCTACTATATGCTGATCGACTGTGATCTACTGTCATGGTCTATCTGTGTGCTCTGACAGCAGGACCGCTTAGGAAGGACAGTGGCAGAGGGAAGCGAGTGAATCTCAAGGACTGAGCTGAGTTTGGGCAGGAAGCGGAACTCTGCGAACAGTCCAATTCTTACTGCCAGGCTCCTCCCCCATGCCACACCAGGGCATGAGCAATGCTGGGGGTGGGGGGTGTCTGGTGTCTAAGAGGACTCCTGTACTGGGTCCAGGAAGTTCAACTTCACTGTGGCCAGAGAGAGCTCAGGCTAGTCAGAGGCTTCGGCACCTGGGGCTCTTGAGGGGAAAGGGATCTTGGTCTAGAACAGTGGTCTAGAACCTTCCTAATGCTGTGATCCTTTAATACAGTTCCTCATGTTGGGGTGACCCCCCTTCCGGCCACGATATTATTTCATTGCTACTCTGTAACTGTAATTTTCCTACTCTTAGGAATTGTAATATAATGTTTTCCTACGGTCTTAGGCGACCCCTGTGAAAGGGATGTTCTACCCCCTTTACCCTGCGAAGGGTTGCAGCCTATAGGTTGAGAACTGCTAGTCTCTAGAAGAATGGGACTTTCCTCAGGAGGCTGGACTGAAAGAGTACCTGGTTTAGCCAACTGCCTGCTGTCTGGCCCGCCAGAGACCTGCAAGGTCCAGGAGGACAGCCATGGGGAAGAAGCAGGGACTCATGAGAAATGAACCCATCAATAAAGCCAAGAACAGAGTAGAAACCCACTCCTTGCCCTTAGGCACATTTCCTTAGAAAAGTAGTCCTTCTGACTTCCTAATTTTAGCCTTTCCCTAGTAGGACTCCTGGACTCATTCAATATAGGCTCGAGGAAAAGAGTCCACAGAGTCAAAGCTGACCTGGAGGTAAGAGGTGCAGAGAAAACCAGCTTGTCCTGTCCTCACCTTCACTCCACTGGGCTGTACCAAGGGTCTGGAGGGGAAAAAGCCCACAGCCTTTTAACTGGGGGCCAGAGGAAGCTCTCAGCACTGGGAGGCTGGACCCTGCCAGGTGATCCCAGGACAGCCAGGGAAGGAGGAGGAGCCTCTCACAGGGATGTCAGGCTGTATGGACAGCTGCAGCCACGAGGTGCCAGATGGTTTCTGGGCAGGCAGAAGCTCTCTACCCATTGGCCTGCTGCTGTGTCCTGAAGAGCAGGTGGTTCAGAGGGAAGTGAGGTCAGAGGATGATGGGGTGACCTGTGCCCAGAGCTAACAGGGTTGCGGAGGGGAAAGGAGGGTTGTGTTATATTTTCTTCTATCTCAAACGGTCTTGGATGAGATTCTCTGACCCATTCCTGAGCTCAGAATATACTGGTCATCCCAACGGACCAGTGGCAACCTGGGAAAATCCTGACTGAAAGTTCACATCAGATCTGAGAGGGAGCACGGGCACAGGACAGAAGCACCAGCTGGCAGCACAGCCCCGGCCCCTTCAGCTCTGCCACTAGCTCACAGGGTGGTGAGCCTTCTTGGGTCATTCATTATCTTGCAGGTGGGGAGTGGGATGCTGGCTGGGAGGAGGCCTGACGGTCAAGCTCACATCACAGAAAAGGGGCGGGGCTCATTTTGACTGCAAAAAGTGAAAATAGGAAGCCCTGTTCAGTAGAGGGTTCAAGGGCTTCTCCGCCTTTCTGGGAACACACACTCAGCCAAAACGGCTGCTGCAGAGGTAAAAGCAACAGCACAGCGGGCTGCGAGGGAGCTGCTCCAGGGCAGCAAGCCCCATAACCAGGGGAGGAGAGTAAAGAGATCACTCACCTGTAGTCAAATGAACCATCTTCTTCTTTGGGGTCTTCAGGGCCCAAGGGGACATCCTTCTTTTCTCGCACTGGTTGGTAAGAGAAAAGGAGGATGGGCGGGGATGATTAAAAGAAATGCCTCTGTTAGGTACAATGTTTCTAAACACACAGCCCAAAGGCAGCCTTGGGGGCTGGAGAGACGGCTCAGTGGTTAAGATCCCTTGCTATGCTGGAGTCCATTGCGCCCATGTAGAAAGCTGGGCATTGTTGTATGTGTGTGTCTATAACTCTGGAGCTGTGGTGTGTGTGTGTGGAGCGGGAGGGCTAACCTGGCTCCAGGTTCAGTGAGAGACCCTGTCTCAAAGTAATAAGGCAGAGAAATGGTAGCATAGGTCAGTCAGTCGCTTCTTTGGGCCCTTGTGCACTTAGGTGCACGCACCCACATACAACACCCACACACACCACGGACCCCTAGACACCATCTTGGGCTCGGCACAGACAATGACAAGCTTCTTTCTAACAAAGCATTACTAATGCCTCCAGGCTCAATCAGTTGCTAAGCTGACTCTGCCTCCTTCACACCCCACAGGGTCTTTACACCCCAGCTGACAGACCTCTCAGCTCCCTGCCATTTCTCCCTGAAGTTGTCCCGACATACACTAGAGAAAGCGTCATCTCCTCTGCCAAAGGCAGATACTCCCTTGTTCAGCCCTTTCTCACGTTTGCCCTACACTATAATTATCTCTATATGTTTCCTCACTGGTGACAGAAGCCAGCTAGCTAGCTTTCTCCTTCGGGACGGGGGTCTGTGTTTCTCCAAAACTCTGAGCAGAGCACTTGGGAAGGAGGCTGCTTCCTAGGCCTCTGGGATGGAGGTGCTCACCTGTGAGCCTCTCTTGTTAGCATCCTCCCTCAGCCTATATGGCCTCTGGGTGATGATGACATAACCAAGGCCTGTCCTGCTCTGCTGTGGTTGGTTCTTCTGAACTAGCGGTAATGTTGAAGGCAGACATCTTTCCCCCAGTATTCTGAGCATCCAGCACGCAGACTTACATGCAGGAGTTTTGGTGCAGGAATGGGATAATCAACCATTTGAGAGGGGTGAACAAGCCATAGAGCCTGAAGCCTGGTTCCTGGGTTGCCTGTCTGTCTTCTGACTGTATAAGCTACTTACCCCAAAGCTAGAGAGAAGGGGCGGGCTCGGGAGAACTTTCTAGACCGGGGCACTTTCTGGGAGGGTAAAGGCAGGCTCTAAGTTTATCTGCTGGGTCCCTCAGGGGTTCAGACCCCCCTGACTCACTAAGTACCCTCGTGTCTGGACCTCTACCCAGCTGTGGCTTTCTCTCTTGCAGAAGAAAAAGGTCTAAATATAGTGAAACAAAGTGAAAGAATTCGCTGCTTACCAACAGAATTAAATTTACACCCCCCTCACTGGGCAGAGGCATAGTCAGGACCCAAGAGTTTGTGGGTACTGGTCAGGGAAAGCTGGGGCTGGAGAGATGGCTCCATGGTTAAGAGCATCCTTCCAGAGGTCCTGAGTTCAGTTCCCAGCAACCACATGGTGGCTCACAACCATCTGTAATGGGGTCCGATGCCCTCTTCTGGTGTGTCTGAAGACAGCGACAGTGTACTCATATTAAATAAATAAATCTTTCCCCCTCCTACTCCCTGCATGTTGGTTTGCACCCCCACCCCCACTCCAGGAGGAAAAGCATCTCGGTAATATGTCTGGTGCTGGGGCTCTAGGGAATGTGCAGTTTCATTTCTTAAGTTCAACAGCATGGCTACTCTCGGGTTATTCTGTCATTTCACCCACCCTGTCATAGCCAGATGGCTCTCTTGGCCCATTGGGGGGGAAAATCACTATTGTTCTGACATGGCAATGGGAGAGGTCCTCGTCCTCGACACTGAAGGAGGCACAGGGGAGATATGTTTCTGTGGGACTTTAAGGAGAGCTCAGGGTGCTATTAGAGACTGCCTGTCTTACCCAGAGCTGCCGAGTCTGTGGTGATGGGCACCAAAACAAGCTTCAGCAGGGTGTGGCCACCATTCTGATTCTCCCCTGGTTACCCTGCTTCTGTCTAGCCCCCCTCCATTTTTTAACGTGGCCACCTTACTTCCCTGCCACCCTGACACAGGGTCTTAATGACTCTCAGACTGAAGAAAGTCCCTGTGCTGAGCAGACAGGAGCTAAGTCAAGGGAAGGCCGGTTATCTCAGTAGGCGCTGAGTTCCTTCCATGACTCTCGGGAGCTGTCTAGACTGCACCATCCATCCTGCTGGGGCAAATATAATTAACACAATTGCTTGCTGGCAGCTTCCAAGAAAGACCAACTATGCCACAGGCCTGAAGTTCTAAGCCTAAAAGATCAGAGATCAGACCTACCCTGGATCAGGCGGGGCGGGGGCCCGGCGACTCCCTCCCGCCGCACATCTCACCTGGGTACTTGCCGCCACGACTCCTCTTGATGAAGCAGACGATAAGCAGGATCAGCACCAGAAGGGCAATGGCACACATGAGCCCGATGAACCAGCCCTGGGTGGCGATGTCAGTCTGGTTGTTGGTGTAAGCTGGTGGGGAGGGTGGGAAGCGAACCATGAGCCACGGCTCGGGGAGCGGGGCGAGGGGAGGTAGGGGAGGTGCGCAGCTGTTTCGCAGCTCTGCCGGAGGACCTACTGCTACCACCTAGCAGCCCTGTGGCCCAAGCTACTCTGCTCGCAGGACAAAAGAAAACAGTAAAGAAGCCAAGGGTCAAAAGATCAGAAAAGAGGCAAAGAAACGGGGTGCGAGGAGCGGAGAAGCAGAGCAGCCCTGTGGGATGGAGACGGTTACCAAAGAGGAGACATGATATCGTATAGGCTGCACGCACTGGCCAGGGCCTGGTGTGGCAGCATGGTTCTGGTGAATGGGACTGCATGGTACCTGTCAGGGGGCTGAGCGCTGCCACGCTGCCTAACCGCGCTGGAGGACACCTTGCAGGCACAGTCTCCTGGCCTGGCAGGTTTTGGCAGTGGGTCCTAGGCCAGATGGAGGTTCAGCTGGCCCTGTGCCTTTTCAAGTCTCCCCAGCTGGACTGTGTGCTTTCTGACATCAATTCAAACCCAGGTGCTCAGGTCAGGCAGGCGGTGATGCTCTGGCCCTGTGCCTTCAGGTCACCTCACAGGGATGTTCTTGGTGGGCTGTGACAAACTGACTTGCCTTCTCTTCTGTCCATGCCTGGCGGGTCATCTCACAGGTCCCTTTGTGGTCTGAAGGGTGTACACATGGGTCTAACACAGGAGCCCAAGAGTCCTTTGACAGTGCCCATGATGTCCAGGGGCTGGGATTTGAGTTAATGGCAGAGTGTGCTACGGTACCTACGCACCCTTCATTCTGTGGACTAGAGGACAAAGGGGATCCTTCCAGAAACACAGCCTTTTGTGGGAGCTGAGATTCGAGAAGGGAAGGATCCACAGACTAGGACATATCCAGGGAAGCCCAGAGGAACCCTGGGAGAGTTAGGTGACAGCAGGAATACGACAGCCTATGGACTGAGTCACAGCACTAGGCCACCTCCTAGGAAGCACACCAGACCAGTGACACCCCATGTCCTTGCTCCTGGGTTTATTTTACCCTTTGCCTGTACAGGATGCAGACTCATAACTCTTCTCAGGGCCAAGCTGAGGACGTCACACCAGGAAGGCCCTCTCAATAAACAGTAACGAGTGATGAGGCCCCCAGCTGCAAAGTAACTGAATCCATAAGAAATATGGCTGCTAATATCCTGAACCGTGTATGCTGTGGAGAAAAGGCCCAGCCCTGTTTCCATTCCTGTTTCAGTCCGGTGTTCCTCGCACAGGAACCCCAGTCCCCACGAGGTATTAAAATACTTCCTTGCTTCAACCCTTCAAAACTCCTAATCGCTATGAGAGAGAGAGAGAGAACGCTACATTCCTCATCCAATCGGGTTCTGACGGAGAGCTGGCCGCATCACCTCTAGCTGAGGACCCGAAGGGACCCGTCAGACCTCCTGAGACAGCTCTGTGCTGCTCAGGAGGGCTTGTCATCTCTCATGGCCTCGTCATCTCTCATGGCCTCCAGGTCCTGCCGGGTCTGCTCCTTGATCACAGGATGCTGACTCAGGTTTCTCTAATCACCATGTCTCAGCTACCATGGCGAGTGAGCCACCCTCTCCCACATCTACCCCCAACCCCCGACTCTGACCTCAGGCAAGTCTTGACTTCGGGTCATCTTTTAATCATCTCCACAGCCAACTCCACAGCTGTGAGCCCAACACTATTCCCTGACCCCTTGGCCTGAATTTCCAAGCACGTTCTATGTCTAAGGGCTGTTGTCAATCTCTCCAACACAACTCTGACACTTGATGTGCGGCACCCATGCATCTTGGTAACCACGGGTGCAGTGGGGTTAGTGTTACCACTTCTGTATGTTCTTCAGATAATGCCACACTAGTTCTTCCCCGCCCCCGCTGTGTGGAATTCACACCTTCCTCACACCTTGTTCCCACCCTACCTAAGAAAGATTGCCATCCCTCTGCCTACTTTTCACAGTCTCCCTCCAGAGCCGTTGATCACTCCAACGTAAGCCTTCTCTGGCCTATCCCCACACTCTCCCTATTACACACAAGTTAATGTTTAATTGTCCTGTGTCCTGGTTTCCAGCTGTGCCGTTCCAGGCTTGCGAACAGGGTGTCTTTGAACTCATACTCAGAGCAATGCTAATAATAAATGGCCAGTGACGACTTACGGATAAACACATCAACTTCATCCTAATGTAAGAAAGGTAACCTGGGACCCACCCACTCTTGGTTCTCCCCATACAAGCCAGTGGCCAATGGATGCTCCTGTCTACGTACCATGCCTAGGCAGGAGGTGAGGGATTACTTCACATGTGTTTGGACAGTAGCACCCACATTTTGCAGAGAGGTTGGTTTGCATCTCTGCAACGACCCGTTTGCACCCCCATCTTCCTTATGTTTGTTCTGAGACTCTGGCAGCCAGCTCCACGACATGCCCTTTCGCTTCAGAAAGAAGGTCGTGATGCCTGGGGAAAGTGGTTATAGGGGCAGTTTAGAAGGCAAAGGTAGCATTCCCGCTCCTGACAGGACCGGGTGAGGTTGAAATGTAGCCTCAGACTTGATTGGAAAAAAAAAAAGGTAAGAAATAAAGATTCTTGCGAGCTTCAGACACAAAACCAAGTGAGATCAACTGACCGCACCTTCTTACAGAGTGAGATTCTCAAGAATAGAACACAAGAGAAAGATAGGATGATCTCAGCGTAGGCTGAGGGGAAGTCATTTTCACAAGGCTCCAGAGTAATTATACTTGACCACCAATGCCACATGCAATTGATCTGCTAAACTGGCGCTGAGGGTCTAACGCTATATATACAGCCTTCAAAGACGGCAAAGACAGCATTTGTACTCCCCAACTCCAACCGGAAATGACAAGAGTTGCTCTTATTCTGCCTTGGACCTGACAAGCACAAGTCCCAATGCCTCTTGCTCTGGTCTAGAAGCATTCTCATTCAAGCTGTCTAAGCCATACCTGGAGCAAGAGTAGTTTTCCAAATTCCAGCCACAGTAACTCTGTCTTGTAGCAAAGCTTCCACCTAATTACTCTATATACTAGACCGCCACACAATAAGCCAGCCTTCCTATGGCCAGGCAATGTGTTTTGAGACCGGGATGGAGTTCGCAGAAAAATAACTTCCTCGGTCTGGTTTTGTCTGTGCCTTATGTCGTCTGAGCCTGTCTGTGGTCACCTCTACTGCCTTAACCCTAGGCAGTACTGAAATGACATTTGCATCCATCCTACTGTAGACTCCGGGTCTATTGAGTGTTGTTAGGCTTGGTCATAGAGACAGCTGGCAACTTGGGTAAAATGCATCTGTCCGAAGTTGTCTACCATCC